>NW_024070186.1:26462818-26588432 GCF_014754425.2 Oryx dammah | reverse complement strand
CAGGACCCCCAGGAATCCACATCCCAGGCAGGACCCCCAGGAATCCACATCCCAGGCAGGACCCCCAGGAATCCACATCTCAGGCAGGACCCCCAGGAATCCACATCCCAGGCAGACACTGTGAGATCAAGTCTGCGAAAGTGACTGTGTCCCCACAGCCTGTACCCCACACATAAGAGCCTGGGTCTCCTCACGTGTGACAGCAGGGCAGGGCTCCTGGCTCTTCAGGTCCTTTAAGTTCTGACATCCTATAATTCTTTGGTTTGGATATTACTAATAAATGAAGGGGTTAAGAAAATAAGATCTACAGCTGAGGACCAGTGGGGAGACTGAGGCGGTTTCCCCAATTTCCTTGGGAGGAGGGATAAAGAGTGACCTTCACACAGAGGGAGTGAATCCCACCCAGAACTGCAGTCAACAAAACGGATGCAAATGGCATGGGTTTGACTAAAGTGGGAATGGCAAGGCCTGAACTGAGAAGACATTCAGGTAATATTGTAATTCATGTATGCACAGATTTTGAGGGTATATATTACCTGAAACAAAAGTAGAGATCTGGGATATCTACAAATACCATCATTCGGAATTAAAAAAAAAAAAAATCAACAGGGAGTTGAAAATCAAAATGGACCCCTCTAGAAAGGAAAAATAGTCATTCCAGACATCAATCGCCTTATAAATTACATTATCCATGCTTTCTAAAAGAATTCCTGGAGGATATACTCCAGCAAAGTGAAAAATAGATCCATGAAAAAGAAAGATGAGTGGTATTATAAATGATGCCAACAGTGGTATGCAAAGAAAACAGCAAAACTTGAGTTAAGTTTCAACACATATTACAATAAATATCATAAAACAATTTGAAGACAATGAAGGACAATTTAGAACTAAAATCTATGATGATCCATATGTGAGGCTAGGGGCTGGGAAAGATAAGTTATCATTAATAAATATTAAAGTTCTTGCCTCATTTGAGAAGAGTCTAAAGATACTGAGTACATCCAGATGTTGATATAAAAATGTAAGCATACACACATATATACAATATATAGAATAATCACCCGAGATAAAACTCAAAACTTCCTAATCATTAGAGGAAAGGAAAACAGGATAAAGTAAATGAGACCAGTTCAGTGAAAGGCAAAAATAAACTATACACAGAGTTCCCTGCTGGCTTAGTAGTTAGAATTCCGGATTTTCACTGCCATGGCCTAGGTTCAATCCCTGGTTGGGGAGCTAAGAGCCTATAAGCCACACAGTATGGCAGAAAAAACAAAAACAAAAAACTATACACAAATAAAGTTTAAAACGTAGACATGAAATAAGATGGCAGAAATAAATCTACGACGAATGACAGCAAATGGGTTAAATTCACCTATTAAAAGCAGATACTCAGTACAAAATCCACTTGTCCACTACTATAAAAGACATGTATAAAACAAAATGACATAGAAGAAATTAAAAATGAAAGGATAAAAAAGGATATGCCAGTTACATGCACCCACAAAACAAAATTCAAGACTAAGGCATTAAATAGAACAAACCAGAGTATTTATAATGGGAAAAAGTCTAGCATCAAAAAGTGTCAGTCATGAGTCATAAATATGTAAGAATATTGCCTAAATTATATGTATATGTATAAAAAACTGATTTTTTAAAAACAGTAGGAACTGACAGATCCCACAATCATTGTGGGAGAATTGAACAGTCTTTCCTTAGGGATAGAACAAGTCACTCCCCAAATAATGATTTATCATTAAATAACACAATTCAAAAATGTAAACTGAGAGACTGAAAGAACGAACTTTACATCCAAACCATAAATAAATATTTTCAAACACATGTGAAACAGTCATAAAAACTGGCTATATATTAGGTCATAAATAAAAATGTCAACAGATTCCAGAAAGCAGAAGTCATATGGAACATCTTTTGCACTATAAGAGGAGAAATGAACAGTAACATGATTCTAAAAGAAACCATCCACTTGAAAAATCTAAGAAGCTATGGTGCTCTGTGGTGTGGTGGTGGTTTAGTCACTCAGTGGTGTTCGACTCTTGCAACCCCATGGACTGTAGCCCTCCAGACTCCCCTGTCCATGGGATTTTCCAGGCAAGCATACTGCAGTGGGTTGCCATTTCCTTCTCCAAGGAATCTTCACAACCCAAGGATGGAACCTGAGTCTCTTCCATTGCAGGCAGATTCTTTACCAACTGAGCCAACAGGGAAGCCCACAGTGCTCTGTAACTCTTCAGTAAAAGAGAAGAGTGAAGCAGAGATCACAGGCAATTTAGAATTGTATAATAATAATAAGTGGCAGATGGTGACTGTAGCCATGAAATTAAAAGACACTTACTCCTTGGAAGAAAAGTTATGACCAACCCAGATAGTATATTCAAAAGCAGAGACATTACTTTGCCGACTAAGGTCCGTCTAGTCAAGGCTATGGTTTTTCCTGTGGTCATGTATGGATGTGAGAGTTGGACTGTGAAGAAGGCTGAGCGCTGAAGAATTGATGCTTTTGAACTGTGGTGTTGGAGAAGACTCTTGAGAGTCCCTTGGACTGCAAGGAGATCCAACCAGTCCATTCTGAAGGAGATCAGCCCTGGGATTTCTTTGGAAGGAATGATGCTAAAGCTGAAACTCCAGTACTTTGGCCACCTCATGCAAACAGTTGACTCATTGGAAAAGACTTTGATGCTGGGAGGGATTGGGGGCAGGAGGAGAAGAGGACGACAGAGGATGAGATGGCTGGATGGCATCACTGACTCAATGGATTCAAATCTGAGTGAACTCCGGGAGTTGGTGATAGACAGGGAGGCCTGGAGTGCTGCCATTCATGGGGTCACAGCATCGGACACGACTGAGCGACTGAACTGAACTGAACTGAAGTGGTACTCAGAGGAAAATTGCAGCTTTAAATGTACTTTTAAAAACAAGAAAGACTGAAAAGTAACTAAGCATTTAAACCAAAAGGCTAAAAAGAAAAAATAAAATAAAACAAAAGAAAGAAGAAATTATCAATAAAAGTAGAAATTAAGAAAATGGGAAGAAGGAAAAAGTAGCTGATATCTAAAAATCAAAAGCCGATTCTTTGAAAACTAATTTAAAAAAATCTTTAGGAATTCTTATCAGAGGAAAAAAAAAAGATATTTGGAATGAGAAAAGGCCCCTGTCTATGGATATAGATAAATATTTAATTACAAGAGAAAACTATCTACAGTTTTATAGCAATACATTTTCAACTCTTTATTTAACTTAAGAAAATATAAATGCTCAGGAAAATATGTAAAACACAAATAGGCTGATACTTATCAGTGAAACTGAAGAGACAAAACTATTCTGTGAGGAGCACAAAGCTAGTTTTATAATCAACGTGGCTCAGTGGTAAAGAAGCTGTCTGCCAATGCAAGAGATGTGGGTTTGGTTCCTGGTTCAGGAAGATTCTTTGGCGAAGGAAATGGCAACCCACTTCAGTATTCTTGCCTGGAAAATCCCACGGACAGATGAGTCTGGCTGGCAACAGTCCATGTGGTCAAAGAGTCAGACACAACAACTAAACAATAACAAGAACAATACAGAACTTTCTAGCTCATTGTAACAACCTAGCATAATCCTAATAACCTGGACAGAAATAGCACGGGGGCATGTGGTGACTGCCAGGCCTGGACCACCTTTGGGGGACAGAAGTAGCCTGCATTATGACCCTATCTATGAGGTACAGCCATCCATTTGCCAGTTACTTTCTGAGCACTTATTTGGTGCTAAACCATTGTGCTGCTTGGTATTTTGGGTGGTTAAAGAATAAGATGCATCTCCTTCTCAGGGTACTTAAGAGGCCAGTTGGGCTGATACTTAAATAATAATACAGGACAGAACAACAGACTGGTTCCAAATTGGGAAAGGAGTATGTCAAGGCTGCATATTGTCACCCTGCTTATTTAACTTATATACAGAGTACATCATGTGAAATGCCAGACTGGATGAAGCACAAGCTGGAATCAAGATTGCCAGGAGAAATATCAATAATCTCAGATATGTAGATGACACCACCCTTATGGCAGAAAGTGAAGAGGAACTAAAGAGCCTCTTGATAAAAGTGAAAGAGGAGAGTGAAAAAACTGGCTTAAAACTCAACATTCAAAACACAAAGATCATGCCATCCGGTCCCATCACTTCATGGCAAATTGATGGGGAAACAATGGAAACACTGAGAGACTATATTTTCTTGGGCTCCGAAATCACTGCAGATGGTAAGTGCAGCCATGAAATTAAAGACACTTGCTCTTTGGGAGAAAAGCTATGACCAGCCTAGACAGCATATTAAAAAACAGAGACATTACTTTGCCAACAAAGGTCTGTTAAGTTAAAGTTAAAGCTATGGTATTTCCAGTAGTCATGTATGGATGTGAGAGTTGGGTCATAAAGAAAGCTGAGAGCGGAAAAATTGATGCTTTTGAACTGCAGTGTTGGAGAAGACTCTTGAGAGTAACTTGGAATGCAAGGAGATCCAACCAGTTCATCCTAAAGGAAATCAGTCCTGAATATTCATTGGAAAGACTGATGCTGAAGCTGAAGCTCCAGTACTTTGGCCACCTGATGCGAAGAACTGAATCTTTGGAAAAGACCCTGATGCTGGAAAAGACTGAAGGCAGGAGGAGAAGAGGACAACAGAAGATGAGACGGTTGGATGACATCACCTTGATGGACATGAATTTGAGCAAGCTCACAGAGTTGGTGATGGACAGGGAAGCCTGGCATGCTGCTGTCCATGGAGTCGCAAAGAGTTGGACACGACTGAACTGAGCTGGACAGGACAGAAAATGATACATGTTATTGGAGACCTAGAGGAGGGGTGGGTCCCTTCAACCTAGAGGAATAATGGAAAGTTTTAGTGAGGAGAGGGCACTCATTGGAAGAATAGAAACTGACATAAAAAGACAGGGCCTGGGGCAAGTCCTTCTAGGCAGGGGAAGAGCAGAAGCAAGGGCCCAGGGGCTGGAAAGAAAAGAGCAGTAATGAGGCCGGTGCACTGGGGAAAAGGCTTGTGCTGGAAGAGATGAGAGAAAAGAGGAGATGGGGAGGTCAGCGGCCAGGACCTCGGATTCTAAACTAAGACATCAGAACTTGGTGGTCCTGGGGGAGCTATTAAAGGTTCTGAGAGATGCAGTCACAGGAGAGTGAGTGAAGGAAGCGCTGGTGAAGAGGTGGAGGAGGGGCCTGGGCAGAGGCAACCAGGGTGGAAGAGATAGAGGGTGTGTGCTTCAGACAGAGGAAAAGGAATGAACGGGGCGCCCCAAGGATATGGAACACAGGGACGGGAGCCAATGGGAGACCGCAGACTAACCTTGGGCCCTAGGAGGGGAGGTCAGGTACAACCATGGAGGACGTGGGGGCTGAGCTGAGCCTTGTCTGGTTTGGGGTTCACCCCTCACCCACCTCTCCCCCCAACACATCCTGCAAATGCCTGGTCACAGGCCCCTTCTCAGGGGCCCTGCCTCCAAGAAGAAAACAGGCAGCTGTGCTTTAAAAAAAAAATCATGATTTTGCCTGTATCCCTCATGCCTGATGTCATGAAGGTAGGAGGACTCCTGAGACAGAAAGTATTAGTCACTGTGAGAGGGGTCCTGCCAATGTGAGCATGTGAGAGACAGACAAAGGCAGAGACAGACAGAGGCAGTCAGCCTGGAGAAGGAGCAAAGAGAGAAAGAGAGATTCTGGCAACAGAGCAGGTCAGGGCTGTGCACTCCATCTGCCTTGCTCCAGGCTTCCTACCCCGGGGTGGATGACCCTGCAGTGTTGCTGAGGAAGATTTAAGTGGGCACCCTGGAGCTGTTCTTGGATCTGGTGGACTCTAGAAGACAAGCCCACATGCTGGCAGGGATGGGGCCCCAGGCAGGCGGGCAGCCAGCATGCAGGCAGCACCAGCCTGGGTCCCTGCTAAGCCCTCCCCTCTTAACCCCTCTCCGGTCCCTCCTTATCCCTCCCCCTTCTCCTCCAGGGCTCCTAGAGGGAGACAAACCCTCGGACAGGGGTCTGGGGGCTCTGACATTGGCCCACAGCCAGGGTACAGTCCAAGCTCTTTGGCTAAAAGTAGTCCTGCCCAGTTGGTTCCGACGGATGTCAAGCACTGCGCTGGGACTTTATACACTCATCTGTCCTTGCAGTCCTCTTCATAGCCCTGGAAAGGAGGTATTATTGTCTGCCTAGTACAGATGAGAAAATTGAGGCCCAGGAAGTTAAAGGATCTATCTGCTCAAGGCCAAACGCTGGGGAGAAGGTCACCCTGATTCCCCAAGACCCAACTGCCTCAGCTCGTGCAGGCTGTCTGCTTCAACCAGAGGGTGTGGATCCGACCAGCTGTGCCTCAGATCAAGGCCCTTGCCTAGCCATGACCTCTACCAGAATGCCCACACAGGGCTCCCCCAGCAGGGCTGCAGCCCTTCTCCTTTCCTGAGGGCCCTGGCCTCTGCTCTCCATCTTTGAACCCTTCCTGTTGCTCGTGGCTCTGTTTCCTCCAAGCCTCTGCTCAGTTCCCCACTAGGGTGCAGCCCCAGAGGATGCGAGTCTGGCTTTCATTTCCCTGGGTCCCCCCAAAGCTTCGGCACCCAATGAAGGCTCAAAAAATATTTGCAGAATGACTGGACAAATCACACGCACGCTACAGGAAATGCAGTTATTGTGTTCAAACAACCCACGCCCGCTGCAAGGGAAACTGCTAAAAACAGACTTTTAAAGCCCTATAACTCACCCTTCAGAGTGAAGTAAGTGTTCTGGAATATGAAACAACACAGATGATAATTTCTAGAGATACCATGCATCCAAGGACCGACGTCTCTCATCCAAAGGTTCACCTTGGGAGGCGGGAGGGACTGTGTCCAATTTCACAGGGCAGTTAGGAAGGGAAGCCTAGGCTCTGCCTAGGAAAAGACTCCCATTAAAAAATGCCGGTTCGTTGAGGATCAATAGTGATGAGGGTTCCCCTATGGGGTAGGCTGGGTGCCTGGCAGAGGGCTCGATGCATCAACCAGCCACCATGCCCAAGAAAAGGGCTGCTCTTTCCTCCTCCGAAGCACTGGCCCAGTATGTTGAGCCAGGCAGCTCTAAGCAGGAGGGAGCTAAAATCCTGTGGCAGGCGCCGGCTGGCTCCTTGGCAATGGGGGAAGATTCCCTCTGGCAGTGGCCCCACCCTTGACTGGCTGACGTCAGGGGAGACTGCTGGCCACCGGCCCCAGGGAACAGTTGTCCTCGCGACCACACTACTGCGGATGGGGGCTGGGGGGATGGAGGGAGGTCTTGGGAGATGCTTTCATGAGGCCCACGAGACCCCTGACTTGGTGGGCATGTTGCATGTGAGGGGTCCATGACTTTGTGGGATTCGAAGAGGAGCCTGGACCTCCCCCCAATCCCGCCTCAATGTCACTCTCAGGGAGGGAAGAGAAGACAGAGGGCAGAGGGCAGCAGGGGACTCACCAGTGTAACCAGGGACCCAGGAGGATCCCAGAGACAGATGGGGCCCAGGAAGGGAGAGAAACAGGGAGGTGAAGCACTATCTTGGGACCCCATTTCCATCTCACAACCACAGGGATGTAAGGGGTTTACAGGAGAAGAAACTGAAGCAGGCAGGGTTGCGACTTGCCCAGGTTCCTGCTGTGATGAGCAGCAGAGGCAAGATCTGAACACAAGTGTGTCTGGGCCTGGCCTGGCTCTGCTCCTGGCTCTGCCTGTCTCCGTGGCCTGTGAAGATGGGCGGGCCCTAAAGGAGGGGTGAGGACAGAACCCCTGGCGTTTGTGGGGATGGAAGACAAAGGCCTGAGGGCTATGCCTCCTCCTCCATCCCCCCCGGTTACCCCAAACCCTCTACCTGTTCCACACCTGCCCCTGGGCAGCCCCACAGAACCAGGAGGAGAGAGCCTGGGTACACTGGCCTAGCTCCCCGACAGCAGTTCCCAGGGCATCCTTAGAGCACCCAATGAATCTAAAAGAGCCCTACCAGTCCGTCCATTCTCCAGCCACTGTTTTCCACTACGTCCTCAATCCTCAGCTTCCACTGCAGCTGAAGGTCTAGAACAGATCAGCAGGAACTAAACTCCACAAGCTTCCAAACCAACCCGCCTCAGGGACAGCGCAAGACTCACCTACTGTGGGTGAGGAAGGTAAAGGGGTACAGCCACTTCAGAAAACAGTTTGGCAGCTTCTCACAATGTTATATGCAGAGTACATCATGAGAAACGCTGGGCTGGAAGAAGCACAAGCTGGAATCAAGATTGCCAGGAGAAATATCAATAACCTCAGATATGCAGATGACACCATCCTTATGGCAGAAAGTAAAGAGGAACTAAAGAGCCTCTTGATGAAAGTGAAAGAGGAGAGTGAAAAAGCTGGCTGAAAACTCAACGTTCAAAAAGCAAAGATCATGGGATCCAGTCCCATCACTTCATGGCAAATTGATGGGGAAACAGTGAGACACTTTATTTTCTTGGGCTCCAAAATCACTTTGTATGGTGACTACAGCCATTAAATTAAAAGACACTTATTCGTTGGAAAGAAAGCTATGATCAACCTAGACAGCATATTAACAAGCAGATACATTACTTTGATTACAAAGGTCCATATAATCAAAGCTATGGTTTTTCCAGTAGTCATGTACAGATGTGAAAGTTGGACCATAAAGAAGGCTGAGTGCCAAAGAATTGATGCTTTTGAACTGTGGTGTTGGAGAGAGTCCCTTGGACAGCAAGGAGATCAAACCAGTCAATCCTAAAGGAAATCAACCTTGAATATTCATTGGAGACTAATGCTGAAGCTGAAGCTCTAGTACTTTGGCCACCTGATACAAAAAGCCCACTCACTGGAAAAGATCTTGATGTTGGGAAAGACTGATGGCAGGAGGAGAAGGGTATGGCAGAGGATGAGATGGTTGGATGGCATCACTGACCCAATGCACCTGAGTTTAAGCAAGCTCTGGGAGATGGTGAAGGACAGGGAAGTCTGGCCTGCTGCAGGCCACAGGGTTGCAAAGAGTCAGACACGACTGAGCAACTGAACAACAACAACACAATGTTAAACACAGTTACCACTCGACCCAGCAATTCCACTCTTACAGGTGCATCCGAGAGAACTGAAATCACGTGTCCACACAAAAGCTTGCACATGACTGTCCACAGAAGCATTCTCCATCATAGTCCCAAAGTGGAAACAACCCAAGCGTCCACTGACTGATGAATGGATAAACAAAATGTCATCCCTCCATATACAGCTGACCCTTGAACAGCACAGGTGTGAACTAAGCAGGTCTATGTATATGCGGATTTTTTCCAATAAATATACAAAAATATATGTATAGAACATTGTGTGCAAGACTTGTATTGGAGTGGATAATCTATCCTTACATTAGGCATAAGGTGAGTGATATTTAAAATCAATAACGTGTTGTGCTTCCCTGGTGGATCAGTGGTTGAGAATCTACCTTGCAATACAAGAGATACTAGTTCGATCCCTGATCTGAGAAGATCCTATATACCATGGAGCACGCACACACAGCACTATTGAGTCTGTGCTCTAGAGCTCAAGAGCCGCAGTTACTGAGCCCATACACTACAGTTACTGAAGCCTGAATGCTATAGAGCCTGTGCTCTACAGCAAAGAGAAGCCACAGCAAAGAGAAGCCTGCATATCGCCATGAAGAGTAGCCCCTGCTTGCCACAACTAGACAAAGCCTGCACGCAGCAACGAAGACCCACCACAGCCAAAAAAAAAACAAAAAAAAAAATAAAAAAATCTTAAAGAAATAAAGATGCTCAACATCACTCATTACCAGAGAAATCCAAATTAAAACCACAGTGAAGTACCATCTCATGACGGTCAGAATGGTTGCCATCAAAAAGTCTACAAACAATAAATGCCGGAGAGGGTTTGGAAAAAAGGGAACCCTCTTACTCTGTTGGGCTTCCCTGATAGCTCAGTTGGTAAAGAATCTGCCTGCAATGCAGGAGACCCTAGTTTGATTCCTGGGTCAGGAAGATCCCTTGGAGAAGGGATAGGCTACCCATTCCAGTATTCTTGGGCTTCCCTTGTGGCTCAGCTGGTAGAGAATCCATCTGCAATGTGTGAGACCTAGGTTTGATCCCTGGGTTGGGAAGATCCCCTGGAGAAGGGAAAGGCTACCCACTCCAGCATTCTGGCCTGGAGAATTCCATGGACTATAGTCCATGGCATCGAAAAGAGTTGAACATGACTGAGTGACTTTCACTTATACTGTTGTGGGAATGCAAACTAGTTCAGCCACTATGCAGAACAGTGTGGAGATTCCTTAAAAAACTGGAAATAGAACTGCCATATGACCGAGCAACCCCGCTGCTGGGCATACACACCGAGGAAACCAGAACTGAAAGAGACACATGTACCCCAATGTTCATTGCAGCACTGTTTATAATAGCCAGGACATGGAAGCAACCTAGATGTCCATTGACAGATGAATGGATAAGGAAGCTGTGGTACATATACACAATGGAATATTACTCAGCTATGAAAAAGAATGCATTTGAGTCAGTTCTAATGAAGGGATGAAACTGGAGCCTATCATACAGAGTAAAGTAAGTCAGAAAGAGAAACACCAATACAGTATGCTGCTGCTAAGTCGCTTCAGTCGTGTCTGACTCTGTGCGACCCCATAGACGGCAGCCCACGAGGCTCCTCCGTCCCTGGGATTCTCCAGGCAAGAACACTGGAGTGGGTTGCCATTGCCTTCTCCCAATACAGTATATTAATGCATATATACGGAATTTAGAAAGATGGTAACGATGACCCTATATGCAAGATGGTAAAAGAGACATAGATGTAAAAAACAGACTTTGGACTCTGCGGGAGAAGGTGAGGGTGGGATGATTTGAGAGAATAGCATTGAAACATGTATATTATCACACGTAAAATGGACAACTAGCACAAGTTCGATGTATGAATCAGGGCACTCAAAGCTGATGCTCTGGGGCAACCCAGAGGGATGGAGTGGAGAGGGGGGTGGGAGGGGGCTTTAGGATGGGGGGACACCTGTACACCCATGGCGGATTCATCTTGATGTATGGCAAAACCCACCACAATACTGTAAAGTAATTATCCTCCAATTAAAATAAATTAATTAATTAAAAAATAATGTGTTAGTTTTCTTACCGTTTTTTTTAATAACTTTGCCTTCAAAGACTTATATTACCATACGATATGTTTGGCCCCACCTCTCTTTTCTCTCTCTCCCTCTCTCTTTCATAATTAAACTGCATATCAGTCTATCATCACAGGTAAGTGATATTTTTTTTAAATGCCACAGTGTTTCCAATACTGTATTATGAATATGAGTATAATACTACATGTCATAAAAACTGTATAACCCTTCATTAGTGTAAATACTAGGCTACTGGGAAATAACTGTATCAGTTACATCAGGCTACCAAAAACACTTATATCGCTGCTTCTCTGTTATCAATGCATGAATCATTATGTATGTAAGTGCTAAGTCACTTCAGTCGTGTCTGATTCTGCGTGACCCTATGGACTGTAGCCTGCCAGGCTCCTCTGTCCATGGGTTCTCCAGGCAAGAATACTGAAGTGGGTTGCTGTGTGCTCCTCATGAATCTTTATACCTGTACAATGTATTTTTCATATCATCCTTTCATTTTTGGTGTTTAGTGTAGTAATACATATAATATTGGCAGTGTTTTATATCCTATAAGACAAAATTGATGTAGGTACTGACAGATATAAACAGATGACATAAACTTATGGTATCAATATATACTTATGGCACTGTAAAGTACCTTCTCTTCCTTATGATTTGCTTAATAACATTTTCTTTAGTTCACTTTATTGTAAAAATACAATCTATTATATATATATATAACATATAAAATACATGTTAACGACTATTTAAGTTACCAGTAAGACTTTGGTCAACAGTAGGCTAGTAGTTAAGTCTTCAGGGAGCCAAAAGTTATACCCAGATTTTCAACTACATGAGAGGTTGGCACCCCTAACCCCTATGTTGTTCAAGAGCCAACCATATTAGAATATTTTTCACACAGAAAAAGGAATGAAATTCTGAGAACATGCTACAACATGGATGAAACTTGAAGTGCTAAGGGACAGGAGCCAGACACAAAGGTCACGTATTATACGATTCCATTTATGTGAAATGACCAGAATAGGCAAGTCCATAAACACAGAAAGGAGACGAGAGGTTTGGGAACTAGAAGGTGGGGAGGATGGCTAATCGGGGTGAGGTTTTTGGAGGGTGATGAAAATGTGGATGAGATAGTGATCCCAGTGATGGGTGATTTTTTAATCCACCAGAAATTTTGACTGCACACCTTTGTGTATATACTATCAGCCACTGAACCATGCACTTTAAAAGGGGGGCAGTGGGGTGGATTTTACATGAGAATTACATCTCAATCAAAAAAAATTGTATGGGGGGAAAATACCCATTTCCCTTCTCTGCAGCGCGTTCTCGACCTGCCTCTCTCTGCGGTGGATGACTTAGCCCACTCCTGCCCAAGGCCATCCCCTCTCCTCCAGCTACATGCTGGATCCTGTCTCCTGTCCCTATGCAAGGACAGAGCAGTATTTTGACCCCTCCCCATCCTGCATCGTCCATTTCTCTGTTGGTTCATTTCCATTAGTATGTAAACATGGCATAGTTTCTTTTATCTTAATAAAACAAAAATAAAACCAAAAAATTAAAAGTGAAAAACAACCCTCCCCTTAACCTCACACCTTCCAATGATCGTCCATTTCTCTCGTCCTTTTACAGCCACACTCCTTGACTGGCCTGTCCTCACTGCCTGCCCTTCCTCTCCTCCACTGTCTCTTGAACTCACTGTAATCAGGCCACTCTACCAAAGCTGATCCTGTCAAGTCACCATGATCTCCAGATCACTAAATCCAGCAGACACTTTGTGGTCTTCATCCCACTGGGTCACTCGCCAGCATCTGACACACTTGATGGTTCCGTCCTTTTTGAAGAGCCTCTGCACTTGGCCTTGGTAAGTCACTCTATCCTGCTTCTTCTCTGCTTCTAATCACCCTCTGAACATTGGTGGGTGCCTGCACTCAGTCCTGGGACCCCGTCTCTAACCATGTTCACTTTTTGTCAGAGGTCTCCTGTCTCATGGCTTTACATGGAAGTTCCCAAGTTTCCATCTCCAGCCTGCACACCTCCCCTTACTCCAGACTTGGACCTCTGCCACTGGCTTGACTTCTATTTGTATGAGTGAAAGGCATCTCAGATTTAACACACCCGAAACTAGACTCTTAATTTTTCCATCAAACTTACTTTTCCCAGTCTTTCTAATCTCCTTTAAATTTTATTCTATTCAAGTATAGTTCATTTATCAGTCTTCCTAATCTTGGCAAACATCACTCTATTCTACCAACTGTCCAGTCTGAAAGCCTCATTCTCCCCCCAACCCATCCCACATACTCCATCAACAAATTCTGTTATTTCCTCCTTCAAATACATCTAGACTCTAACTCCTTCTCACCACCTCCTTTACTGATATCCTATTCTACCATCAAGAGCTTCTTAACTGGTTTCCCTAGTTCAGTCCTGGTTCCCCTCTGGTCTACTGTCCACCCCACGGCCAGATGAACCTTTTAAACATCAGTCAGACCATGCCTGTCCTTTGCTCAAAACCTCCCATGGTTTATATCCCTTTTAGGTTCTGGAAGTCACTGCCCCCAGCTATCTCCGTGACCTCTCCTCTTAGCCTCTCGCTCACCTCCTCTGCACCCTGGACTCCTATCTATTCCCCAAACACATCCCTGCCTCACGGCCTTTGCCCCTGATTCTCTATCCAAGATCCTTTCCTCCCAGCTTTTTCCTTCAGGTCTTTGTTCCAACATCACCTCTTCAGGAAGGCCGTCCCTGCTCTGTGTGGATAAGGTAGCAACTTCTTCCGCCCTGTCTATTTCTTCTACCTTGCCTCACTCTCCATCACAGCATTCCTACCATTTGGCACATTACATATTTGTTTACACTCTGTTTTCCCCATTCTACCAGAAACTTCATGAGACCAGGGACTTGACCTTGCCAACTGCTGCAACCAAAGAGCCCCAGAGAGGGCCAGGCACACAGCAGGTACCCAGAATTGTTCACAGAATGAACTAGTGAAAACTCCCACCTACATACATCTCAGGGGCTGATCCATACATCACTCGAGGGGAGAGTGGCAGGTCCAAGTCAGGGGCACAAGCCTCACTCCGGACCTCCCCAGATGCAGGCAGACAGGTAAGCGACCCCTCATCTGCATGTGTGATGGGACCTATTCTTTTTCCTTCTTTCACCTGGTTGGATGGTGCATTTTATTGCTTGCTTCTTTTTGTTTAAATTAGAGTATAATTGCTTTACAACGTTGTGTCAGTTTCTGCTATACAGCAAGTAGATCAGCTACTTCCCTCCCTCCCTCTTGAGCCTCCCTCTCACCCCACCCCCACTTCACCCCTCTAGGTCAACACAGAGCACAGAGCTGAGCATACATGTCCCTGGTGGCTCAGACAGTAAAGAATCTGCCTGCAATGCAGGAGACTCGAGTTCGATCCCTAAATCAGGAAGATCCCCTGGAGAAAGGAATGGCAACCCACTCCAGTATTCTTGCCTGGAGAATCCCCATGGACAGAGGAGCCTGGTGAGCTACAGTCCATGTGGTCGCCAAGAGTCGGACGCAACTGAGTAATTAATACTGTCACATTTCTTTTTTCCCAGGGGACATACATGTCAATGCTAATCTCTCAGTTTGTCCCACCCTCCTCTTCCCTAACAGGACCTATTCTTGAACACAACAGGCCACCCTCTTCAAATGTCACATTAGGGGTTGCAAAGAGTTGGACACGACTGAGCGACTGAACTGAACTGAACAATGAAAGCATCACGCGGCTGACTCTGTGCTGTGCTTCACAAGATGTCACATTCCCTCACTCACTCAACAAACAATAACAAAACATCTGATAGGCACCACTGGGCTTCCCTGGTAGCTCAGCTGGTAAAGAATCTGCCTGCAATGTAGGAGACTCCGGTTCAATTCCGGGGTCGGGAAGTTCTCCTGGAGAAGGGATAGGCTACCCACTCCAGTATTCTTGGGCTTCCCTGGTGGCTCAGATGATAAAAATTCCACCTGAAATGCTGGAGACCTGCATCCAATCCCTGGGTTGGGAAGATCCCCTGGAGGAGGGCATGGCAACCCACTCCAATATTCTTGTCTGGAGAATCATATGGACAGAGGAGCTTGGCGGGCTACAGTCTGTTCATAGGGTCGCAAAGAGTCAGACATGACTGGGTGACTAAGCACAGCCTAGCACAGAAGGGGCTGCTGGCAGCAGACACAATGGTGGGCAGTCTCTCTCCTCCAGGAGCTACAGTCTGTAATGTTTCATTTACTCTTGGCAACAACTGCGAGGCTCTAGAGTCCGCACAGAGACTCCACCAACAAGGGCATGTGGTCTTGGTCCAGAGGGTGTTTGTGCCCGAGGGAAAGAGGAGCCCCCAGTCACTGGACCTGGGCCCTGGTGATAAGAGGCTGACAGTGGCTGCACTGGGGCCTGGAGCCAGGAGCATCACCCAACACAAGGGCAGACAGGAGAAATCTCAAAGGGCTGGAGCACTCAACCCAGGCTAGTCATGTGACTTTCAACAGTGATCAACGAGAAGTTCCGAAATCAGGGCAGAAGCCAAAATTAACTGCAGGAGACTAGGGCCTGACTGTGAGTAAAAGGAAACCACCCCCCTGGGGTTTGGGTTGCTGACAAGCAGGGAATGACCCCCACACTGCACTCAGACCTTCATCACTCAGCCCTGCCGAGCAGACTCTAGGTCACTGGCCAATGGCCGGTCCCTCAGCTCCCAGGCTGGCCAGTAGGGCTAAGGTGAGCACAGAGCAAGACATACTTGGCTTTGGGGTCAGAGGGAATGGGGCACTGATTAGCTGTGTGATCTTGGACTTATTCTTTCACCTCTCTGAGTCTTAGTTCCCGCCCCTGCTGAGGCCTGACCAATCAGAGGGCTGCTGGACAGGTGTGGGAGCAGGAGGTCTGGGAGCACTCCCAGGAGGAGTGCTGGGTGGCAGCAGCAGCAGGTTTCCAGTGGTGCCGAAGGATTTTACCACCTACCCACTGGTACAGTAGTACCGGTGCATACTGGCTAAAAAGCATTTGTGCTCACTGGTAAAGTGGAGACACTAATCTCAGTGTAACAGAGTTGCTACAAGGATGAAACAAAGCAATCCCTGTGAAGCGCTCAGCACAGGGTCTGGCCAGGAAGCGCCGGTGCTACTCTACCTGTGGGGGAAATGGTGAAGTGTGGGGGTTGGTCAAAAAGTTCACTCCGGTTTTTCCATACAATATTAAGGAAAAACCCAAACGAATTTTTTGGCCAACCCAATACTTTAGTGCCATTGGAAAACTGCTGCCCCAGTGGTCACCCTGTGTCCCCAAGAGCCCTCCCCTTGGGAACCCAGACTTCCTGCCCTCCTATCTGTCCAGCAGTAGCCGCTAACAGTGCGGAGAGCAGAAGGAGTGACAGTGGCCTGGCCTCAGGGGAAGGAAGGACTTTCTACCACCAGGCACTGCCCCCAGCACCTTGGAGATCAGTGAGCCCCATGTTACTGGGAGCATTCAAGCAGTGATGGCTGATGGAGGCGAGATAAAGGGTCAGGCAGAGGTCTGCAGGGCTGAATTGCATAATCTCAGGCCTGTGGCCTTGCTCCCTCAGAAAGGAGAAGAAAGAGGGGGAATTCCTCCCCCATCACTGCCCACAGGGAAAGGCGGGGGGGGGGGGACGGGGTGGGAGTGGAGGAAGGACAGCCAGCTCTGCTTGAACCCCCTCTTAGTGGGGGCCACAGAGAAGAGTCTGCTCTGCAGTTGACCTAAGGACTGCTGAGCACAGAGCCCACCACGCAAAGCCCCCGGCTCAGAATAAACTCTCAGCAAGTGTTCTTGTCCTCTCACTGCCCTACCCACGCCCTCCTCCCCGACCTCCCCAGAAAGAATGTGGATTCGAGTGTTGGGGGAAAGGCCAGATCCAGGCCCCTCCGTGAAGACAACAGCACTTGTGTCTGTGGTCTGGGCAGAAGCCAGGGTGGAAACGTCCCAGCTTCTGAGGGTGCGGGAGGGGAGCCGACGCTCTCGCTCTTGGCAGAGACCAAGCCCTTGTTGAGGACAGAGTGGCTGCAAAGCAGGGGCCCGAGAGCCCCCAGGTGGGAAGGGGTGTCCAGAGACCACTGTCCTCTGTCGAGGGGAGACAGATGCCAGCCTCCAGAGGCTGGCAGGGCCGAGGGCGGGGCTGGCGGCGCTGTGGGTGGGCAGAGGATTTGGTCAACATCCTCCCCTGCAGGCCTGAGGCTTGGGCCAGAGGAGGAGCCAGGCTGACAGGACAGGACGTGCTGGGCAGAGTGAGGAGGCCCTGGGCCTGGCTCTGCCTCCAGTGAGGTCTGACCCTGGCGAGTCACTTCTCCATCGCCACCGCACTTTCCTTGGGTGTAAAGTAAAGGGGCTGATACCACACAGCTCAGGAGCCTTCCACCTCCAAGCTAACAAGAAAAGGAGGCAGGCAAGAACTCCACGACAAAGCGAGGGAGAGCACGGACTGGAGCAGATATTTGTAGACCCACGTTCACGGCAGCAATGGTCACAACGGCCAGGTGGAAACAACGCAAATGTCCACTGCTGGAGGCATGGCTCAGCACACTGTGGCAGACGCAAACAGAAGATTATTCGGTCTTAGAAAGGAAGGGAATTCTGACACATGTCGTGACATAGGTGAACCACTGTATGATTGCGCTCACATGCGGTACCCCAAGTACAGAAAGGAGAAGGGGGGTTGCCAAGAGCTAGGAATGGAGAATAGGAGTTGTTGTAACAGGGCTTCAGCTGGAAGAAATGAAAATGTTCTGAAAATAGATGGTAGTGATGCTGCAGAACAGTATGAATGTACTTAATGTCACAGAGCGGTCCACTGAAATATGATGAAGATGGTCACTCTCATATCTATTTTACAACATACAGACACAAACCCCACAAAACTCCAGGACTCTGCCTAAGGCTTGGGTCTTTCTGACTGGGGTATGGGGAGTCACACAGCTCCAAGTCACAGACCCCCAAAGAGGGAGCCAGAGACCTCGGAGATGGGGAGGAGAAGCAACTCCACAGCGAGAGGTGGGCCCAGTAATGAGGGGAGATGCTCCCAGGGTTGGGCCCTTAACAGTGGAAGGTGAGACAAAGGTCCTGAACCCTTGTAGGAAAGAACACAGAGCAGGCTTGCTCCAAAATTAGGGAACCCCTGCAGACACTGAGGAACCTGGCTGCTGGCCCCTGAGGTCGTCCATCTCCTGTCTTTTAGATTCTGGGAGGACTCCGGCAATGAGACTCCTTGAAAGAAAACAAGAAATAGGGAAGTCCCCAGGGGGTCCAGTGGTTAGGACTCTTCACCTCTACTATAGTGAACCAGGTTCAATTATCGGTCAGGGAGCTAAGATCCCACATGCTCTGAGGCCGAAAAAAAAAGAAACATGGAAAATAAGAAATAGGTTTGTTTGTAAGTAGGTAGGGAGCCTGTGAGACTCTTCAGTGTGGAAACCACAGAGAAGGCCCCTTGAGCATCGCGAGCATCTTTGCTCTGAGGTTCAGATCAGAACCGGGGCTCCAGGCCCTCTGGAGACCTTGGGGCAAGGAGCTGCAAGGGCAGGTGCAGCTGTCTGTAGACCCTGATAATCCAGGCCACACCTCGTGCTGTCGGGATTTCAACTCTATTCCCAGAGGCGCAGGGACCAGCTGTGTGAGGTTGGAGAGGTTTTCCCACCTAGCCAGACTGACAGAGAGCAGGGGAGACAAAGGGAGGTTGAGACCGTTGCTGGCTGTGTGACTCTCTCTGCGCTTTATTTTTATAACAGCAGTAGCTACCACAATTATGTCTGTAAGGACGAAAAGCATGCGGCACAGACCTTCCAGACAGTAATCGCCCGCAGATATCATTACTGTCTCCTCCTCTTCATCATCACTATCAAGCTGCCATGTTTTTGCTCCTTCTGAATTTGGAAGAGGAGAAACCCCAGAGTTTGGGGCACTTGGCCTGCCTCCCAGGCTCAGCACCTCCCCAGGATGCTATGGCCTCCAGGGAAGCAAGGTGTCAGGGAAAGTCCCATCCATCCCAGGGCTGCAAACCACTCAGAAGAGTTCAGTCCCAGCAGGGGTCAGAATTATGCCCAAGCCTAAACATAACCAGCCTTTGATGAAAGTTCCCCAAATATGGGACATCCTTTTAAATGCTAGACTAATTAGAACTGAGTTGTAATGTTTTAATCCTTTCTTTTCTTAATAAGACCTGATTGCGTGGAGAACTGTGCTAACCTGGGAATCTAGTATCTACTCCTGAGGCAGGCCTGGGTAGTGTGTGCTCAGTAACTCAGTCATGTCCAACTCTTTGCGACCCCGTGAACTGCAGCCTACCAGGCTCCTCTGTCCATGAGAATCTCCAGGCAAGAATACTGGACTGGGTTTTACCATTTCTTCCTCCAGGGGACCTTTCCGACCCAAGGATCAAACCCATGTTTCCTGCATCTCCTGGATTGCCAGGTGGATTCTTTACCTGCCAGTTCTTTACCTGAACCACCTGGGAAGCCCTATAGGCCTGAGTGGGCAATGCCCTAAATCAGGTCTGATTCTGGGGTCAGGATCAGAGGTGCAACCCCTAGGGGAGCCCAAGAGCTTCAGAACACAAGCTCTGCAGATTCACACTTACAAAGTAATGCCGTGGCCATGCTTCCCCCTCCCTGGCTCCACTGCTATAAATGTTATCCCCAAACCTTCCTAAAATCACTCTTAAGGAAAAAAAAAAAAAAATTTAAGAAACAACTTTGGGTAGTCTAATACCCAAAGTTAGTTTCTAAAAAGTTAGAGAGGGACTTTCCTGGTGGTACAGTGGATAGGAATCGGCCTGCCAATGCAGGGGACATGGGTTTGATTCCTGGTCTGAGAAGATCCCATATGCTGCAAGGCAACTAAACCCATGCACCACAACTATTGAGCCTGTGCTCTAGAGCCTGTGAGCTGCAACTGCTGAAGTCTGTGCATAGAGCCTGTGCTCCGCAACAAGAGAAGCCCCTGCAATGAGAAACCCGTGCACCACAATGAAGAATAGCCCCCTCGCACCACAAGTAGAGAAAAGCCCGCAAGCAGCACCAAAGACCCAGCCCAACAGCAACAACACAGTTAATTAATGGATTTTTTAAAAGCTAGAGAAGATAATATGGCTCTGAAGAGAAACAATATTTATTGAGCTCCATCTACATACCAGGCATGACGTTACTCTCTTATAGGCATTATGCAATGTTTTTCAGAATGTTTTCTGTGGAAATAGACCAAGAATGATGTGCAAAAAATGGTCCCTTGGGAAATATATTCTTCCAATATACTTCTAACATGTTTGTATATTGAAGGTTCTTTCAAACCATGTAGTATCGAAACTGTTTATATTTCTTTAACTCAATATATTCCAAAGTGTGGTATATATTCAAATGGGTGATGCAAGAGATGATTTTAGAAAGCGTGTAAATGTAAGTTTCAAACTTTACTGGTTACACATATTTATTTTGATGTCAGTTAGCAAAATGTATATCGTTAGCACATCAAACCTGTGATTGTACCTATATTGTTCAGGACTCATTCATTTATTTCACAGACATTCACTGTGGACCTACCCAATACTCTAGATGCTGAGGATATAGCAGTAATAAATAACGTCCCTGCTCTCATAAATTTATATTTTAGTGGGGAGCAACAAAAACTCAAATAAATAAATATATTGCACATTTCTAAACACATGTTCAACAGCAAAAGGTAGAATAAAGAAAAAGAGCTGGGCAGGCGGACAGAAGTGACAGGGGTGGATTGGATGAGTGTAGAGAAAACCTCTCAGATAGAGGGACACTTGAACAGAGATCTAAATGAAGGAGATTGTATCTCTGCAGGAAGAACGTGCTCCGCAGAGAGAACAGCAAACACAAATCCCCAAGGCGGGAATGCACCTGGTACCTGAAGGAACTGTTTCAAGCTCCAGGACTACAGACAAGCTCTGAAGGATGCTTTTAAAAATTAATTAAATTCATATTCCACAATATCTGCCCTTTTAAAGTATACAAGTCAGTGCTTTTTAGTATATACACAAAATTGTTCTGTTTTTTTTAAGTGATGATTTGGTTTTGGTTCTGACCAAGATGGAGTATGGGCGACCAGATTTACCTTCTTACCTGAAATAACCAAAAAACAGACAAAATATATGAAACTGGATTTCAAGACATCAGACAACAGGCAACAAAGGACAGTGACTACTGAGGGACGGGATACAAAAGAGGGCACCTATGAGTGCCCAGTTCACTGCCCTGAGTACTGCCAGGCTGCAGTGTTGAGAGGGGAAACCCAGGGATAAAGAACGTCATTTTATAATATAAAAGGGTCAATTCATCAAGCGAATGTACCCATCCTAAACACTTAGCAATTAACAACAAAGTGTCAAAATACATGCAGCAAGAACTGATCAAACTAAAAGGAAAAAAAATAGAGAAATCCACAATTAAACTCTGAAATTCAACACCCCTCTCTCGATAACTGAGAGGGCAAGGAGAGAGAAGATCAATAAGGATACAGAAAACCTAGAGAACACTACTTACAAATTTGATATAGTTGACATTTACAGAACACCACACCCAACAACAGCAGGATTCTTTTCATGCGCATGTGGAACATTTACCAAGATAGACATATCCTGAGGCATAAAACAAGCCTCAATAAGCTTTAAAGAATTCAAATAATATACCGTACATTCTCCGACACGGTGATACTAAAATAGAAATCGATGACAGAAAGACTTTTGGAAAATTCCTAAATAGTTGAAACTAAATAATATACTTCTGAATCACTTATGGGTCAAAGAAGATATCAAAATGGAAATTAAATGGTATTTTTAACCTAATGAAAATGAAAACATAACATATTAAAATTTATGGGACACAGCTAAATGAGTAGAAGTTAGGGGAAATTTATAACACAAAAATGAATATCTTATTAAGGAAGAAATGTTCAAATCAATGATATCAGCTTCTACTTTAAGAAGTTAGAAACAGTATAGAAACTTAAACCCAAAGTAGTCAGGCAAAAGGAAATAAAAAACATAAGAGTGGAAATCAATAAAACCACATGGGAAAAATCAGTTGACTAAAAAATTGGTTCTTTGTGAAAATCAATGATACTGATAAATCTCTAGCCAGTCTGATCAGGAAAAAAGACAAAACACAAATTACCTATATCAGAAATAAGAGGCAACAGCACTATGGATTATACAGATTATAAAAGGATAATAAGAGAATATTATGAACAACTTGACGCCAATAAAGTTGATAAATTTGATGAATTGATCAAGTTTTTAAAAGACACAAATCACAAAAATTCACTGGAGAAGAAACAGATAACCTGAATAGCCCTATATCTATTTTAAAAATTGAATTTTTAGTTTAAAACCTCCCATAAAGAAAACTCCAAGCTCAGATGTTTTCATAGGTGAACACTCCTAAACATTAAAGGAAGAAATAATACCAATATTGTTCAAAGTCTTCCAGAAAATTGAAGAAGAAAACGTACTTCTGAGATCATTCTAAGAGCCAGCATTACTCAAACATTACAAGAAAACAACAAACCAATGCTGTATATTATCACCCTGCTTATTTAACTTATATGCAGAGTATATCATGAGAAATGCTGGGCTGGAAGAAGCACAGGCTGGAATCAAGATTGCCGGGAGAAATATCAATAACCTCAGATATGCAGATGACACCACCCTTATGGCAGAAAGTGAAGAGGAACTAAAGAGCTTCTTGATGAAAGTGAAAGTGGAGAGTGAAAAAGTTGGCTTAAAGCTCAACGTTCAGAAAACGAAGATCATGGCATCCGGTCCCGTCACTTCATGGGAAATAGATGGGGAAACAGTGGAAACAGTGTCAGACTTTATTTTTTGGGGCTCCAAAATCACTGCAGATGGTGACTGCAGCCATGAAATTAAAAGACACTTACTCCTTTGAAGAAAAGTTATGACCACTCTAGATAGCATATTGAAAAGCAGAGACATTACTTTGCCAACAAAGGTCTGTCTAGTCAAGGCTATGGCTTTTCCTGTGGTCATGTATGGATGTGAGAGTTGGACTGTGAAGAAAGCTGAGCACCAAAAAATTGATGCGTTTGAACTGTGGTGTTGGAGAAGACTCTTGAGAGTCCCCTGGACTGCAAGGAGATCCAACCAGT
Organism: Oryx dammah; assembly: GCF_014754425.2. Classification (NCBI taxonomy): domain Eukaryota; kingdom Metazoa; phylum Chordata; class Mammalia; order Artiodactyla; family Bovidae; genus Oryx; species Oryx dammah. The sequence continues at coordinate 26,565,104 of NW_024070186.1, read as the reverse complement.
CCATTTTGAAGGAGATCAGCCCTGGGATTTCTTTGGAAGGAATGCTGCTAAAGCTGAAGCTCCAGTAATTTGGCCACCTCATGCGAAGAGTTGACTCATCGGAAAAGACTCTGATGCTGGGAGGGATTGAGGGCTGGAGGAGAAGGGGACGACATAGGATGAGATGGCTGGATGGCATCACTGACTCGATGGACGTGACCCTGAGTGAACTCCGGGAGTTGGTGATGGACAGGAAGGCCTGGTGTGCTGCAATTCATGGGGTCGCAAAGAGTCGGACACGACTGACTGACTGAACTGAACTGAACTGAATATCTCTCAAGAATATAGATGCAATAATTCTAAAAAAAAAGTGAGGTTTATCTACAATACAATGTTTTAATGTTAGAAAAATTAATCAATGTAATTTACTATATCACAGACTAAAAAGAAGAACCCCATATAATTATCTCAAGAGACACAGAAAAAGCATTTGATATGTGCACATGGACAAATCTAACATGTAGTCCTGATAAAAACTCTCATCAAACTAGGAATACAAAGGAATATCCTCAATTCGATAAAGGATATCTATAAAAACTCTACAGCCAACATCATATTTAATGCTCAAAGACTAAAAGCTTTCCCCAAGACAAGTACAACATTAAGTCAATGAAATAAGGTAAAAAAAAAGAAATAGAAGCCTTCCAGATTGGAAAGGAAGAGGTAAAACTATCTTTTTTCACAGACATGATCATCTCTGCAGAAAATCCAATAGAATCTCCCCAAATCCACTAGCACTAATAAGTAATTAGCAAGGCTGCAGGTTACAATATATAAAATTCTATTGTATCTCTATTTACTAGCAAGATACATTAAAAACAAATAAAAACTAGTATTGTTTATAATACAAAGGTAGGTATAAATCTGACAAAATATGTAAGAGACCTATGCACTTCAAACTACAAAATAACTGATGAGAAAATTAAGGAAGACTTAAATAAATGGAGAGAGATACTGTCTTCATAGATTGGAAGGCTCAGCATTGTTAGGATGTCAGTTCTCCTCAAACTGATCCATAAATTCAATATAATCTCAATCAAAATCCAGAATATTAGAATTTAACTGATTCCAAAATTTATACAGAAATGAGAGAAACTAGGCTATCCAAAACAGCTTGAAAAAGCATATAAAGTTGGAGATTTAACTATACCTGATTCTAAGACTTATTGTAAAGCTACAGTTACCAAGACGGTATGCTACTGGTGTTAAGACAGACAATACATCAAACAAATAGAATGCATGGACAATCAATTTTCATCAAAGGTACAAAAAAGACAATTTATTGGAGAAAGGACAATCTTTTCAACTAATAGTGCTTGGACAAGTAAGTGCATGTCCACATACCCAAAGATTAACTTTGTCCCATATCACACCACATACAAAAACTAATTCAGATCATGGACCTAAAGGTAAGACCTAAAACGATTAAATTTCTAAAAGAAAACAGGAGAAAACCTTTGTGACCTTGGGTTAGGAAAAGATATCTCAGACACAACACCAGAAGCACAATCCATAGAAGAACAAACTGATAAACTGAACTTCATCAAAATTAAAAACTCTTGTCTTTGAAAGACACTGTTAAGAGAACAAAAAACAAACCAAAGACTAGAAAAATATTTGCAATTCACATATCTGATAGAGAACTTGTATCCTGGTGGTTTTCAAAGCTCGCCTCATAGTATAACACTCTATGGTTAATGGCTCTTTGTTTCAAGACTCAAAACAGTACAAAGTAGGGATCAGTAAGAATCTAGAACAGTGGTTCTCTAGTTTCACCATCACCTGAAGGGCTTGTTAAAATACGGGTTGCTGGGCCCCAGCCTCAGAATTTCTGAATCAGTTGAGCCTGAGGGTTTTCATTTCTGCTAAATTCCCTGCTGGTGAACTGCTACTCCAGACCAACATAGACTACACTAGAAACACAATGTCAAATGCAAGATTTCCCAGCCTGTCCAAGGGGCAGTTACCAAATAAACTATGCTTATTAAGAAAAAAGTTGATTTACTACTTTTTAATTAGTTAGTGCTCAGTTTGTCCAACTCTTTGCAGCCCCATACACTGTAGCCTGCCAGGCTCCTCTGTCCATGGGATTTTCCAGGCAAGAATACTGGAGTGGGTTGCCATTTCCTACTTCAGGGGACCTTCCTGACCCAGGGATCAAACCCAGCTCTCTTGCATCTCCTGCATTGGCAGATGGATTCTTTACCACTAGCACCACCTGGAAACTTCTTAATCAGCTAGCGACATCTATAAATGTTAATCAGAGCTTCTGATCGGAGAGATATAACAACCATGACATCACTGAGTCAGCATGATTCTAAGCCTTGCCTCTTTGTTGAATACATATTTTGGTTTCTACAAAGCTGTTCAGAAGTCACACTGGAAAACACACACAGTCTTACACCAACCACCCCATAACGGCAACATGGAAGAAAACAGCACACCCAGCTGAAGACTGTCAACTTTCCCTAAACCTGTACTAATGCCCCACCCCCAGGCAGGGCTGTCAAGTCTCACCGTCCAAGATGGCCCACTGATTGTCAATCTCTGTATGTTTCAGGTAGGAGTCTTCGATGGTGGGGTCGTAGTCAGGCACAAAGATCTTCTGGAAAAACTGGATGGTGAGGGCGCTCTTGCCCACACCCCCATCTCCCACCACCACCAGCTTGTACGTGGGGAGGTTGTCACTGGGGACTGCACTCGTTGCCATGTTGCTGGTTGGTCAGACCTGGGGAGGCAAGACATATGGAATGAGGCAGGAGACTTCCTCCTCTTTGACTTAGGGGAACATATTCACAGGGTTTCCTTTTTTCTTCTAAAGTAACAAATACTCCCAACTGTACAAATGAAGACCTGCAAAAGAAAAGTACCAACCCTGATCCCTCACCCAGAGACTATTACTGTTAAAATGATTTATTCAGTCATTTACTGGAAACCAACTATGTGCCAGGCCTGGCCCTGGGGACCTAATACTAGTAGATGCCATGGAGTCTTTAACCAGCCAAAGGCCATGTCAAGCAAGCTATACCACCACCGAATTTTGCACTATATTCCTGTACAGCTAAACACACGGGCATTGGTCTGAGCAGGGAGGGCATAGAGGTTCACCTTTCACATTGAGTCTGGTCATTGGATTGAAGTGCTGAGAAGGATGGGAGGTTTTCTGAGCTCAATGGAAAGAGGAGCACAAGAGCTTAGCACACCTGAACTCAGAGTCCTGAGCCCCTTCTGACTCTCAGAATTCAGTGATCCTGGTTCCAGTCTCTGTTTCAACTTGCCTTTGACCATGCAGAAAGTCACGTGAGAATCTCAGGACATCTGGTCAACTCATCTTTTCATTGGGGAGGAAGAAGAGGAGGATCAGAGACAAGTTTTATGTTGATGGCATGGAGTCCAGAGAAGGCAGTAGTTCTTAACCAGGGGCAAAATGCAATGCCTGGAGATGTATTTAGATGCCAAAACCAAGTGAGTGCTACTAGCATCCCATCAGCAGAGGTCAGGGATGCTGCTAAACATCCTATAATGCCCAGGAAATTCCCCCTCCCAGCACATAATTATCCATCCTAAAATGTCCAGAGTGTCAAGGTGACTAGGCAGGGGCTGGAAACATGGGACTAAGATTTCAAAGAACAACTGAGCCTGAATAGCTCAGGACTGGCTGTGCAGAGGAGACAGACATGACGAGTGGTCTTTGGAAACTGTATCACAAAGTGACAAGGAGGAGAGGTAGGCAGGGAGCATGGAAGGAGCACTCAGAAAAACAGGAGGGAAACTAGGACCTGTCGCAGTAAAGGAGGCCCAGAGTTTCCAGAAGGAGGAGAGTGACAGCACCAAGGCTAAACACTGGTGGGGGAAACAGGAGGAGAGTCATCTAAGGAAGAATTTGGGGGTGTTGCCAGAGACCCAGGCTGCTCACTACAGATGCTGCTGGAGGGAAGCACAAACCACCTACGGGAGGCCATTCCCAGGTGGCTTCAGGGCTGGTAGAAGGGTGGGGGGTGGCATGCCAGGAGGCAATGCACTGCTGTCCTGTTTGCATCTCTGCTGCTTGGGAATGTCACCAGTTGAGCCACAGTTTCCTTACCTAATAGATTAAAGGGCTGAGTTTTGTATCTCTGCTGCTTGGGAATGCCACCAATTGAGCCACAGTTTCCTTACCTAATAGATTAAAGGGCTGAGTTTTCACAGTTGTTCTTAGCTCCAAGAGTCCTCCATTCTAGATTTCAACAGAAAGGGTGTTAGACACAAATGTGGATTATGAGGCCACCCTGATTTGCATGGGGGTATAGGCAATTGTGCAGTTACTGAAGCTTGATGTTGACATTTAGGATTTCCCTGCAGTGGCGGGGAAGTAGGCAGTTTTATACATTGTGGGTGAGAGTATAAATCTGTCCAAACTGGGCTGAGAGTACACTTGCATAAATATGTCAAAATTTAAAATGGACATATCCTCTTTTAAAACTATACGACATGTGAGAATGTAGTCCAAGGAGGTAATCAGACAAGTGTACAAAGATGTTAAGAACAGGGGTAAAAATGGAAATAACTTAAATACTGGGTAGATGGGTGAAGAGTTAACAGTTTATCCATACAATGAAATACTAGATAGCCATTAAAAAAGGATGCTAAATTGACTAGCCTAGAGAAGGTTTACAACATATATTTTTTTTAAAAAGCTGCAAAACAGCAAGTACACATGACTACATTTCCAAGAAGTTACCCACCTATGAATCTACATGTCTGTGTGCTTCCAGGCACAGAGAGGATTGGCAGGTAGCTGTCTCTGAGGCAGATTTGGGGCCCTTTTTCAATTTTCTACAATAAGCATGTATTCTATTTGTGTATTAGAAAAGCCGGACAATATTATGAATGTTCAGGCCACCTGGAAATGTGTGATTCCCTGTCCTTTTGAGTGGGAATTTAAGCTCCCCTGGTGCAAGGATAAAAGGACCAGGTGCCAGCTAAGCCCCAGCATCTGGCTCCCTCATCCCCCCAAAAGGTGAGGATAATGGTGGGGATAAGCTGCGGCTTCAACGCACTGAGCTCCCCCACGTGACAAAGCTGGTGGTCCCAAAGGGCCAGAGGGGTGTTGAGGGAGACAGAAATGGGGGGCGGGGAGGGGGCGGGCCGCTCTCTGTCTTCTCTGCCTCTCAGAGGTCAGGGGAGTCTGATGTCAGCTCCTCACTGCCTCTCCTTAACCACTGACCTAGCTTGAGGAGGGTGGTGACAGATGGGCCAGAGTGAATGAGTCTGCCTGTGAGAGGCTGTTTTTAAAGCTCCCTTCCAAGGAGATATAAACGACTATGCATAAAATAAATAAGCTCCCAGGATATAATGTATAGCATAGGGAATATAGTCAATATTTCACAATAACTTTAAATGGAATATAATCGATAAAAATTTTGAATTACTATGTTGTACACTTACAACTAATATAATATTATAAATCAACTATACCTCAATTTAAAAAATAAAACAGAAAAAAATGAAAGCTATCTTCCCTCCTCGCTGGCAGCAACGTGAATAAAAAATACTAAGCGAGTGGAAAGGTATCAGGAAGGAAAATAGTTTCTCTTGATTTTCTTCTCAAAATAAAACAAGAAATACATCATAAATGATAGAGGACATGAATCCAAACTTTGAGGCGGCGCTCAAACCACCCACAGCAGAATCACCTGGGGACCTGAAAAAATTGCCCTCTGCCTGCAAGCGAAGCAGCTGGCAGGAAGCAGATGAGGCTGATTTCTTTTCACAGTGCCCTGCACTCAGGGTTTGAGCCCAAGAGATCACAGGGCGGGGGGCAATTCAGAGCTCCCTCCAAACTCAGACTCAATGGAGCAGGGTTAGAATGCATGGTTAACACAAACACTGGACTGGTCCCTCGTAGGGGAAAACCCTTCAGCACTTCCCATAGCAGATGGGGATTCACTGGACATTCATGGCTGACCTCTCACATTGCTCTCTCCCAAGCAACTGTGTTTTCCAGTGTACCCTGAGGTCACGTGGTCCCCTTTGCCCACCCCACCCCCACTGGGGCCCAGGGGAAACGGCCCAGGCCCAGGAATCGCCTCCCAAGGGCGGTGCCCCCTCCAACACATGTCCCGCAGCTCCTGGTACAGAGGCCCCCACTACTCGTAGAGGACTTAAAGTCCTCCACACTCACTGCACATAACAGGGGAGGGCTGTGTCTCATCCTTCCATCACCTGGCCTGGCACAGCATCAGCAAGGACAGTTGTTAGGTAGAGGTACCAGGGCCCATCAATGGCTTTTTAAAAAAAATTTATTTATTTGGTTGCACCAGGTCTTAGTTGTGGCATGTGGGATCCTAGTGCCCTGACTAGGGATCGAACCCGGGGCCCCTGCATTGGGAGCAAGGAGTCTTAGCCACTGGACCACCAGGGAAGTCTGAACAAGCATTAGACGACCCATCACATAGTGCCAGCCTCTCCACACAGAGGGCTCAAAGGTGGCTCACTCAGCCATAGGTTGGGACTGTCTCCCTCCCCTCCCAAGCGTGACTGGTCACACAGATAAGATGCTCCTGGAACCAAGTGTGAGCCTAGGAGGAAAAGAAGATTTGCAAGGGGGGCACTGGAGTCCAGAAAACTCCCCAGTCTGTAAGGTCTCTTGGGCAGAACCTCCCCTGAAATAATCCCCGACTCAAAGGATGTCTTTGTAAACAGGGAAGGCAGTCAAAATGCCAAGGGGCGTGTACCACCCTCCTACAAAGTCGGCTGATCTCACGTGGTAAGGAGAAAGGTTTTTGAGTCACCACAGGGTAGAAGGTTGGTTGGTGGTTAAGTAGCAAACTGCTTCCATTTACAACATCCCTCTCCTCTCTGGCCTGTTCAACTAGACAGTATCTTGGACATCATTCTAGAACACTGGTTCTTCACCATTTGGGGGTCATAGGTGGCCCCTCAGAGGTGGGAGGGTGAAATAAGGTGGGTTTGGGGCTGCCTTTAAAGTCTCCCCACTGATTTTCCATGTCTCATACTCTCCCAACCCACCAGCTGAGTGACCTTGGGCGAGCTAACCTTTCACAGCCTCAGTTTTTATTAATACTTGTAAGATGGGGTTGGCTAGAGAACCATCTTTTGCAGGATCGCTCTAAGCATGAAATTAAAATGTACGAGAGGAGCCCGGCTTAGAGAAGGTGCTCAGATGTCTGTTCTCTTGCCTTCTTTACTTTGTTCCCAGAAGACAGTCCCACAGACTCCCTCCCTCCACTCTTGGGGCTAAGCAGTTCCCAGCCTCCTCCCCCGCCCCCATCAGAGGCCCCACTGCCACCTCAGCTGCCTTGCAGTCGGATTAAATAGGCTTGTGTGGCAACGTCACCCGTCATTTAGAACATTGTTTCCATGGGAAATGGCTCTGAGGTTCCAGGCAGCCCACTCCACTCAGAAACCAACTTTTGGAACGGCAGCCACCGGGCAGAGGAGGCGGCTGAATGCTGGCTGCCATGGCAACCACCGCTCCCAGAGCCCCTCCCAGTGCACAGGCAACCCAAATTCTACCTCATATTGGAAACTTCTTCCTAAAAGGCAGTAACACTGTCTGGACGATTTTAGTGACGTGTATATGAAAACTTCAGGCATCTTTCAGCTGAGAAATAAGCTTTTCTGGTGGCTGTCTTTTGCTCCTTTTCTCTCCCCAGAATTAGCACCGTCCTGCATGGGTTGAAGCTATTTCCTGAATGGCAGATTCATCTCCCCAGCAACTGGGGAGCTCCATGTGGACAACAGCCACGTCTCCTCAATCCTTTGCTACTCATGCAGCCAGGGAGGGATGTATACCCCTTAGAGTGTATTTGACTACTCAGTACTGCCCAGTGCAGGCTTCCACCCAGCCCGCCCTCCTTGGGATCAAGAAGCAGGGCAAGACACCCGCTCTTCTGATAGGGGCAGCCTCGTGGCCCTAGGAGGTGTGTGTGGGGGTGGGTGGGGTGGGCTTAGGTGGACACAGGACCCTTGAATAACCTTTTCACCCAGCAATTTTCAAAGTGTGCTTGGAAGTGGGGGGTGGTTCCTGACACCTCCTGGGAAGTCTTGGGCAAAGACTCTGTTCTCAGGAGAAGGGGGAGTTGGAGGGGGGTGTCAGTCATAGCCCTGGACTCTTCAGCCAGGCAGCTTGAGTTCCACTCAGTGTCTCTGATATGGACTGCCTGTGTGACCGGGAGCGAGTGTCTTAATTTCCGGGAGCCTCAGTTTCCCCATCTATAAAATAGAACAGAATCCTCGAGAATGCATAATTACAGTCCCAGTGGAAAAAAAACTGGGGGTGGGGGTCCCCGAGTAAGGGCATATGTACACTGATGTGGCAAGTAGCCAGGCCCCTGAGCTCCCTCCAGTGTGGTAGGCCCCAGTGATCTGGACCTTGCCCACCCCGTCCTGAAGGCGCCCGTATCGCCCACCCCTGAAGGGGCTGCTGGAGGACCCAACACAGTAACGAATGCCTAGGACAGCAGTGGGCCCCAGCAGCCCCTCAGAACAGCAGTGCCCAGTGGCTATTATCCCTCACCAAATCTGCCCCCTTTCCCTAAGCTCCCAGTTTCTAGGGCTTCTACAGAGCTTATTTCCCAAAAGGATAATCCAGAACACTGTCCATTTTTCCAAGTGGACACACAGTAAAAGAAGACTTTGGCTGCAGACACTGTCAAGGGGCTCACTGGGCTTCCTGGCCTCTCCATGCACCCCACCCCGCCAGCACCACTTCCAAAGCAGCGTCATGTAGCCCTGGCCAGAATAAGAGGTGCCCAGGAGAAGCCTCACAGCAATAACAACCCCCACCATTTAGAGGGCATTGGCTGGGTATGGATCAGACACCAAAGGTCAGACTTGGCGCCATCATGCCACACTGCCTAGAATTCTTCTGGTTATTTTTGCAGCATCACAGTACATTTCTTAGACTGTCTTTGTGATTCATAACCCAAAGGGCACTCTTCATCCTCCCTGACCACAAGAACCGTGGTAGTGGTCATCCCAGAGCCTCCTGCAAAGATGCTACCAACTTAATTGAAGGTTTAGTTTCATTGCTTTTTGCTTCTCTGTTTCTAGACTAATCATTTTAAAGATTCTTTCCTAAACTGATCAGTTGAACTGCAAGTTGTCTGGTAAATAAAGCTGGAAGAGGGGGACACATTCATTATTAATGCAGCTCTTGGGAGAGTGAATGGACTGTCATTCACATTGAGTGGAATCAGCCTGGGGAAGTTAATCTCATCTCTGTGATGTCTGGGTGTGCCCAGTGCAGGGGGATGAGGACACACTGCGGAGGAGGACCCAACCCATGTGGAGGAAACGGCTCTGCATTCCAGGAGCTGCCCTTCCCTTCTGCACAATTCCCAGAAACGGGCAGCTTCCCCGGGGGCTGCTGATTTGCAGGCAGAGCATAAATGATGTGCAGACCCGCCAGGGGTCTAGGCCACTTGGCATCCCTAAGGCTCCATTCTTACCTCGAGGAGACTTTGCTCAACTCTTTGTCTTCCACCTTGGCTATTCCCAGGCCAGCACTGTCACTGCATCACTCAGGCCCTCCAGGAAGCTACTGGTGCACTCAGCTCACTTAATCATTAAGACTTAACCACCTATGGCTGATTTATGTTGATATATGGCAGAAACTGACACTATAATACTGTAAAGAAATTATCTTCCAATTAAAAGTAAACAAGTTTAGAATTAAAAAAAGATGACCACCAACCCAACTGTGTGTGTTCTTTTATAGTGGACAGGACCTTAAATATTATCAGGTCTATATGGCATGGGTGCCCCTCCTTTCCAGAGCCAAGGCAGATATTGAAGTCCATTGTGCTCCTCCTCCCTGCTCAGTCTTACAGCCCTTTTCAATGCAGCCCCCTTGGCAGCCAGAACCAGAAAACTGGTCCAGAGGTGAAACTTGTTTGCCATCCCAGATGGAACTCAGTCGTGTTCAACTCTTTGCGATCCCATGGACCGTAGCCTGCCAGACTCCTCTGTCCATGGAATTCTCCAGGCCAGAATACTGAAGTGGGTAGCTGTTTCCTTCTTCAGGGGATCTTCCCAACCCAGGGATCAAACCCAGGTTCTCACATTGCAGGCAGATTCTTTACTGTGCGAGCCACCAGGGAAGCCCCACTACTCTTCAGGTTCCCTCCAAAACATCCCACGTACTGGCCATCTTGTTCCATGGGAGGGGCTCAGGACCTTTAGGGGGAGCCTGCCTGGCTATCTCTGGAGAACTCTGCTAATGGATCAGCCCCTGCTTTTCTACCCCATCAAATCCAAGTTCCTCTGCCAGGATCACACCTGGACTGCAGCAGCAGAGCAGAAATACCAGACCAGAAATCCAGAGATCCAGGCAAAAGCCACTGCCTGAAGTAAGTCAGGTGAGGAAAACAATGCCCTTGACCTTCCTCATGAACCCCAAGTACGATGTGCTTCCTTATATCACAGCATTAACACTTGAGCCTTACTTGCTAGTCTGTGGGTGCCTCCTGACTGAGCCTGAGAGCTTAGCCATTTATAACCAGCACTATGAGTCCCAGAGTAGGTGTGCGGGAACGACCTGTTGTAATGATTATAACAGTGGCCTTGTTAAAAATAATAGGAACATTTAATTAATGTAAGCGATGTGTCTGAGACTATTGGAAGATTTTACTAAATTAACTTATTTAATTCTCATAACAACCCTATGAGGTATAACTTAATTGTCCCCATTTTACAGCTGAAGAAACGGAGACACAAAGAAGTAAAATAACATTTCTCTCTCTCTCTTTTTTTGCCATGCCCCATGGCTTGTGGGATCTTAGTTCCCTGACTGGGGACTAAACCTGGGGCCCTCAGCAATGAGAATGTGGAGTCCTAACCACTGGACTGTCAGGAAATTCCCAAACTTCTTTTAGGTCATCAGCTAGAAAGCAACAGTGACAGGATCTGAAACCATGCATTATGGCTCCAGAGCCTGTGGCCAGCCCATCAGGCTAGGCATCCTCTCGTGATAGGCAGGATATTGCAGGGACAGAGTCAGGCCAGGCCAGAGAGAGAAGATCCAGAAGCGCTGGGAAGAGGTCAGCAGTGAGCCGGGGAGGTGGTGTTAGAGTCAGGGCGACCTCCATGACTAGACTGCTGCCCCCAGAGGAGGAGCTGAGCAGGTCCGCACCCAAGAGTCATCAGGGCAAATGCTAGTCTCTGGGAACAGACACACCATCACGCCCCCCACCCCCACCCCCGTCCCCTATCCTGACTGTGACCAAGCGGGACACAGGGCTGGTACTGACAGGTACTCCTGTTTTGAGGATCAGAGAGGAAGCTGAGTGATCAAGTGGCTGCTCAGTGTCGTGGGAGCACCAGGGCTCTGAGACCTCATTTTCTAGCACCCTGGTTGGGACCCTCTCCACTGTGCTTGTCCCTGCCTCAGTCCATCCCCTTGTGGTCTTACACACCGTTTGCTCCTTGCCCAGCTTGGGGCTGCACCTCACTTAAAACCCCTTACCAAGGAGCCTGAGCTAGGAATCACACATTTGCAAACTTTGACAAGTTACACTCTGTACCTTGGTTTTCTCTTCCATAAAAGTGGAGACAGCAGCATTTGACTTGTGGGGCTCTGGCTCACAGACAGTGTTCAATAAACATCAGGTAGTTACCATCATTTCTCTACCACAATGCCAAAGAATTGATGCCTTCAAACTGTGGTGCTGGAGGAGACTCCTGAAAGTCCCTTGGACAGCAAGGATATCAAACCAATCAATCTTAAGGGAGATCAACCCTGGATATTCACTGGAAGGACTGAAGCTACAGCTCCAGTATTGTGGTCATCTGATGAGAACAGACGACTCATTGGAAAAGTCCCTGATGCTGGGGAAGATTGAGGGCAGAAGGAGATGGGGGCGTCAGAGGATGAAATGGCTGGATGATTCAATGAATATGAACTTGGACAAACTCCGGGAGATGGTGAGGGAGAGGGAGGCCTGGTGTGCTACAGTCCATGGGGTTGCAATGAGTCACCCACGGCTGGGCTATTGAACAACAACAAAGTAACCATCATCAGCATCCTTCAAAATTCATCCCCAGTCCCTCCTCCTGCAGGAAGCCCTCCTGTCTCCCCAGAGTCCTTCCTGAGCTCATGCCCTGCTAACCAGCTGGTTCTACAGATGATGACTCATCAGAACTCAGCCCCTGGCCAGTCCCTCTTGGGGCACTCTCACACCCATCTGCCAGCTGGTCTCAACACCCCATTCTCCTTGTTAGGAGGAGGGGGCAGTCTCCTGTAGCGATGCTGTAAGACATCAAGCCCCCACATGCTGCTGACCCAACGCTGGAGATTTAAGCTCCTCAAAGACATTTCCCTAAATATTCAGGAGATGCTTGTTCACTGAAGAGACTACAGCAAATATCAAATTACTGGGAACTCAGCATGAGACACAGTCTCTCTCTCTTTAAATTCAGAGGTGCTCTCCATCATAAGACCTAGCCCTGCTCTGGGTTACTACTGGCTTGGCAGATTTATCCTTGGAAAGAAAAACCTATTAGGGACACACGACAAGAGAAAGGGCCCAGAGGAGAATGAGCCAGGAGGAGTAAAGTTGACAGACCACCAGTGCACACAGAGGCTCAGATCCCGGAGGCATGCATGTCCAGTCAGTGCTCCCAGAGCCTGAGATGAATGAGCCCCCACCCCTGGCCTCAGGGTTCAAGGGGTGTGTGGGGGGAGGGCAGACAGAGGGTTACAATACAAGAGGCTAATAAGTAGGCACACAGGGAGAGCAGGAGGGTATTATGCCCAGCCTGTGGGCACTGCAGAAGGCTTCCTGATAGAAGCAATGCCAAAATGGGGTCTTGCAGGCCAAGCAAGTATCAGCTAAGGTGAATGATGGAGACAAGCATATCCTAGGTGAGGACCAGAAGGTGCAAAGGAGTAAAGCACAGAGGTGTGAAAAACCAAGCAGGTGCCAAGTTCTGCAAACAACACGCTGTGACTGGACTGCAGGATGCGTCCCGTGTGCCACGGCAGTAGGGTGGGGGTGGGGTGGGAAGGGGGCGGTGAGGAGCACCTGCTGCTCCCTGACAACCTGGGATGTCGGTCTTTGTATCCTGAGCACTAAGCGCAGAATCAGGCACATGGTGGCTGCCCATCAGCACTAAACACTAAAGGAACAAGTGCGAGGCTGTGGGGCGAGGTGGGAGGAGCACAGGGGGCGCGGAGGCCCTGGGACTCTCCCCTCCCCACAGGGCGCCATGTAGGCTCTCTCGAAGGCTGCCCAGTCTGGTGGGCCCACAGCCCTTTCTGATGACCACAGTGATGTTCACCCAGCAGAAAAGCCCAGTGGAGACTGGATAAGTTGTGTGAGAACTAAGGGCTCCAGCGGCTCCGAGGAGAGGGGAAGCAGATGGACGGGACTGCAGGGTCAGGTGGGAGCAGGAAGGTCACACAGGCAGAGCTGGCATGGCCACAAAGGTCTCAAGGCAGAGCTGCAAGGGGTGGCATTTGGTCTCCCCAGTTAGCAGCCAGGAGCAGCGTCAGGGATACCAAGGCATGTGCCCTTGGGCACAGCTGGAAGAGGGCCAAGCTGGGATTTGGCACCGAGACTGACAACTAAAAACTAAAATTCTGCCCCACTTCCCACCCAGCTACTCTAGGGGAGGGTGGTCTGAGAGGCTCTCAGGACCAAGGGATTAACGAGGGCTTCAGGGCCTCAGGTCCACACTGCCCTTCAGAACCATGTGCTGTTAGCACCCCTGGGTCACGGGGTGCTGCCACTGGCCACTTGGCCCTCACAGACCCACGTCCTAGTGGGTTGGGGTCCCACCAACCCCCCGCCCCTTCTGTCCCCACATCCCAGCACCACAGGGAGGGTGGAGCTGAACCCAGTCCAGGGGTGAGGGCCAGGGCTGCCGCCCTACCGCAAGAGGCAGAGAGGAATTTAAATTCTTATTCTCAGAGACTTCCTTGGTGGCCCAGTGGTTAAGAATCCAGCTTGCAATGCAGGGGATGTGGGTTCGATCCTTGGTCAGGTAACTGAGATCCCACATGCCATGGAGCAACCAAGCCTTCAAACTACAAGTGAGTCCGTGTTCTGCGATGTAAGATCCTGCATCGTAGAACCAAGACCCGATGCAGCCAAAGAAAGAAAGAAAGACTTGTTGTTCTTATTCTCAGTCCTGGAGGCCTCTCCGTTTCCCTCAGTTCAGTTCAGTTCAGTTCAGTTCAGTCGCTCAGTCGTGTCCGACTCTTTGCGACCCCATGAATCGCAGCACGCCAGGCCTCCCTGTCCATCACCAACTCCCAGAGTTCACTCAGACTCACGCCCATCGAGTCAGTGATGCCTGCTGCTGCTGCTGCTGCTAAGTCATGTCCGACTCTGTGCGACCCCACAGATGGCAACCCTCCAGGCTCCTCTGTCCCTGGGATGCTCCAGGCAAGAACACTGAGTGGGCTACCACAGTGCAGGGCAGTTCCACCCACAGCTGAGGAGGAGAGTTTCTCAACCTTAGAGAGGCATCTGCGTGCGCATTGGGAAAGTCAGGCTGGGTGTCACCCCACTGCAGAGGGCTGACTTCTGGGCTCCCAAAGCGAGGCCCTCAGACTCCCCAAAGCCTGGCAGGTGGCTCCCCATTCTGATTCATCTGCCCTCTCAGGCCACGCCTGGAGCAAGGGCTCCTGTGAGCCCCCCGCGTCGTCACATCTCCTCCTGGGCTGCCCTGGCTCTACCCCTACAGGCCCCTTCTCCCACCCTCTGCTCTGGCCCTCTGTCCTCTGCCTCCTCCATCCACTCCAACATCCCTTTACCTTGCTTGAATCCCAGGCCAAGGCCTGGTGGCACGTCCTCTCAGTGGCTGGCTCTGCCTTGTCGCCTGGGACCCCTCCACCAGTGTTGATCTCCCCAACTCCAGCGCTGTCACCCGCCGACTCCAGTGCTGTCATCCCTCACCCAATCCCGGCACAGTGCTCCTGGAAAACCCACCATGGGAGCTGGAAGCTCCTCCCACGGGCCCACCTGAACTGCCCCAGCATCTGCGTCCTTAGGGACAGAGGCGGTGCCAACCTGTCAGGGAGTCTGCAAATGAATGCTATCTGCCTGCACTGCCTTTTTACCTTCCCTACCTATGAAAACATTCCCTCTGAGGAACAGCCACCCTGTCCCCCAGCCTCCCAAAGCCACCCCTTCCTCCCCGGCCTCCACTCCCCAGGTCATCTTCCACTGAGCCACCTTGCCTGTGACGACCTGGAGTGCTGGCCAGGTGGCAGCCAGAGGGCTTTGCAGCCACTAATTCCATTACACTCATCATGGCCACCTCACTGACAGGGCTCTGTCTAGCCCCTGAGGTCCCTGAGGTTGTCTAGGCCACGCATCTCCATCTGCAAGTGACCACAAGCTCCCTTCTCAGCTGCACGGCCACACTCACTCTCCTCCCTTCAAATCAACGAGCCAGGAGTTGTTTTATTATCACATTTCCCCTGCTAGAGTGGGGCTGGGGAGCTATAGGCTGGACTTCATATTCCTTATCTCAAGGTCACTATCTTTCTCTTGAGTGGGGTGTGTGCTAACCAGGGCACAACTTCACAGGCTGTCCCTCAGGGATGACCCAGCCTAGAGCTGCTGCCTCCCAGAACCCAGGGCCTCCCACCAGCCCAGGAGGCAAGTGGCCCAGGAGAAGGGCAGGCATGGTGACAGCAAAGGGAAGGCCTGGGTGCGGGGAGCAGGCCTCCCTCTGTGTCAGCAGCCCCTTGCCCCTGTCATGGATGCTCCTTGAAGGGGTGAATTGTTAAACTCCACCCTCCCACATCCTGGCTGACCCACCATCTGAACTGCTTTATCCCCCAGTAGCAGAAAGAAGAGCTCGGGAGACAAATGGATACCCCAAACTCACATGTAGGCAGAGGCAAAGTGGATAAATGGGAGAAGGGGACAGAAACAGGCAATGGCGAGCAGTGGGGCCTGGGGTAAACAGGAAACCTCTGGCAGCCTTCATCAGCTGACTGTCATGACAGGAGCATGTCTGCAACAGGGTTACCAGAGAGTCCAAATTTTTTAAGAGTAGCCAGATATCTGAATTTTTATGTGAAACTAATTTTTTTTTAAATGTTGGCTTCCCAGGTGGTGCTAGTGGTAAAGAACCCACCTCCTAATGCAGGAGATGTAAGAGAGTGATGAGGATTTGATTACTATCCACTCCAGTTCTATTGCCTAGAAAATCCCATGGACAGAGGAGCCTGGTAGGCTACAGTCCATGGGGTCACAAAGAGTCGGACACGACTGAGCGACTTCACTTACTCACTTCAGGAAGATCCCTGGGAGGAGGAAATAGTAACCCACTCCAGTATCTGGCCTGGAGAACCTCATGGACAGAGTAGCCTGGCAGGCTACAGTCCAAAGGGTTGCAAAGAGCTGGACAATGACTGAAGTGACTTAGTGCATAGGCACCAGTTAAAAAGTTGTATACACTATACAAGACCAGCAAATCGCCCTCCTGGGGGACCCCAGCCCATAAGGGCACCTGCTGCTACCCTGGCCTCCCTGAGCATGCCAGCAGTGAGTGGTGTGGCCACTCCAAGGCAGATAACCTTTGGCATGGCCTTGGCCTGGCCTGGCTTTTGGCCTTGACTTTGGTGTGAGGTTAAAGGAAGGGCTTCCCTGGTAGTTCAGCTGGTTAAGAATCCGCCCTCAATGCAGGAGATTCTAGTTCTATTCCTGGATGGGGAAGATTCCCTGGAGAAGGGACAGGCTACCCACACCAGTATTCCTGGGCTTCCCTGGTGGCTCAGATGGTAAAGAATACGCCTTCAATGAAGGAGACCTGGGTCCGACCCCTGGGTTGTGCAGATCCCCTGAAGGAGTACACGGCAACCCACTCCAGTATTCTTGGCTGCAGAATTCCCATAGACAGAGGAGCCTGGTGGGGGCTACAGGTCATGGGGTTGCAAAGAGTTGCATAGGACTGAGTGACTAAGCACAGATTAAAGGAAGTGACCATCACACAAAGGAGCAGCAGTAGGGGGTGCTCAGCTCGGAGACTCTCCAGTCTGGCCCTCTTCAGCTGGGAAGGGCAGGGGGCAGGGGGCTCATGCAACCACCCCAAATCCTGGCAGAGCCTGAGGAGGAGGAGAGCAGAGAGGCACATTCAAAATTGATTATTGCTTTGATTTCTTTCCATCATGTGTATACAAAATGTTAAACACCATAAATAAAAAATGTGAAAAATGTTATGTTCAACCAAAAATGAGAAAGAAACAGGATTGAGGCCCATTCCTGAGGTGAGGAGAGGCGATCCAACCCCCATTCTAGATGAGTAAGCAGACTGTAGAGAGAAGGGCTGGAGCAAAACAAAGGGGAGACTTTCTGAACGCGAGGCGGGCATGGCAATGAGTGCCCTGGGGAGGTGGCATGGGGGTGGCGTTCCTGGGCAAAGGGAAAGGCCAGGGAGGCAGAACTGGGGGAGGGTCCAGCTCCCTGAGTTTGAAGGCCTAAACTTGGCTGGAGGTGAGGAAGGTGGACTTCTCAAGGACCCTGCCAAACTCTGGAAGGGCAGGAGACCACTTTTCAATCTCTTCCCCAGACCTAAAGAGCAGCTGCATCTTCCCTGCCCTCCTGGCCTGGCTGGACCGCGAGCCCGGGATGGACAGAGAGCAAAGGGCAGAGTGGGCAGGCCCACTCAGTTCCCAAGCAGCAGGAGCCACCTAGAAGCCTCCATTGGCTGGGAGGGCTGGCTGCCTACCTCTCTTTCTTCTACATATGGCACTTTTATAAAAAGTTGTGAATCAAAGCATCTGCCCCCTTGGCTATGTGTGCGAACTTGGCTGGTGCAAACTCACTTCAGTTGTGTCTGACTCTGCGACCCTATGGACTGGAGCCTGCCAGGTTCCTCTGTCCATGGGATTCTCCAGGCAAGAATACTGGAGTGTGCTGCCATTTCCTTCTCCAGGGGATTTTCCCAGCCCAGGGATCAAACCCACATCTCTTATGCCTCCTGCCCTGGCAGGTGGTTCTTTACCACTAGCAAGCCCTACTTCGTGTGTGACCTTAGGCAAATCGCTCCACCCATGAGCGCCTCAGCTTTCTCACGTGTTAACATCGGTATCCACCTCACAGGGTTGTTCTGAGGATGGAATGAGCCAATATGCGTGAGTGCTTAGAACAGCGCCTGGCACGTGAGGTGTTTGTTTATTACCGTTGTCATCATCGTTGTCATCACTATGTTGTGGGAACTCTCGCCAGGGTCCCCTCCACGAATTGTGCAGAAGGGTGCCTGGGGCCCTTCAGGGCTGCTCTCCAGGCTGCCCTGGAGCACTCAGGATGGGGCTGGAGGGGAACGAAGGGGCTGCCTTTGGATCACCTCCTTCGGCCTGCGAGGTGATCAGTAGGGAGACTATAGCGAGACCTCGGCCACCCAGTGGGATGCAAGACCACCGCTCCTGCTGCAAGCGCAAGCCAGGGCTCCACAAGGAAGCACATTTTATTCCTGATGACCCAAGGAATGATCACCACCCACAACCTGTGGGTGGCTTATTTTGGGGTGCAGAGAAAGGCAGAAACTTCAGCGCCTCATCCCATCTGACAAGGATGAGCACAGGAGGTAAAACTGGAGGCAGAGCAGATGTTAGAAACACGGGAATGAGTCCAACAGGCCCAGTTTGGAATCCTGGCTGTGCCACCTACTAGCTGTGTGACCCTTGACAAATTAATGTATAAATCTCTCTGTACAAAACTATCACTGTTGGATGGGTAGCAGTAACCAGATGGAGCAGAATCAGGCTGAGTCCTGTGGCCAGGGCTGTTCATCACGTCCTGACCAAGTGCTAAGCACTCACCTACCTTTTCTGACCAGCACCTCAGACAAGCTGAGGTCAGTGCTCTGCCTCCCAAGACACCCAGTTGTCTGTCTTGTCAGCACTCCGCATGCTGCACTCATCACTTAATTGTTTACGATGCAGTGTGTATCCCCATTAGACTGTCAGCTCCAGGAGGACAGGGCCCATGCTCCGTTTTATCCTCCATTGTATCTCTGGAGCCCAGCACATATGTTACACTGAGAAGATGCTCAATAAATATATTGACCTACCTCAGTTCTAATCCTCACAGCTACTAATAGTTAGAACAGTTAGAACAGTGCACACTGTTCTAACAGAAAGAAAAAAAGATTAACATTTGTGTTTGCTCTGGTCATTGGGAAAGAATGCCTGGCTGAAGACTTTGACCGGGTTCAGAACAGTGATGACAATCCCACAGCTCCTGCTGCAGTTCTGCAGAAGGTCACAGTGTAGGTCTGGGGTGCAGGTGCATACCTCTTGCTCGAACAAGCTCTTTAATGGCTCTTTTCACAAGTAAAAGGGTAGGCTCCCAGCCTAGTCTCCATGTCATCATTTCTCTGTAGTCAAGAATAATGGTACGGAAATGCAAAAGACCCCGATTAGCCACAGCAATCTTGAGAAAGAAGAATGGAGCTGGAGGAATCAACAGTCCTGATTTCAGTCCATACTACAAAGCTACAGTCATCGAGACAGTATGGTATTGGCACAAAAACAGAAATATAGACCAAGGGAATACAACAGAAAGCCCAAAGATAAACCCACACGCCTACGGGCACCTTATCTTTGACAGAAAAGGTAACTGGGAAAACTGGACAGCCACGTGTAAAAGAATGAAATTAGAACACTTCCTAATGCCATACACAAAGATAAACTCAAAATGGATTAAAAACCTAAATGCTAAAACCAGAAACTATAAAACTCTTAGAGGAAAACACAGGCAGAAACTTTTTGACATAAATCACAGAAAGATCCTCTATGATCCGCCTCCTAGAGTAATGGAAATAAAAATAAAAACAAACAAATGGGACCTAATTAAACTTAAAAGCTTTTGAACAGCAAAGGAAACTATAAACAAGATGAAAAGACAACCCTTAGAATGGGAGAAGATAATTACAAATGAAGCAACTGGCAAAGGATTAATCTCTAAAATATACAAGCAGTTCATGCAGCTCAACATCAGAAAAACAAACAACCCAATCAAAAAAAGGGCAGAAGACCTAAACAGACATTTCTGTAAAGAAGACATCCAGATGGCCAGTAAACATGTGAAAAAATACACAACATCACTCATCATTAGACAAATGTAAATCCAAACTATAACTAGGTATCACCTCACACCTGTCACAATGGCGATCATCAAAAAAATCTACAAACAATAAATGCTCGAGAGGATGTGGAGAAAAGGAAACCCTCTGGCACTGTTGGTGGGAATGTAAATTGATACAGCCACTATGGAGAACAGTACGGAGATTTCTTAGGAGCTTTATTCTTAGAAATAAAACTACCATATGACCTAGCAATCCCACTACTGGGCATATACCCATAATTGAAAAAGATACATGTAACCCAGTGTTCATTGCAGCACTATTTATAATAGCTAGAACATGGAAGCAACCTAGATGTCCATCAACAGATGAATGGATAAAGAAGCTGTGGTCTATATATACAATGGAATATTACACAACCATAAAAAGGAACAAATTTTTTTTAAAAAGAAACAAATTTGAGTCAGTTCTAGTGAGGTGGATGAACCTAGAGCCTGTTATACAGAGCGAGGTCAGTCAGAACAAGAAAAACAAATGTCATATATTAATGCATATATATGGAATCTAGAAAAATGGTACTGATGAACCTATTTCTCAGACATAGAAAACAGCCTTATGGACACAACAAGGCAAGGAGAGAGTGGGAAGAATTGAGAGAGTAGCATTGAAACATATACATTACCATGTGTAAACTGATGCTTTTAAACTGTAGTGCTGGAGAAACTCTTGAGAGTCCCTTGGACTGCAAGGAGATGAAACCAGTCAGTCCTAAAGGAAATCAACCTGAATATTCATTGGAAGGACTGATGCTGAAGCTGAAGCTCCAATATGCTGGCCACCTGATGTGAAGAACTGACTCATTGGGAAAGAGCTTGATGGTGGGAAAGATGGAAGGCAGGAGGAGAAGGGGATGACAGAGGATGAGATGGTTGGATGGCATCACTGACTTGATGGACATGAGTTTGAGCAAGCTGTGGGAGTTGGTGAAGGACAGGAAAGCCTGGCATGCTGTAGTCCATGGGGTCACAAAGAGTAGGGGAAGAGGTCTGGCGCTGTTTTAACTTCTGCTCCATTCTGAGCGATGGGCCCTTTCTCATAGGCCCTCGGTGGCAGCCTGTTACACACAACAGCCTTGGCACGGTGGGGCTTAGGGAGTGAGGAAGTCACACCTAGGGCACCCACGCAAAGTGTGGCAGCTGACTCTGGAGCCCAGATGGCCAGTGGGCCTGGTCCCCACCCTGCAATCCCCAGAATACTGCAGATGGGAAGTGTTTCCATCAATGAATGGGTAATCTTCAAAGAAAAATAAATGATATTCTCAGAGAGCTTCCACAGGGAGAAAATCTTTGTGGAAAATGAAGAACTATTGGGGAGAGCATCTCCCCACTTCCACATCTGTGAAATGAGAGCTTGCCCAGCCTAACTGGATTAAACAAGAAAGGAGGGCGGTGTGGCCAGGACATGTAAGTCGCAGCAGCCCCGTCCCTCTAACAGACATGGCAAAGGAGGGCCAAGCAGGTGGGGACTTGCCCAAGGTCACACAGAGGACAGGGAGGGGGGAGAGAGTCAGCAGGGGGGGCCTGTGGCCCAGGACCCTCCCCACTCTCCTGCCGGTCCTCTGAGGACGGGAGTGAGGACTGAGGGGCCCTGAGCCCCCCTGAGGCCAGTTGCTGCTGGCCCCAGACCCTGCCTGGGCCCTCTCCTCCTTCCTTCCACACAGGGGCTCTCCCACCCTCCACCCAGCTCTCCTATCCACACACACCAGCCCCAAGTAGGAAGAAAGCCCCTGTTAAGTGCTTATGAGAATGGTTATTTTGTGGAAGCGCCAAGTGACCTGCTCCCGCTCCCCCTTTTCCATCCCTCTAGCTGCCCTCAGTTTGAGCCCAGAAGTAAAACAAAGGCTTTGTTTCTTTATTTTGATTTCCTCTTTAAAATCTCAAACATGCAGGAAACACCCACCCAGCCCCAGATAAGCGGAAAGGAGCCCCGTGGGCGGGCAGGGCGGGGGTCACCATGTCTTAGCACCCCAGGAGCACCAGCAGGGCAAGGGGGTGGGGGGGGCTGACTTCCTCTTCTAGAAGAAAATGGGTGTGAGTGAGCCTGTGTGTGGAGCCTAGGCCTTCCTTACTCTGACACCAGGGGAATCTCAACCTGAGGAATGCGGGTTGGGAGGGACCACTCAGAAGACATATCTCATAGAAGTTTTTTTTTTTTTTTAACATATGCCCCCAAGGCTTTGGGACCGCGGTTCCACCCTTTTCCATCATCTCCGGTTACAATAAAGCAGGCATTGAAAGAACATGATGGATGCTATTTTGGGCTGCCAAGCCTCCTTGTGAGAGAATGGTACTCCCCAAGAGAGATGCGTTTGCCTCTGCCTCTCCCTTGGGACCTCCATTCCCAGTGGAATTAAAATACAAAGGAGTGAGTTTGGGGTCATCTAAAAAGTGGAATTTTCAAGGTGTGTTAAAAGTTCTAACAGCTAAAAAAGAAGAAAAAACAGAACTGAATTAAAACAAATTTTGCCCTTGAAATGAATATATAATGCTTTGGGGAGGCAAGAACCTGTCCCCAGGTTCCCCCAGAATGTTCAGCTCTAAGGGGAAGATGGGTCTTCCCAGCTCCAGCACCTCTTCGGCTATCTCCACACAGGACCACATGCTTACAAATATTTTTACTTTTAATCTGGGTAGTTAGGATTCAAGCGACATCCTAACATAGAGTATGTATAGCAGATTCTTTAAAAACAATTTTTTTTAAAACTTACGGTTTCTGCCATACATCAACATGAATCAGCCATAGGTATACATATGACCCTCCCTCTTGAACCTCCCTCCCTCCTCCCATCCCATCCCATTCCTCTAGGTTGTCACAGAGCACAAGTGTGAGTTACCTGCATCATACAGCAAATTCCCAATGGCTATCTATTTTACATATGGTAATATATGTCTCCATGCTACTCTTTCCCTTCTCTTCCCCACACTGGGTCTACAAGTCTGTTTTCTATATCTGAGTCTCCATTGCTGCCCTGCAAACAGGTTCATCAGTACCATCTTTTTAGATTCTACATATATGCATTAACATATGATATTTGTTTTTCTCTTTCTGGCTTACTTCTTAGGCTCTAACTTTATCTACCTCATTCATTAGAACTGACTCAAATGCATTCCTTTTTATGGCTGAGTAATAAATGGCAACCCACTCCAGTGTTCTTGCCTGGAGAATCCCAGGGACGGGGGAGCCTGGTGGGCTGCCATCTATGGGGTCGCACAGAGTCGGACACGACTAAAGTGACTTAGCAACATACCCTGAGAAGACCATAACTGTAAAAGATGCATGTATCCCAATGTTCATTGCAGCAGTTTTTACAATAGCTAGAACATGGAAGCAACCCAGAGGGCCATCAACAGATGAATAGATAAAGAAGCTGTGGTACATATATATAATGAAATATTACTTAGCAGATTCTTTTTAAACCAAAACTTTTCTTTAAAAAGTAGGCCATCAACAGAATATGTATGTGTATTCTCACATAAACAAATAGTTATCAGGTTTAGAACAGACTTAACTGCCTTTATTGGCACAGCCTCTGACCATTTCTATTGTAAGAGAAATCCCAACAAAGCAGATCCTTCTGAGGTCTTTGGGGTCCTAGCCTTTGCCAGCTTCTGCAGCATCTCCATTGAGTCAAGGGAAAGGATGTAGACAGTGTTATCCTTTGTTGGCAAGTCAGGGACAGAAAACATTTCAACTCATTCTCACCACTTAGTAAAGAAAACCTGGGGGCCACCTCAGGCCCCTGTGTTCTATCACAAAACTAACTGAAATCTCTGTCCCCAACGGTGACTCCTTGAAAAGCCAATCTGCTTGGGGAATGCAAGGCTTTTCCAGGTTTTTAAATCTTTCCTGCATAGCTTTACAAGTGGTGCTTTGCTAACTGTCTTAACTCAAGCCTAAACTACATGCAAATAGGCCACGTCAGGTTCCAGCTCAGTCAGCCGGGGTGGAAGAAGGAGCCTGCAGAGTTGGGTGAGAAACCATCTCCTGTCGTCATGGAGAGCTGCCCCCTCTGCAGCTGGAATGCTTGGCAGAGAGGAGGACCCAGGACCAGGCACACGGGAGCGTTGTTTCCAGGAAAGGGAGAGCTGGCAAGGCTGCGGTCGTGTTGTTCAGTTGCTCATTCGTATCTGACTCTTCGTGACCCCATGAACTGGAACACGCCAGGCTTCCTGTCCTTCACTATCTCCCTGAGTTTGCTCAAACTCATGTCCGCTGAAACTGTGATGCCATCCAACTATCTCATCCTCTGTTGCCCGCTTCTCCTCCTGCCTTCAATCTTTCCCAGCATCAGGCTCTTTTCCCAAGGCCATGTCAGGGTACCATATCAGACTCCACCTTCCTTCCTTCAAAGCAGTCCTGCACTTTAGAACATAAAATGCATTTTGCTCAAGGTTTTGAAGATGAGCAGCTTAACAAACTGTCATCTAATTAGAAAAAGAAAATTGTTTTTTTTCCTCTCTTTTCCAAATATTTACATTTACTATCTGAATCACAGTTTGGTTTGGGCAGCTGCGACTAAATGGTGCGCCACAGTCTGGCCTGAAACCACAATGGTCAAGGCAGGTGTGTATGTGGGTGGAGGAACTTTTTGAAAGAGGTTAAATCCCAAGATGCACACTTATCTCTCCCCAGTGTGAGTTCAGGCAGCAAAAAGATCTACTGACAACCTCGATGGAGAACCAGGTGGTTATTCATTGAATTTGCTGGGGATGTGGAGCTAAGAGAGCCAAGACGTGGAAACTTGGGAGCGGGGCTCTGAAAGTCAGTTGGAGGCTGAGGGCAGGCCCAGCCAGCCAGGTCTCCTGAGCAGGGACATGCTGAAGCCCTGCCAGCGTGGAAGGGATCAAGGGCAGACAAAAGGGTCCCATCTGCTCAACTTGGGTAATGGATACATGGTGTTTGTTATATATCATCCTTTGTATTTTATATCTTTGAAAATTACAAAATATGTCAAGTTCGCAAATGATGCAGGGCTTCCTGGTTGACCAGAGGATTAACGGAAATTAGGGGAAAACTGCCACCATCTAGGGTCCCTCTGCCTCTCTTGTCAACCAGCCGCACCTGTACCTCCATGGTTGCTGTCGCTTCACAGCATCCCTGTGTGTGAACTGCTCTGTCCCCTCTCCCCATGAGCCCTCTACTCCACTCCAGCACTGCCTATATCTGGCCAGACCCCCATGAGCCACGCCCCAGGAGCACTGAGAGAGAAGGGGGGTGTCATCAGAATGACCAAAGTTATCTATCAGTCCTGGGAGCAGCACTGTGTTACAGGTGGAGCATGCCCTCCGGGACCAAACAGACCTTGGTGAGACTCCTTCCAGGCTCTGCTCCTCTCAGCCCATGGCCATGGGGGTGACTACCACTCTGAGTTCCTGTTTCCACATCTGTAAAGGGCCAACAGCAAAACTGTTGTGAGGCTTAGAGAGGGCCAGTGCAGAGCCTCTAGTCCGGTCCAGCCCGGAGGGAGGGTGGACATCCAGAGAGACTATCTCCAAGCCACGTCATCTGAGGAGGAGTTGGAGAATGCAAGGCTGCTCATGCTGGAGAAAAGCTTGACTGCCAAGGTTCATGAGGCACAGATCCAGTGGGACAGGTTAAGGTGAGAAAGGAAAGAACTTTGCAAGGATGAGTGAATCTCCAATGGGTAAACTGATTTGAGGGGCAGCAACCTCCCTGCCTCTAGAAGGGCCCAGCTAAGATCTGCTCCTCAAAGGCTGCACAAATTTTCCCAGCCTCTACTCAAGGGCCCATTTGGGCCAAAATGTCTACTACTGAACTATTACTGGCTTAATCTTTACCTTAAAAATCAGCATAGTTTTTAACTTAAAATCCTTAGTTAGCCTTAATGTGAGCAAAACAGCCATTAAAAAAAATAGGTTTGATGTCATACCTTTATTTTTAAAATACACATAAATAAGTATGTATGTAACTACTAAAATATGTCCTGCCTAAAAACCATTTACCTCACCACTATGAGAAATATGCTCTCCTAGATCTGAATTGAGACTAAATATGCTCCAGGGGCCCCTTCCTGGTCTGTGATTCTGTTATCTAAAGGCTGCCTGAATACTGATAATGCTCTTAGTTCTTAACCACCCTTTCTGGTCTCCCAAGCATGTTCTCATCTGTGTATTTCATCTAATCCCCATGACAGCCCTGAGGGTGAGCTAGAGAAGTCACAGATGGAGCCTGAGCCCCTGCAGCCCAGGATGTTCCCAAGGCTCTATGGATAGGGTCACAGAGGGCCCGAATCGGAGCTGAGGACTTCCATCCCCTGCCACCTCCTGCTATTACCACATGCTGAACAGCCAAATCCCTTCCTGTACTCTCCAAAATCTCATTAGGAACACAACCCACATCCAAATCATGATGTTTATCCATCTAGGTGGCCAGATGCCAGCTCTGTAGATGAAAATGTGCCCCTCTGAGCAAGTCACCTTATAACCAATGGTAACCCACATTGTCATTTGGCCACCTGGCCATCAGCAGTTTCCACTGACTAAAGTGAAGTGAAGTGAAGTCACTCAGTCGTGTCCGACTCTTTGCGATCCCGTGGACTGTAGCCCACCAGGCTCCTCCGTCCATGGGATTCTCCAGGCAAGAGTACTGGAGTGGGTTGCCAATTCCTTCTCCTAGGGATCTTCCTGACCCAGGGATCGAACCCAGGTCTCCCTCATCGTAGGCAGACGCTTTAACCTCTGAGCCACCAGGGAAGCCCCTGACTAAAGCTATCAAAAATACTAAAGGAAAGACTTTCCTGGTGGTCCAGTGGCTGAGACTCCACTCTTCCGACGCAGGGGACCCAAGTTCAATCCCTGGTCAGGGAACTAGATCCCACATGCTGCAACTAAGAGTTCATACACCACAACTAAAGATCCTGCATGCCACAGCGAAGATGCAACACAGCCAAATAAATATTTTAAAAAACATGAAAGGACAATGATAGGGACATTTAAAAGGTAAATACACACTGCTACTTCATGACCCCTACAATGCGGATGACTGCAGAAAGCTGTCTTGGATCATGCCAGCGGGCAACAGACCTTGGGCTTGGTGGTGAGGCTCAGTAGATGGCCAGGGGTGGGGAGTTGGAACACGCAGCACCAGCCTCATTATGGCAGCAAGAATGCTACCTGGAAGACTAGAGATGGGCACCAAGGGATGCACAGCAGCCACCAAGGCGTGCAGTGCGGATGTCCCTCTGGCCTTGACAACGTCGTCTGTTGTCTGAAGAGGGGATAGCAGCACTATGCTCTCAGAGTTCCACAAGACAGATCTGCTGGCTGACTGCATAGACTTCCTCTCATGGCTGAGGATTATGCCGGTCCAGCTCCGCCACGACAGCCTGCTGGCCTGGCTGGGAGGTCAGAGCCTCTGAGCAGGTCCTCAGTGAACAGTAGTGAAGCAGGGAATCTAGCCTGGGATCCAGGGCTCATTTTCAGAGATCCACAAATCTCCCAAACTGTATGCCTAACTTCATACATCCAAGCAATGTTTCTCTGGGCATCTCACTGGCATATTAAAGAGGTAGTGGCCCAAGAAGGTAAAAACCATTGCTCTGAACACTCAGCCTTCTTGGCTGCCTGTCCTATGCAAGAACTTGCTGGAAATGGCACTAATATCCCATCCCTGTACAGAGACTTCACCAGAGTTGAGAGCATCTTTGGGAGATCTAAACTCTGCTTAATCCACTACTACTTGGGTTTTGTTATTTGCAGTCAGAAGCATCCT
The DNA here is from genome assembly GCF_014754425.2 of Oryx dammah. Lineage (NCBI taxonomy): Eukaryota > Metazoa > Chordata > Mammalia > Artiodactyla > Bovidae > Oryx > Oryx dammah. The sequence goes on along the minus strand of NW_024070186.1, from coordinate 26,537,225 downwards.
TCTTTTCTCCCATCCCCAGACAAAGGTAACTATACCTTCTAGCTAGTCAGATACCTGCCCCAGGCCTGGTAGGTGTGGAGCCTTTGGAACTCAATGCACACTTTTTGGATGCTTAAGAACATCCCAACTTTGCACAAGAATGTGTTCCTATATAGTTCACATGCTTGTGTTTTGTGCAAACTACATGATATTCATGAGCAGGTATGCTTCCAAGTGCTTCCAGGGAGGCATAGTCCTTATGGGGCATTTCACTGGGAGACAGTGATGACACCAGATGTGAAATATAAAATGGAGGTCATACTTCCCCAAGAAGTTACTTGATCCAGCAGGCTGGTCAACTTGTGAATCGAGCTGATATTAAACCCAGGCACTCCAGGAACTGGTTCAGTCCATCAGAGCCCAGAAGTCTTCCCTGGTTCCACGTGATCACTCAAGCTCAGGAGCCAACCCCAGGGATAATGGACTTGTCTCTCTCTAAGCAACTCAGATCAACCGAAAGTGTGAAATACCTGTGGTTAGAGCTAATAAAAGTTATACCTGTCACAAAGACAACTTAGGCACATGAAAACATAAGTGGTGGCAAATACACACAGAGCTGGCAGCCCTGGACAACTGTCACTTGCCTCACCAGTGTTCAGCAGAGGGCCTTGACCGCCCCCCTCCCATAAGGAAACACTGAAGTAGGCGGGTAAGGGGCAGTTTCTGCTAGAGCTCCTGGCTTACACAACACCCACCCCACCCCCATAGAGGCTAGCAGACCCTGTAGCTTCCAAAACTCCAGAGCATCAAAGCTTCAAACCTCCTGACCTAGCAGAGAAAGGACAAACTACACCCTAATCTACAGACAGAGAAGCTAACTAGCTGCTAGGAATGAGAAGAGACTGAGGGTCAAAATCATGACCCAAAACATTTTCAGTCCCCTAGTCAGCAGGGAAATGCGATTTATAGGAAATTGGGAGATTTACAAAAATGTTAGCCAGCTCAAGTTTCTTTCCTGGGAAGAGAAGCAGGAGCAACTCTAAGAATTGTCATGGTGAAAATGCTTTGTTTGCTGCAAAGCCCCTGACACGTGTCAGTTATTAATAACAGCAGCTCACCACCCCACACTTGAACCAACCAGTGAAAGGCAATGGAGTCAAAGCCTCACAGAGGCTGCACCTCGGGCCATGAAGCCAGGGCAGCCAGACCCTCCCCAGAGGGGCTGGAGAGCTGAGGGTCTACACGGACCCTAGATAGGATCTTGGGCAAGTTACTGACTCTTTCTAGCCCCTGTTCCCCATCTGCATGGGGGTAATAAGAAGACCCTTCTGGAGTCTCGTCAAATGATGAGCAAGCATATACACGTCAAGTGCCTGGTCTGTGAAAGCCCTGCTGGCAGCTATTATTACAGTGGAGCTTCGGGGCTTTTTGGTCAGATTTCTTCATCATTCCTGCTATGAGGAAGGTCACTCTTTTGAGGCTACAGATCTGAGCCTTGTCAGTTACCCTCTCTGGTCAGGTCCAGGACACAGTGTGAGTCTTGGAGGGACAAGAACCATTCTAGCCCAAAGAGGTTTACTAGGAGTAGGGGCTGGTGGGGAAAGGAGGGACAATCCCAGAGCGCAGGGATCAGGGCCCGTATGAAGTGGCCCTTGTCTGCCTCTCCAGACTGGCCTCTGGCCCCAGCCAGCACAGACCTCAGCTCCAGCCACAGAGTCTATCTGGGTGTCCAGTGCCCATGCTCTGCCAGGCATCACCTCCCTTAGGAGGCCTTCCCTGACCCTCCACGCTGTCTGTTCCCACAGCCCCTGTGCTCCCCTGATCCCAGAACCGACACACAGGGCTCACTTTGCACCCCTACCTTCCCCGTGGCACAGGATCTGGCACTGTGCCCCACACGCAGTGGGCGCCCCTGCAGATCCCATTCAATGAATGAGCCGGGGCCCTGGTGGTGACCAGAGCCCCGAGCCCCGTGGCGCCGCAAAAGACTGTTAATGCAGCAGTCTGCTTTTTATCATTCAGACAAATTTGACAATTCTCTCGGCAGATCCCTGCCCTCGTTAACGCCCTTCTAAAAATATAAACAGCCACCACCAACCCTTCCCCATCCCACTCGAGACCCGCCGCCCACTCCCCGCGGCTTCTCGCCAGAGGAAAAAGGAACCCAAGGGCGGTTACCATGAAACGGGCTTTTTAGGTGGTGAGCAGGCCCATCTCACTGGGGTCCCGATCGTCGCCGACTTCTCGATCGCACACAGTTACGCTGGAGCCTGAGATGGGGGCAAAAGGCCAGTCCCCAAGCGCCGTCCTCCGGCCCGGCCCGGGGCGGCCACACCTCCCGCCCGGAACAAAGCGCCCGGCCGGTCCCCTCCCTCCCAGCCCGCCCCGACCTCTCACCGCGCACTCCAGCCCAGCTTGGCTCCGGCCTCAGGCCACCTCCTCCATGCCCGCGCCAACCAGAAGACAGCGCCGCGCCCTCCGGGCCCCGCGGCGGCCGGACTGACGGCTTTGGGCCCGCGGCCTGCCGGCCGCTTCGGCCGGTCCCCGCCCCGGCGCCTCCTTAAAGCGACCGCGCAGCCGGCGCGCGCCCCAGCCTAGCGCCTGGCGAGCCGCGCATTCCTTATATTGCAACAGCGCCTGCTAAAAATAGAGCGCCGCCCTCGTAGGCGCTGGGGGGGCCGGGCCCGGCGCTGCGACCCTGCCACCCCCGCGGGCCCCAGACTCCCAGGACGCGCGGCTCACGAGGTTTGTGCCACCTGCGCCGAGCTCCCGGGACCCAGCAGGGCACGCGTACCGGGCCTCCCCCGCGGTCCCGCGCACTTACCCGGGTCGGACCACTGGCGCCCGGGAGCTGGCTTTAAGGTGGACGCCGAGTGGGAATTCGCCCGGGCCTCTTTAAGAGCCTCTGCGCTCCAGCCTTTAAATCTCCGCTCCCGCCCGGCCAACTTCGGAGCCTACAGACGCCTCCCCTGTCCTAGGCGATCCCAGGCCGCCACCTTAACCGCATTCCCTTCGAATCCCGCGCCGTGTTTCTTCCTAGATCCAGTCCCCAGCGTCGCTTCCCGAAGGCCCTCTCGATGCCGGTTCTTGAGCCTAAAGTTCGTTCAGACGGAGGCGACGGACGGGGACAGGCGACACTCGCGATTCATTTCATTTTTTCAGTTCCGCTGACTCCTCTCCATCGGCATCATTTTCCCCTGATTTTAAAAACTGAGATATAATTCACACACCAAAAAATTCCAGCTTTTAAAGTGGGCAATAGTTTTTAATATATTCACAAAGTTGTGCAACCATCACTATTACCTAGTTCCAGATTATTTTCATAACACTACCTCCCCTTTAAAAAAAAAAAAAAGGAGAAGAAAAGAACCCATTTACAGTTACTCCCTATTCCCTCCTCCTACCGGCTGCTGGAAACCACTAATCTACTTTCTGTCTCTATGGATTTGCCTACTCAGGACATTTCATGAAAGTGGAATCATGCATGTGGTCTTTTGTGACCCAGCTTCCTTCACTTCACAGGATTTTTTCAAGGTTCATCAACGTTGCAGCATGTAGCAATGCTTCATTCCCTTTTGTGATTGAATAGATTGGGCTGTGTGGACACACTACATTTTATCTTTGACCAGCTGATGGACAAAGATGGTTTGTACTTTGGGGCTATTATGAATAAAATTGCTATGAACATTCATGTACAAGTCTTTGTATGAACTTATGTTTTCATTTCTCTTGGATATATACCTAGGAGTAGAATTGTGGATCATATGCTATGTTTGACATTTTGAGGAACCCCCAAACTGGTTTCCAAAGCAGCTGCTATTTTACATTTGACCAACCGTGTATGAGTGTTCTACATCTTCACATCCTCACCAACAATTGTTATCATCTGTCTTTTTGATTATAGCCATCCTAGTAGTGGGGATGGGGGAGTGGTATCTCACTGTAGTTTTGATTACCAGTGTCCTTTTAATGTCCTGTTAATGTCGACCATTTTTAAAGTCTTTATTGAATTTGTTACCATATTGCTTCTGTTTTATGTTTTTATTTTATTTTTGTTCTTGAGGTATGTGAGATCTTAGCTCCCCAACCAGGGATCAAACCCACACCATCTGCATTGGAAGGTGAAGTCAACCACTGGACCACTAGTGAAGTCTCCTATCAGTATCATTTTTGAGGATGTTCTTTTTGTAGACAGACCTTAATGATAACTTGGAACCAGCTTTACACATCTGATAAACCCATCTGGAACCCATCCTGTTATTATTTTCAAAGTTTCACCCACCACCCCAGGCCTTTGCTACCCTGAGTCCTTCATGCTGTACTGTGGCACAGGGTTTCAGTTGGCACCCAGGTACCCAAGCCACCATTTATTTGGAAAACTCAGCAGTGGCCACAGGACTGGAAAAGGTCAGTTTTCATTCCAATCCCAAAGAAAGGCAATGCCAAAGAATGCTCAAACTATCGCACAGTTGCACTCATCTCACATGCTAGTAAAGTAATGCTCAAAATTCTCCAAGCCAGGCTTCAGCAATACATGAACCGTGAACTTCCAGATGTTCAAGCTGGTTTTAGAAAAGGCAGAGGAACCAGAGATCAAATTGCCAACATCCGCGGGACCATGGAAAAAGCAAGAGAGTTCCAGAAAAACATATATTTCTGCCTTTGACTGTGTGGATCACAGTAAACTGTGGAAAATTCTGAAAGAGATGGGAATACCAGACCACCTGACCTGCCTCTTGAGAAACCTATATGCAGGTCAGGAAGCAACAGTTAGAAGTGGACATGGAACAACAGACTGGTTCCAAATAGGAAAAGGAGTGTGTCAAGGCTGTATATTGTCAACCTGCTTATTTAACTTCTATGCAGAGTACATCATGAGAAACGCTGGGCTGGAAGAAGCACAAGCTGGAATCAAGATTGCTGGGAGAAATATCAATAACCTCAGATATGCAGATGACACCACCCTTATGGCAGAAAGTGAAGAGGAACTAAAAAGCTTCTTGATGAAAGTGAAAGAGGAGAGTGAAAAAGTTGGCTTAAAGCTCAACATTCAGAAAACGAAGATCATGGCATCTGGTCCCATCACTTCATGGGTAATAGATGGGGAAGTGGAAACAGTGTCAGAATTTATTTTGGGGGGCTCCAAAATCACTGCAGATGGTGACTGCAGCCATGAAATTAAAAGACGCTTACTCCTTGGAAGAAAAGTTCTGACCAACCTAGACAGCATATTGAAAAGCAGAGATATTACTTTGCCAACAAAGCTCCGTCTAGTCAAGGTTATGGTTTTTCCAGTAGTCATGTATGAATGTGAGAGTTGGACTGTGAAGAAAGCTGAGCACCGAAGAATTGATACTTTTGAACTGTGGTGTTGGAGAAGACTCTTGAGAATCCCTTGGACTGCAAGGAGATCCAACCGGTCCATTCTGAAGGAGATCAGCCCTGGGATTTCTTTGGAGGGAATGATGCTGAAGCTGAAACTCCATTACTTTGGCCACCTCATACGAAGAGTTGACTCATTGGAAAAGACTCTGATGCTGGGAGGGTTTGGGGGCAGGAGGAGAAGGGGACGACAGAGGATGAGATGGCTGGATGACATCACTGACTTGATGGATGTGAGTCTGAGTGAACTCTGGGAGTTGGTGATAGACAGGGAAGCATGGTGTGCTGCGATTCATGGGATTGCAAAGAGTCGGACAGGACTGAGTGACTGAACTGAATTGAACTGATTGTGTCCCCTGCACCCACCCCCACCTGCTGTCCTGAAGGCCCTGTGGATCCTCCGAGTCCCCATGGCAGTGGGGGAGGGTTTGAATGCCATCAAGACTATTGCATCTTGGGAGGGAATGAAAGACCCAATTGAGGAGGGGGCTTGAGGGACAGCTGTTTGTCTTGACAGTCTAGTCTTGCCCTGGGACCTGCCTCTTCCCCTGCCCCTTCCATTTACCACAGGCCTTGGAGACCTGGGTTCGATCCCTGGGTTGGGAAGATCTCCTGGAGAAGGAAATGGCAACCCACTCCAGTATTCTTGCCTGGAGAATCCCACGGACGGAGGAGCCTGGTGGGCTACAGTCCATGGGGTCGCAAAGTGTCGGACATGACTGAGCGACTTCACTTCACTTCACTTCACTTTTGGGGGAGAAGGCAGGGGTCTGTGTGTCCTGGTTTGCAAAGGAGTCAAAGGTTTGTCTTTTTAAAATTTTTTTATATTTAAATATTTATTTTATTTATATTTCTTTCTTTGTTTGCACAAGGTCTTAGTCACAGCACATGGGATCTTTGATCTTTGTTGGGGCAGGTGAACTTTTAGTTATAGCGTGTGGGATCTAGTTCCCTGACCAGGGATCAAAACTGGGCCCCCTGCAATGGGAATGTGGAGTCTTAGCCACTGGACCACCAGGAAAGTCCCTCAAAGGTTTGTCTTTATACCACTTTCATACACAAATCTTTAATAACCTGTTTCCCTTTAAAATGGAACCTAACCAGTTAGTACTAACACACAAGTACCTGGATCTCTCTAAGGGTGAGATTAGACACTACAGGTTGACACTGGAGTCCCACTACAGGGCACTTGTCCCACTTGGGCTGCCTCCTCTGATTTTTGAGCCCTGAAATAAAGCGAACAGCTGCTAGCAAACAGGAGCTTTAAAGAACGAGGTCACTGAGCAGAAAAGTGAGGCCTTGGGTTGATGGTTCATTCATTCAGTAAATACTGTCAGTATACCTACTATGTGGGTTTCCCTGGTGGCTCAGACAGGTCTCCTGCAATGTGGGAGACCTGGGTTTGATCCCTGGCTTGGGAAGATCCCCTGGAGGAGGGCATGGCAATCCACTTCAGTATTCTTGCCTAGAGAATCCCTATGGACAGAGGAGCCCTACAGGCTACAGTCCATGGTGTCACAAAGAGTCAGACACAACTGAGCGACTAAGCACAGTATAGCACCTACTATGTGCCAGTGCAATGCATAATCCTACCTCCAAGTCCCAGCAGAGCAGAAAATGGTGTGGAATTGAGAGGCATGGGAGCTGACGGAGCCTAGAGGAGGGGCAAGCACCCAGGGCAGATTTTCTGTGAAAGGTGATGATGAAACCTGAGCTTGATGGACAAAGACCAATCAGCTAGGCTGAGAAGGGAGGGAGAAAACCTTATAGACTGAGGTGTGGCTGAGTTGAAGTCTTTGCCCAGCAGAATCCTATGGCCGATCAAGTGTGGTTGGGGCAAGATAGAAGGCTAGGCTTGTGGCCAAGAACCCAGGCAGGGTTAAAGCCCACGTTTCAGGCACTGAGGTCTAAGGCCAGCCTTGGGGCCAGGAGATAGTTCCTGAAATAGGACAGAGATCAGAGCTGTGACCCAGAGTAGAACTTCCCTGCTCAGCGACAAGAGCAAGCATGCCTGATGGGCTGCAGTGCGTCCCGTGTTTGCCTCTGCCTGAGCCTTGCTGAGTGCCAGGCCTCACAGCAGACCCACACTGGTGTCTTGGGGTTCAGGAAGCAAACCTGGAGGAGGAGGGCTTCAGATTTCAGGACCTGGAGCCAGCCAAGTAAGTCATTGTGGCACAACCTTCCTCCAGAACTCTCTGCCCAGAGCAGCCCAGGGGGTTCCAGCAGCGCTGGGCTCTGGAGCACACAGCGTGCCTCACACGGGCACAGAGATGACTTGCACGCCTCCCAGGGCCCGGGGCAGAAGGTCTTACCTGCCCTGCTTTAGACATAAGAAGACCACAAGCCCAACCCCTCCCAGTCAGTGGACTGAGCGTCAGGGCCTTCTGCCCACAGAGCCTCCACTCTTTCTCCGGTGTCTGGTGGCCTTGGTGGCAGGTCAGTTGGTCAGGTGTGTGTGTGTGTGTGTGTGTGTGTGTGTGTGTGTGTATGTGTGTGTGTGTTTGGAAAGCAGAGCAGAGGTGAAAAAAACACTAGCACTCATCCCAGCCCTAGTCCCTTCAGGCTTATGGCCCAAATTAATCTCTTGCTGACCCTGGAGCGCAAATCATGGCTTAGTAGAAGAGCTTCACCGCACCCCAAGGCCTGTTCTTCCCCTTAGCTGACCTTTCTTCTCTGCCAAGTACAAGGCCTTTCTTCCCCTGGGCTGCCCATGATCTGGCGCCAAGAGCTACACAGAGTCTTCTCTCAGGGTTGCCATGGTCTTTCCCAACCCAGGTTCAGCCATCTCTCATCTTTAGCTCTCTCTGCTACCTGCTCTACACCTGCCACACCTGCCTCAGCCCCATTTGGGGAGGCCTCCCAAGATTTTCTTCTTTGATGCCTATGCTTACTGATGCTTGCTGTCCATCCTTCGCATGGACTCCCTCTTGCTTTCTGGGGCCGGAAGAGCAGCTTGCGATCAGTCAACTTCCCACTCAAGGCCAAACTTCTCCCCAAAGTTGTCCACACTCAACTAACATTTATTTCTGATCATTTATTTTTCTTCCCTTGGTGCTTCCTCTACTTAAAGTCCAGCGATTTTAAAACATTTTGGCCTGCAACCCATAGGAACAAGGAGGTTTGACATTGCAAACCAGAACAGACACACACACATGAAGCAAAAATTCTGTGAAACAGTACTTACTATTACTTTGTGCCCTGCACTCTGATCTGTTCCATTCTGTTTGGTGAGAAAATGCTAGCAAGAGCTACTGAATTGATTTCATGCTCCACAAATGGGTTGTGACCTACAGTTTGAAAACCACTGAACCACTCCTAGAGCCTCAGGGTAGTAACCTGATGAAAGTTAGTCAAAAAAGAAAATTCTACACCAAGATTTTGAAACGCATGCTGGGGACAATCATCTGAAAAGGGTTCTGAGTTTCTGCTTTGGAAGCACAGGGTCCCAACCACTGGACCACCAGGGAAGTTCAACACACAAATTGTAGAATGGCACAGAGCAGACAGAGAGCTAGCTAGCTCTCCGGCCTCTACTTGGAAGAGCGATAACCCCATGCAGGAAGGCATCGCCCTCAGGTGATTTCCTTTTCTAGGCAGGATGTGTAGGTTGTGGCAGGCCAGTTCTCCAGCAACAGAATGAGATGAGGCTCTCCAGCAGTGCCTTCTCCCCTCCCCAAGGACATTTGCTAACTGGGGATACCAGCTGATGATCACTCTTTGCCCAGAAGGAAGACTTCTAATGGAATAAAGAGAAACCAGTAAAGTTTTTAGGGGCTACATGGTATTTGAATGACAAACTGGAAACAGGGGCCCTTAAAAACATGACCAATTTTCTCCACGTGACATTGGCTGAGTTCCGGGCCTGAGAATGCATGTAAAAGACTGAAATCTTCCAAAGTACCGCAGTGCTTAGAAAATAAAGCTTTCCCAAGAAGGAACGGCCTGCCTCAAAACCAAGCCCAGTTCCTGCCTCCTCCTGAGATTTGCCAGATTTTGAAACTCCATGGGGACAGCGTCCAGACAGCTGGGTTGGGATTTTTTTTTTTTTCCTTAAGAGAATGTCTTTTAAAAAAAATTATTTATTTGTTTGGCTGCGTCAGGTCTTAGCTGTGGCATGAAGGATCTTTTGCCGGGGTGCACAGGCTCTGTGGTTGTGGCACAGGCTTAGTTGCCTCAAAGTATGTGGGATCCCAGTTACCCAGCCAGGAATCAAACCCACACCTCCTGCACTGCAAGACAGATGCTTAACCACGGGACCACCAGAGAAGTCCCAGGGTTGGGAACTTCTGAAGGGCAGAGCTGACTCTTTACAGCCTTCCATCTTAGGAGACAGATCTTCAAGGCCCTCAATCAAAAACCACACATGAGAAGTAGGGGTAAACCAGAGATAGGGTGAGTCTTGCAAAACCTAAAACCCAGTCGCAACCTAGCTCGATCCTTCCATGGATTGAGACGATCATGCCTAAACCTCACCTGCTTAAGAGAGGAAAGAGGGTACACTCTGTGGGGCCAATGACCTAATCTGGGGTCTCTCTACCTCTTACATACAATAAGAGTCTGTGTATAAGAAAACTGGGGGCTTCTCCAGTGGCTCAGTTGGTAAAAAAAAAAAAGAATCTGCCTGCAATGCTGGAGACCCAGCTTCGATCCCTGGTAGGGAAGATCCCCTGGAGAAGGAAATGGCAACCCACTCCAGTATTCTTGCCCAGAAAATTCCATGGACAGAGGAGCTGGGCAGGCTACAATCTGTGGGATTGCAAAGAGCTGGACACAACTGAGTGATTAACTTTCACTTTTTTTTTCCATAGGAAAACATAAGTGGTCCTGTGAAGAGGCATAAATATATAATTGATAAACAACAGAAAAAAAGATAGACAAAAGACACACAAATCATTCAGATATTGGAGTCAGTAGCCAGAACTTTATAATAATGAATGGAAGAACTGGAACTCTCATGCACTGCTGGTAGAAGTGTAAAATCCATGTATCTGCCAGAGTGCACTAAGGACACAGAAACTACACAGTACTTTGGACAGGAAATGTTACTGTGAAGAATTATTTAAGGGGCTTCCTTGGTGGCTCAGTGGTGAAGAATCTGCCTGCCAATGCAGGAGACACAGGTTCGATCCCTGATGGGGGAAGATCCGACCTGCTGCAGTGCAACTAAGCCCCTGCACCACAACTTTTGAGCCTGTGCCCTAGAGCCCAGGAGCTGCAGCTACTGAGGCCACGTGCTACATCTACTGATGCCTGTGTGCCTTAAGTCTGTGTTCCGCAATAAGATAAGCCACTGCAATGAGAAGCCCGTGAACTGCAACTAGAGAGAGAGTAGCTCCCGCTCTCCACATCTAGAGAAAAGCCTTCACAGCAAAGAAGACCCAGCCCCCAAAATAAATAATACATTTTAATGTAAAAAATTATTAGGCATTAGAGGAGACTGTCTACTAAGGAGAAAATATAACCCTAAAGAATATAGTTATAGCAGATGTCAGGAGTAGACTCTAGGGCTGAGGCAGAGAACCCAAAGGAGGAACAAAGCTGTATGAGTCCCAGTCCTCACCTTCTACCACAGGGCTGAGAATCTCCACTGTTGGAAATTATGTGGCCATGACCCATGGGATGATGAAGAACGGCCCATCTCAAAAACAAGGCAGGCCCTTTGTTGAAGGTCCATGCAAATGGAATTTACTGGAAAGCATTTTCCTCTTGGTGCTGAGGGAAGTCATCCATGGAAGGGAGTCACACTGTGGAAACTGCTGGAAAATTTCCCACAGGAATAATACATTGGAAAGTCAACCTCTGGGGTTTTGAAGGAAGCTGCACATGGAGACATGCTTTGTGTTTCTGACTGCCACACGCTGCAGGAACCTGTCAAGGAAGACATCAGAACCAGAAGAGAAGCCTCTTTCTCCTATGGTGGCTACCATTGCTCCCTACTGACAAACCTTGACACTGTACTGGATGGCAAAGGAGAAATGTTGGCAGGGCCCAGCTCCATTAGAACAGGGCAGGTAACTGAGAACGGACCTGGAGGTAATAAATTGATAACTGACAAAACTGGCTTTGCAAAACTGTTTAGTAGACTCTACTAAAACTAAACATACAGCCACCTTTGGACTCAAATTTTTTATTAATACTCCTAGGTATATATCTAAAGACAAATTAGTATATTCACCAAAAGACACATTTAAGAATATTTATAGCAGTTTTAGTCATAATAGCCCCCAAACTGGAGACAATCCAAATGTTTATTAACTACAGGATGAATAAATAAATCATAGTTTATTCATATAATAGAATATTCTACTGCAATAACTAAGAATAATACACAAACAGAAATGAATCTCACAGACATTATATTAAGTGAAAGAAGTCAGACGCAAAAGATAAAATATACTAAGTCCAGTAAAAGGTAAAACTAATTGATGGTGATTGGAATCAGAATAGTGGTTTTCTCTTGGGGGAGAGGAATGAGAACTGCATGGGTGGGAAAGAAATGCTGGAAATGTTATGTGTCTCGATCTGGGTGGTGGTTACAAGGATATACACTAACGTGAACGTTCAACAAGCTGAGCATTAATGATTAGTACACTTTTCACAAACTCTGGGAGGCAGTGAAGTTTAGAGGGGCCTTGTGTGCTTCAGTCCACGGGGGATGTGAAGAGCCAGGCACAACTTAGTGACTAAATAAGAACACTTTTCACATTTCACTGTATGTGTGTTACACAGTCATCCCCCAGTATACACAGGGGATTGGTTCTAGAACTTGATATAGATACCCAAATCCATGGATGATCCAAGCTCCATCGTCAGTCCTCCAATATCTGTTGGCTTCACATCTGTGGATTTAATGAACTTCTGGGTATGTGTTAAGTAAATCTGAAATTCACAGTAGGTTGAACCCACAGCAACCAAGGGCAACTGTATATTTATTGAAAATAATTCATGTATAAGTAGACCAGTATAGTTCAAATCCATGCCTTTCAAGCGTAAACTATACTTTAAACTCATAATATCTCCACTTAGATTAATATATTGAGTGATGTAGAGGAAAAGGTATTAATAAAATAGATGGATAAAAATGCCACCAGATAAGTGGAATCTACCAAAAAAAAAAAAAATCCAAAGCAATAAAAATCAAATGAACTCTCTAGAACTTAAAAAGTATGAGAACTGAAACCAAGAAGTCATTGGATAAGTTTAATAGCAGATTGAACACTGTTGAGCGCAAAATGAATGAACTTGAAGACAAGTCAAAAGAATACATTGAAGCTACAGCACTGGGGTGGGGGGGGGCGGAATGGAGAAAAAAAGAGAAACTAGCATGAGAAAGATACGTGGGGCATATTCACATGTCTAACATTCCTATCACCCGAGTTTCCAGAATGAGAGGAGAGAGAGAAAATGGAACTGAAGCAATATGGGTTTCCCCCACTATCTGAAAGTAGAGCGAATCTTTCATAAGCTGAAATGGTATAAAATGAAATATCAGTTACTTTGGTGCTAATGGATGTACAAAATAAACTGAGATAAAGCAGAGATGCTCATAGACACTGTTCAAAGCTATGGTGCCTTGATGCTGAGATGTTGGGTGTAGTTCCTGGGAAAGGAGCTTGGCATTGCCATTTTTGCTGTCTGTGTAACAGCTCCCTGAAAACAAATGCTGAACATTATTTTCAATTTTTTGCCTTTTTCCTTAAAAGTGAAAACCCTCTATGGATTTCTTTCTGTTAGTAAAAACATGTACTCATGTAGTCTTTCATACAAGCAAAGTGGCTTAAAGTGAACTTTCAAAAAGTAGGAATGCCTGCATTCAGAAAGACCATTGGGAGAGAATTTTCCAAAATCAGTGAAAGACATAAATCCGTAGATTCAAGGAGTTTGATGAATTCCCAAAAGGAATTCATGTAGTTAAGTGCAAAGAAAACTACAGGCAGGCTCATCATAGTTATTTCTGACAGAAGAGTAAAAAATAAAATTTTAAGCATCAGACATTGAAAAAACCCTTTGATGAACATTTCCTGGCAGCTGATTAGAAGCTGAGCTTGAGTGAAAGCCATTCCCTGCCATTTGAACAACGTGGCCAGCTTCTCAACAGGAGTCAACCCCGATGTCATTCTGCAGTTCAGAGCCTGGGACCAGCATCCTGAGCACCACTTCTAAATAATTCCCAGCCCCAGCTTGCAAAATGGTAGGTAAATGATCATAATTTGTAGCCACATGTTCTCATGTCTTAGGATTTGAAGTATCCTTAGGATTTGAAGTACACCAAGTCAGAAAAGGGGAAGTTGCCCTGATTTTGAAACTGAAAATACAAGATTGGCTTGTTGGCTTATTTCGATTTAGCCCAATTTTCTGAAATCCAGTAGCATCACCCCCTGTCAACAAAGAAGAATTTTAGATCTCTGATGGTTAAGATTTTGAAACACTTTTACATTAAAATAAATATGGATATGATAGCATCCTCAAATACACAAAACTTTGAGATAAATATTTGCAAAGTTTAGAGAATTCAGAGGCCATTTAGAATTAAGACTTTAGATGTTCACACAATTTTTATCATTATTTTTAGGCCCTGAGGCATGTGGGATCTTAGCTCCCCAACCAGGGATTAAACCTATGCCCCCTGCTTTGGAAGCACGGAGTCCCAACCACTGGGAAGTCCAACACACATATTTTAGAATGGCACACAGCAGAAAGAGAGCTAGCTAGCTTAGCTCTCTGGCCTCTACTTATAAGGGGAGTAATCCCATTCAGGAAGGCATCACCCTCATAACCCAATTATCTCCTAAAGCTTCACCTTCAAATACCACCCCATTAGGATTAGGATTTCAACATATGCATTTTGTCAGTCAGTCAGTCATTCAGTCAGTCAGTTCAGTCACTCAGTCGTGTCCGACTCTTTGCAACCCCATGAAGCGAAGCACGCCAGGCCTCCCTGTCCATCACCAACTCCCAGAGTCCACCCAAACCCACGTCCATTGAGTCGGTGATGCCATCCAACCATCTCATCTTCTGTCGTTTCCTTCTCCTCCTGCCCTCAATCTTCCCCAGCATCAGGGTCTTTTCCAATGAGTCAGCTCTTCGAATCAGGTGGCCAAAGTATTGGAGTTTCAGCTTCAACATCAGTCCTTCCAATGAACACCCAGGACTGATCTCCTTTAGGATGGACTGGTTGGATCTCCTTGCAGTCCAAGGGACTCTCAAGAGTCTTCTCCAACACCACAGTTCAAAAGTATCAATTCCTTGGTGCTCAGCTTTCTTTATAGTCCATCTCTCACATCCATACATGACCACAGGAAAAACCATAGCCTTGACTAGACGGACCTTTGTTGGCAAAGCAATGTCTCTGCTTTTGAATATGCTATCTAGATTGATCATAACTTTTCTTCCAAGGAGTAAGCGTCTTTTAATTTCATGGCTGCAATCGCCGTCTGCAGTGATTTTGGAGCCCAGAAAAATTAAGTCAGCCACTGTTTCCACTGTTTCTCCATCTATTTGCCATGAAGTGATGGGACCAGATGCCATGATCTTAGTTTTCTGAATGTTGAGCTTTAAGCCAACTTTTTCACTCTCCTCTTTCACCTTCATCAAGAGGCTCTTTAGTTCTTCTTCACTTTCTGCCATAAAGGTGGTGTCATCTGCATATCTGAGGTTATTGATATTTCTCCCGGCAATCTTAATTCTAGCTGTGCTTCCTCCAGCCCAGTGTTTCTCATGATGTACTCTGCACAGAGGTTAAATAAGTGGGGTGACAATATATTTGGAACTAGTCTGTTGTTCCATGTCCAGTTCTAACTGTTGCTTCCTGACCTGCATATAGGTTTCTCAAGAGGCAGGTCGGGTGGTCTGGTATTCCTGTCTCTTGAAGAATTTTCCACAGTTCATTTTGATCCACACAGTCAAAGGCTTTGGCATAGTCAATAAAGCAGAAATAGATGTTTTTTTCTGGAACTCTCTTGCTTTTTTGATGATCCAGTGGATGTTGGCAATTTGATCTCTGGTTCCTCTGCCTTTTCTAAAACCAGCTTGAACATCTGGAAGTTCGCGGTTCACGTATTGCGGAAGCCTGGCTTGGAGAATTTTAAGCATCACTTTACTAGCATGTGAGATGAGTGCAATTGTGCGGTAGTTTGAGCATTCTTTGGTATTGCCTTTCTTTGGGATTGGAATAAAAACTGACCTTTTCCAGTCCTGTGGCCACTGCTGAATTTTCCAAATGTGCTAGCATATTGAGTGCAGCACTTTCACAGCATCATCTTTCAGGATTTGAAATAGCTCTACTGGAATTCCATCACCTCCACTAGCTTTGTTTGTAGTGATGCTTCCTAAGGCCCACTTGACTTCACATTCTAGGATGTCTGGCTCTACGTGAGTGATCACACCATTGTGATTATCTGGGTCATGAAGATCTTTTTGTACAGTTCTTCTGTGTATTCTTGCCACCTCTTCTTAATATCTTCTGCTTCTGTTAGATCCCTACCATTTCTGTCCTTTATTGAGCCCATGTTTGCATGAAATGTTCTTTTGGCATCTCTAATTTTCTTGAAGAGATCTCTAGTCTTTCCCATTCTGTTGTTTTCCTCTATTTCTTTGCATTGATTGCTGAGGAAGGCTTTCTTATCTCTCCTTGCTATTCTTTGGAACTCTGCATTCAGATGGGTATATCTTTCATTTTTCCTTTGCTTTTTGCTTCTCTTCTTTTGAAGGGACACAAAAATTCAGTCCATAATACTATACAAATATAACAATCAAGTCAGAGAAGTACTGGTGTTGTTCTTGTTATTGAGTCAGTAAGTCATGTCTGACTCTTTGTGACCCCATGGTCTACCAAGCTTTCCTGTCCTTCACTATCTCCTGGAGTTTGCTCAAATTCATATCCGTTGAGTTGGTGATTGTATCTAACCATCTCATTCTCTGCGGCTCCCTTCACCTTTTGCCCTTCAATCTTTCCCAGCATCAGTGTCTTTCCCAATGAGTCGGCTTTTTGCATCAGGTAGCCAAAATATTGGAGCTTTAGCTCCAGCACCAGTCCTTCAGTGAATATTCAGAGTTGATTTCCTTTAACATTGATTGGTTTGATCTCCTTGCAATCCAAAGGACTCTCAAGAGTCTTCTCCAACACCACAGTTCAAAAGCATCAATTCTTTGGTGCTCAGCTTTCTTTATGGTCCAACTTTCACATCCATACATGACTACTGGAAAAACCATAGCTTTGACTATATGGCCATTTGTTGGCAAAGTGATGTTTCTGCTTTTTAATATGCTGTCTAGTTTGGTCATAGCTTTTCTTCCAAGGAGCAAGCATCTTTTAATTTCATGGCTGCAGTCACCATCTGCAGTGATTTTGGAGCCCTAGAAAATAAAATCTGTCATCACTTCCACTTTTTATCCTTCTATTTGCCATAAAGTGATGGGACTGGATGCCATGATCTTAGTTTTTTGAATGTTGAGTTTTAAGCCAGCTTTTTCATTCTCCTCTTTCACCCTTATCAAGGGACTCTTTAGTTCCTCTTCATTTTTTGCCATTAGAGTGGTGACATCTGCATATCTGAGGCTGTTGATATCTGTCCTGGCAATCTTGATCCCAGCTTGTGATTCATCCAGCCTGTCATTTCACATGATGTACTCTACATATAAGTTAAATAAGCGGGGTTACAATATACAGTCTTGACGTACTCCTTTCCCAATTTTGAACCAGTCTGCTGTTCCATGTCTGGTTCTAACTGTTGCTTTTTGACCTGCATACAGGTTTCTCAGGAGACAGGTAAGGTGGTCTGGTATTCCCATTTCTTTGAGAATTTTTCACAATTTGCTGTGATCCACACAGTCAAAGGCTTTTAGCACAGTCAATGAAGCAGAAGTAAATGTTTTTCTGGAATTCCTTTAACATCAGGATACACAAATATAGTGGAATAGACTAGAGAGCCTGAAACTCACACTTAACCACCAATTGATATTTGACAAAGGTGCCAAATGGAGTAAAGAAAAGTTTTTCAACAAATGGTGCTCACACAATCAGAGGTCTGTATGGGAAAAAGGACATGACCTATACCTCACATCCCCCACAAAAATGAACTTCACACAGTAGTACAACCATACTGTGGAATGGAGCAATTAGAAAGGAACAAAATATTGATACATGCAACAGCTGTAGGAAATTATGCTAAGTGACAAAAGGCCAATCTTAAAAGCTACATACCATGTGATATGACTTAGATATCACAAAAATTTTATTTTTTATTGGGATATAGTTGATGAACAATATTGTGTTAGTTTCAGGTATACAGCAAAGTGATTCAGTTATGCAAGTAATCCATTCTTTTTCAGTTTCTTTTCCCATTTAGATTATTACAGAGTACTGAGCAGGGTTCCCAGTGCTATACTAGATAATTTTTAAATGACAAAATTTTAGAAAAGGAAGGCAGAATACTGGTTGCCAAAGGTTAGGGACTAGGAGGAGAGATCCAGAAGGGAGGTGGGTGAGGTTATAAAGGGTAACACAAAGGATTCTTGCATTCAGAATCTTGACTATGGCAGTGGGTGTGCGTGCATGCTAAGTTGCTTCAGTTGTGTCTGAATTTTTGCTACCCCATGGACTGCAACCTGCCAGACTTCTCTGTCCCTGGGAGAATACTGTCCAGGCAGGAATACTGGAGTGGGTTGCTGTGCCCTCCTTCAGGGGATCTTCCTGACCCAGGGACTGAACTTACGTCTCTTATGTCTATCTGCATTGACAGGCGGGTTTTTTGTCTGTTTGTTTGTTTTACCATTAGTGCCACCTGAAAAGTCCCCATGGTGGTGGCTACATGAACCTAAATATGAAAACATTCTATAGAACCTAATACACACATAAATGAGTACAACTAAAACTAGGGAAACTTGAGTAAGATGCGTGGATTGTATTGATGTCAATATCCTGGTTGTGATTATAATTATACAAAATATTACCATTGGGGTAAACTTGTCACAATATACAAAGATTTTCTCAGGATGGTTTTTATAACTGTATAAATTTACAGTTATCTCAACAAAAATTTCAGTGAAAAAGTGAGTTTGAGATGGCTCATAAGCCTACATATAAATTTTAAATAACTCCTTTTATTATAATTAAAAAATAACTTCATGGGACTAGACAGATTCCTTAGGAAAAGATTTCTTAGGGCAAAGAAAACAATAAACAATTTTTAAAAATCTCCTCAAAAATTTAAAATTTATGGTCATTAAATCCAACCTGGTAAAACATCAATCTGGTAGCTAGGGTCAGAGTGTGGAGAATTCTACACCCAATACTTCATCACTTAGGTTGCAAAGTTACCAGGCTGATTGAGGAAAATTAATCAGAGAGCTCCATCTGGGGGCAGGGGAGGGAGCAGCCACTGTGATCCTTGACTGGGAAACTGCCTTTAGAAGGTGATACTTGAACAACAATACCAATAATGGCTTTGCTGTCAAGAAATTTTAAAGGACATTGTCTCTCTTCACAACATCCTTGAATGGGAGGTGTTATACTCCTTCTTTTAAAGACAAGGAAACCAAGGCTGAGGAAGTTGAAGCGACTTACCCAAGCTCATATGGGCAGTAGGTGGCAGGTTCAGGGCCCAACCCAAGCCTATGAGACTTGAAAGTTCCCAGTTCTAAGACGTCTGGCTGCCTTCCTCAGAGCAACTTACAGTAAGGAGATGCTGGTACTCATGGAAAAAGAAAACAATATCTGGGAGCGAGATATTTGTCAGCCTAGACAAAAAATGTACATTCTTGTCTAACATGGAAAACTGAAGTTGTCTGGGGAAAAAAATTTGCTGTGGTTGGTGATTTGCTCTTAAAGCAAGTAGGTTCATTCTTCTTTTACACAGTCACATTACAGTTCTGAAATGTTTTAATAGAGAAAATGCTCCTGGTGCTCAATTTGGATCACAGAAAGGGTTTCCCTTGAGGAAACCACCACCTTGTGGCAATGAGCATAACTTGCAGGACGAAGAAAGGTTTCTGTTTGTTTCCTGTCTTCCATACTCCAAAACGCAGTGGCAACTCTTAAAGTTGGAAATTTTTGCATTAAACAAAACAAGCCAGAAAAGTACCTTCCTTAGGAGAGGCTTAACTAAAAGAGATATCAATGAAAAAGATAGCTTTTGAGCAAAGCAATCAAATCACTGACCCATGTTATAAAATATGACAAAGATGGAAATGTCTTTAAAACAAGATACTAAAAGTTGGGGTGATCCATTTGGAAAAAAAAACTGAAGAGGTTCCATATTGTCTGAACTGTACACTTTTGAAAGTAAAAAGGGGCTGCTATTAGTAATTACAGAGGACAGCAGGTATAAGGTCAGGGTGTGAAGACACACGGCTCCCCTAAATTGTTTGTGTGGTTTAGCCTGGCAAAGCTGTGACTACATTTTATAGAGGCTGTGTGGTAAGAAATCTAACCCTTTTAAAGTGAATAAAAAGTCTTTATCTCTCAGTGTGCAGGCAGGAGGAGTTTCATAACTGATCTGAATTTTATTTTTGGAACTAAGATCTAAGGGAGATTTCAAACTATTAAAGAGCTTGAGTAACCACCACCATGTAGCCAAAAAAAAAAAAAACAAAAAAAAAACCCCACAAGCCATCACTTGCACCTAGTAAACCCAGTTTGTTATGATGTGTTTTACAGATACCATTGTACAGATATAACACAGACTATTCACTCATCTATCGAAGGATATCTTGGTTGCTTTTAGTTTTTGGTGATTATGAATCAGCTGCTATAAATATTTATGTGCAGGTTTTTGTGTCTACCTGTTTTCAAATCAGTTGAGTAAGTATGTGTATGTGCTAAGTCGCTTCAGTCGTGTCCCACTCTGGGGCTTTATGGATTGCAGCCCACCAGACTCCTTTGCCTATGGGATTCAGGCAAGAATACAGGAGTGGGTTGCGTGCCCTCCTCCAGGGGATCTTCTTGACCCAGGGATCTAACCCGTGTCTCTTATGTCTCCTGCACTGGCAGGCAGGTTCTTTACCACTAGCGCCACCTGGGAAGCCCTGAGTAAGTATAAAGGAGTTGGTTGCTCAGTTGTGTCTGACCCTGAGACCCCATGGACTGTAGCCCGCCAGGCTCCTCTGTCTATGGAATCCTCCAAGCAAGAATACTGGAGTGGGTTACCATTTCCCTCTCCAGGGGATCTTCCTGACCCACAGATCAAACCAGGGTCTCCTGCATTAGAGGCAGATTCTTAATGGTCTGAGCCACCAGGGAAGCCAGTCTTAAAGTACATCTATTTTTTCTTTCGTGGTTCATTCTTTTCATGTTGTGTCTAAAGTTATTGCCAGACCAAGATCACCTAGATTTTGCCTATGTTTTCTTCTAGAAATTTTATGATTTTCCATTTTATTTCTATGATTAATTTTGAGTCATTTTTTTGTGAAAAATGTAAAGTCTATGTCTAATTTTTTTTTTTTTTTGCAAATGGATGTCCGATTATTCCAGCACCAGTTTTTGAAAAAACTTATTTTTCTACATTGATTTTCCTTTGCTCCCTTGTCTAAGATTGGTTGACTACATTTGTATAGGTCTATTTCTACACTTTTTATCTTATTCCATTGATGTATGTATCTATCCTTTCACTAAAATATTGTCTTACTTATTGTGAGTTAATGGTAAGTCTTGTAGTCTTGTTGTATCAGTTCTCCAACTTTGTTAATCTTCACTGTTGTGTTGACTATTTGGACCTCTTATCTTTTCATATAAACTCTAGAATCAGTTTGTTGATATCCACAAAATTGCTTGCTGATGTTTTAATTGGAATTGTGTTTAATCCATAGGTCAGATCTCAACAATATTGATTCTTCCTATCCACAAACATCCTATCCAGACAGCATATTAAAAAACAGAGACATTACTTTGCCAACAAAGGTTCCTCTAGTTAAAGCTATGGTTTTTCCAGTAGTCATGTATGGATGTGAGAATTGGACTATAAAGAAAGCTGAGTGCTGAAGAATTGATGCTTTTGAACTGTGATGTTGGAGAAGACTCTTGAGAGTAACTTGGACTGCAAGGAGATCCAACAAGTCCATCCTAAAGGAAATGAGTCCTGAATATTCATTGGAAGAACTGAGGCTGAAGCTGAAACTCCAATACTTTGGCCACCTGATGCGAAGAGCTGACTCATTTGAAAAAACCCTGATGCTGGGAAAGATTGAAGGCAGGAGGAGAAGGGGACGACAGAGGATGAGATGGTTGTATGACATCACCGACTCAATGGACATGAGTTTGAGTAAACTCCAGGAGTTGGTGATGGACAGGGAGGCCTGGCACACTGCAGTCCATGGGGTTGCAAAGAGTTGGACATGACTGAGTGACGGAACTGAACTGACATGCTGTTACTATATTCAACTACATTCATTCTCAACTGCCTGCTGGATCTGCTCATTCCTAAAGACGTGTTGTTAAAGTCTTCAGTTATAATAGCGATAGTGGTTTAGTTGCTAAGTCATGTCCAACTCTTGCGACCCCATGGACAGAGGAGCATGGCAGGCCACAGTCCATGGGATTCTCCAGGTAAGAATGCTGGAATGGTGTGCCATTTCCTTCTCCAGGGGATCCTCCCAACCCAGGAATTAAACCCGGGTCTCCTGCATTGAAGGCAGATTCTTTACCAACTGAGCTACAAGAGAAGCCTTCAGTTTGGGTTTATTTATTTTTTCTTTGCAGTTTAGTCAGTTTTTGCCTCAGGTATTTGGATGCTTTGCTGTTAGGTGCATACACAAGTATTGTTATGTCTCCGGAGAATTGATCCCTTTAGCATTATATAATATCTTTTCTTTATCCCTGATAAATTTCCTTGCTCTGAAATCTGCTTTGCCTGAAATTAGTATAGTGACTCCAGCTTTCTTTTGATTACTGTAGCATGCCATAGTTTCTCCACCCTTTTACTTCTGTCTTTAAAAACAAACAAGTAAAAAAAAAAACAAACACCTTTTAAACCTGTGCGTTATATTTAAAGTGGATTTCTTGAAGACAACATATAGTTGGGCCTTGTTTTTTTAATCTCCTGGCAATTTCTTTTAATTGGTGTAGATCATTCACACCATGTTTATAATGGCTTCTATTTTCTCCACTTGACTTTCATACTTCATTTTGAATTTGTAATTTTGTATTCTTTATCTTGAAGGAAACCTCTTCAGATCTGTCAAAACCTGGGAGCCACCCCTGCCCAGTATGTATTCAGTAGCAATAGAAAAGCTCTATGCCAGGCCTGGTGGGACAGAAGGGTTGCAGGGATGGAGGGTGCAGCTCTACAGTACCTGATGCCCCAGATCTGTGCTTGGTGGGTGCAAAAGACCCAGAGAGGACAAACTCTTCAGCCAATGAGGGTTTCTACCGTCCAGTTCTGACAGCAAGAGGCGGGACACCCTCCTGCCTTTGCGCTAGCCCAGAGTGGGCGTGGCTTATGTGTACTCGGGTTCATTTCTTGGCCGCCTTAGTACCCCACCCCCACCCCGCCCGCGCAGTGTTGCCATGACGACTGTGGCTGGGTCGCAGCAAACTGTGTTGGAAACTCTTGCGGCAGGTTGAGGACCCGGTACCTGTTTGCAGGGGCTCAGTTTCCCAGGAATAAATGGGAACAGTAGGGATGGCAGGGTTCTGTAGGCTTTTTCAGTCCAAATTCCTTGGCAGGCATTTCGGGACCTGATGGGCTGCGTGGCCCGGCGCCGCTACTAGGGCCTCCGCGCGCGCCCCTCCGCCAGCTCCCGGCGGGGAAAGGACTCCGCATGTCCACAGAAAACCTTCTGGCGAGCCAAAAGCCCTCGGGCTTAAGCTCAGCTTTATCCGTGGGGTGTTCACTTTGGATCACTGCGTTTATTTGCTGCCATTCATAATTAACTTGAAGGAGCGGAGTTGGGGAGGTGGGCGCTTTATCTGAAGGAGGCTCTAGGCTTGCAGATCTACTCAATGTTTTGTCGTGAGGCTGCGGCCAGAATGGCCTGAACCCTCAATAACAGAGCTTCTGTCTTCTTTGTAGAGCCATGGGCAGCAAGAGAAAGGAAATTGCCCTGCAGGTAAGTTTCAAGGCGAGGTTGGCTTCCAGCACTTGATTGGGGTGGAATGGAGGGTGGGTGGGGGAGGATGGTCTGGAATGGGAAGTGCGGTATAAAAATGACTTCCCTGGTGGTCCAGTGGTCAATACTCTGCGCTTCCATTGCAGGGGGTATGGGTTCTATCCCTGGTGTGGAAACTAAGATCTCATAAGCTGCACAGTGTGAGCAAAAAATTAAAATTAAAATGTACTATTAAAATGTGGCATATAACAATGTTCACAAATTTGAATATTGTACCCTTCTGTCTTAAAGGAATAAAAGCTTATCTTGACCTCTAATGATGACAACTTTTTGTGTGTGCACGTAAATATAAACATGAGGAGGGCATGGCAACCCACTCCAGTATTCTTGCCTGGAGAATCCCATGGACAGAGGAGCCTGGCGGGCTACAGTCCCTAAGATTGCACAGAGTTGGACACGGCTGAAGCGACTTAGCATGCATGCAAATATAAACATATAATCATAAACTTGGATAAAAGCTGCTTATCTTTATAATGCTTATGCAACCGTGAAACATGAATTAAAATAAAACAAAAAATAGCAAGAAAATATCAATCAGTATAATTCGATCTGACATATATTTTGTTGAGGTATAATTATGACTTGCTGAGAAATATAAGTTCTTAGAGTCTGGGCATATGTCTGTAACTGTGCCCTTTCTGAAGACCCACTTCTCCCATCACTGCTTTCTTGAAATCATTTGCTTATTCAAAGAATGTTTTGATATTTTATGCACTATACTTTCCTTATAGAGTGCTTTACTTTGTTTGCACCTGTGACAAGTGAATTAATAAGACAATAACTACCTATTGTCCTGGCCCTGGCCCAATAAGTAGTGGTTGATTCTAAAGTGATGGTTAAAAAAAAAAAAATGCAGGCATGGAAGGGGATGGATGTGGGATGGAAGGCTTTATTATCATAATGTAACGTGGGTGCCTTTTAAAGTAAACTTTAAAATTTTTCATGGTCAGGCTCTAGGCACCTCTCAGTAGATGGGCAGTGGTCTCCAGGCATCTGATTTCTCCTTTATTGTTCTCTGTGGCATCAGCACTTTACATGTGAATTTGCATGTGCTTTTTAAAAAGAAGAAAGCAGTATCAGGCTAAGGATAGTATGCAGGGGGCTGGATGGGCAGGGAAGGGAAGAGTTTTGGTCTGGAAGTCGAAGATTTAATGCAGTTCTTGACTCTTCTAGGACTTCGGATAAATCACATACCTGCTCTGGGCTAAGGAGCATGTTGGGTGAATTATCCCTCAGGGCCTTCCAGCACTGAGATTTTAGTACTTTAGAGTTTTGAGACTTTCTCTGTGTCTGTAAATCAATTCTAAGCACCTGGTCCTTTCATTTATTGCTGTGAGCAATGTCCTCAGCCTCTCTGGGCCTCCTTGTTCTTTGTGTAAACAGGAGGGATGATACCTACCTGGCAGAGCTGTGGTGATGATACTCCTGTAGATATGTCCAGGCTTGTGGCTCTAAGCATTTTGCTCCATATGATTGTCTCTTCATGTGTCTGTGCCTGATATTCCCTTTGTAGAGTAATAACATTGGTTATCAGTTTTTTTCATGCATATTCCCCAGAGCTCTGAGTTCATTGTGGTGCTCAAAGGAAGTGCTCCCATCTGCTGAGGCAGAGGTGGAGGGTCGCTATGCACTGAGGCCTCTGTGTAAGCATTGCTTCCCCACCCAGTCAACTTCTTGAAAACAGTGTTCTAGAGTCTGCCAACCAGGAACCCTGTCCTCTCCCTAGGTGAGACTATTTAGCGTTCCTCAGTTGACCCAATATCCCAGCAATATAACTCCTAGGTATTTACTTACTGAAGACAAATGAAAGGGTGAACGAGAAAATTTAACAAGAATGTTCCTAAGTCTTTCATAAGAGCCCCAAATCATCTATCAAGCAGAAAGTGATGTTGTCATACAATGGAATGTGCTCAGGAATAAAAGTGAACAAACTACTGAGATACAATTACACAGATGAATGCCCCAAATCCGCTGAGCCAAAGAGACCAGCACAAAACAGGACATGCTGTACTATTTCATTTATATGAAGTTTCAGAATCAGTAAAATTAATTTGTTATGACAGAAAGCAGGTTAGTGTTTACCTGGGGAGAGAAGTAGGGAGTGAGTGGGAGGAGACCAGAGGGAACTTTCTGGGGAGATAGAATGTTCTGTATTGTGATAGAAGTGTGGTTACCTGGGTACATGCATTTGTTAAAAGTCACTCATGTGTAATAGTTTAGTTCTGTATGTCTCACTATGTATAATTTATACCTCCATAAATGTATAAAAAGACAAAAAAGCAAAAACAAATGAATACCTCCTTGTACATAAATTCAGATAAGTGTCAAAATTTAATGTTGAGTAAAAACACAAATTGCAAAAGGAGATCTTCAATATGATACTATTTATGTACACAAAACAATTTTATATATAGTTTTGGCAAAGTAACAAGTAAAAATGATTTTTTAATTAAAATTTTTTTTTTTTTAATTTTTGGCTGCACTGGGTCTTCGTTGTGGCATGCAGGCTCTTCTCTAGTTGCTGCCCGTGGGAGGCTTCTCCAGTTCAGAGCGTGGGCTTTAGCGTGCACCGTCTCAGTGGTTGCCTCACATGGGCTGCCTGGGCTTAATTGCTCTGAGGCATGTGGGATCTTAGTTTCCTGACCAGGGATCAAAGCCATGTCTCCTGCAGTGGAAGGTGAATTCTCAACTACTGGACCACCAAGGAAGTCCCAACAGTTTTTAAAATGAGATTTTTCTTAGGATAGTGGTTATTCTTGGGGTTGGAGGCAGGAGAGAGAGGAGAAAAGAAGACTGGGCAAAGAGGGCAGCTTGAGCTGTATTTGTCAGTATTTCATTGAGAAAGAGACGGAGAGAGAAGAGAGAGACCTGACTGATAGATATGAGTAGATAACCTAGAGTAAACGCACCAAATTGCCTCCCCATGGGCACCCGCAGTAATACAGCTTCTGTTCCTCTCTGATGCTAGGTCAATGTCAGCACCCAAGAACTTTGGGAGGAAATGCTCAGCTCCAAAGGACTAACTGGTAATTTAAGATGATTTTTTAGACCCATTCTTTTCAAAATTCCTAAATGGCATATTGAACCATGGAGGGAAAACCTGCAGAGAGTATCATTTCCCTATAACCTTGAGTTTCATAAGTAAAGAAGAAGGCAATTCTTTTGTGTGTATGTACATATCTGGTTTCAACATCTGTTAGTCCAATTCAGGAAACTAGTCAGTACTGCCGGATAGCAGGGTTCCCTTGTTTTAGAGCTGATTGTCATGCTCAGGGCATATTTGGTGTTAAAATTACTTGAGGCACAAAAGGGGAAGGTATTGAAAGGAATAGGGGATCTCTTGGAACTCAAGGGCTGCACTGAGAGCCAGGTAGCCCAAGAGAGTGGAACCAGGGGCTGCACAGTCACTAGGAAACAGCACATCCTCCTGGTCCCCTACCCTCCTTGTATCAGTATCTATTGCTGAGTAACAATTTACCCTAAAACTTAGCAGTCTATAGCACTCAACATTTATTATCCCACAGTTTCTGTGGACCCAGAATCCAGGGGTTGCTTAGTTGGGTGCCTTTGGCTTGGGGTCTCTCACCAGGCTGCAGCTAAGGAGTCAGACCAAGAATGTCAAGGCTCAACTTAGAGTTTAACTTACTTCCAAACTTGGTCGTGTGGCTTCGGCAAATCTTCAAAGGTCATTTCCAAGTCCATTCCTGTGACCATTGGCAGGATATAGGTCTTGACTGGCTGTTGGCCAGAAACATCCATTTCTCGCCATCAATTTCTCCATAAGGCTACTCACAACATGGTAGCTTCTTCTCCCAACCTCTCCACCCAAAGCAGGGTTCAGGGAGAGAGGAAAAGAGAGAGCGATCAAGTACACAAGAGAGGTGAAAGTCACAGTCTTTGTGTAACCTAATCTCAAAAGTAACATCCCGTCACGTTTGCCCCGTTTGTTTGTTAGAAGCTCTGGGTCCAGCCTGCACTCAAGGCACCCTATGTGATCATAGCTGCCATCTGTGGAGCGTGGAATTGTTGAGCCCAGCACTAAGAGCAACACGAGGGAATCGTGCAGACTGAAGGTAGCAGGGGCTCATCTGCCTCGTTCATCAGGCAGTCTCAGGAAGACAAGAATCTTTCTAGAGCCAGCAGAGATTTGTGCCCAAACTCAACCACCATCTTGGAACTCTGGTTGGCTCACTTCCATCTGCCTTCAAACATGCAGAAGTCTATTCAGGTTTGCACACACACACACACACACACACACACCTTCCTTTTCACTTCTCTGCCATTTCTTCCCTCCCTTCTCTGCTTCCTGCCATTCAATCTCTTCATATAGTGTCTCCCCAGTCCCCAGTCCCTTCTTCCCCTTAATTATGGCAAGTGTGCCTTTGTCCCCACCACTCCTCGGAGAGCCAGGGAGTGCGAGAGGAGATGGAGAGTTGGTACAAATGACTGGGCTGACCTATCAATGGAAATCCTGCATAGAGATTGGTAGCTAACTGTGTCCCAGTTTTTTTTTTTTTTTTTTTTTACCTGCCAGAGCTTGAAACTGTTCTTCTTGGTGGGCTTGGATACAGGGTCGTCTGAGTCTTCCAGGACTTTTCCCAGTATGACCCAAATGCCTTTCTCTCCCATTACTGGGGGTCTACTGAAATTGCTCAACTGTGAAGCTGTTGTCCTTAAGGAAGCCCAGAGCTTCATCCTCTGCTTGGATGCTAAGGACCAAATCCCTCTCTCTTGCCCCTGCTGGTGTCTAACTGCCTTTGGGACCATTTGGCTTAGACTCTCTGGTTGCTACTGGAAATGAGCATATCTGGAATCTAGTGCACTTTCCTCCCTCCCCAAACACTCTCTCCCTGCCTTCACTCTTTTTTCTTTTTCTCTGCTGGGCTCAATGGTGGGTCTTTCTCACATCCGCAGGACTGTCACCGCCCCACCCCCGCCAGTCTTTCCACTTCCTTTTCAAAGTCTCAGGGATTCTTCCATTCCTTCCATCCCTCCCTTGACACTGCCACCCCTGTGTCTGGCTTCCAGATCCCTCCCAAACCCAGTCTGATTCTATCTCTGCAAAACTATGTAGCTTGGCCAAACTGACTCATACTCTTGAATTTGTGCATCTTCATTCCTAGAGTCATTGAAAAAGCATGAACTATGGCATCAGACAAACCTCAGTCCAAAACTTGGTTCTACTCCTTGAGAATTTTTATTTTGTTTTACCTTAGGTTGGCTATCTCATTTCTAATTCTATGGTAGGATAAAAATACCTATGTCGCTGGATTTTTTTGAGAGAAAAGCCAAGTGCAGATGGCTTAGTAAATATTAACTCTCCTTTCTAAAAACCTACTGTGAGTCCTCACTGGCTAGTAAATCAGGATGGAGCTCCTCAAACCCACATTCCTTGCTTGTCCAGTGATCTCTGTCACCACTTCCCACAGCCCAACCCCAGTGGCCCCTGTACACCCCTACCATGCTTCCCATCATGGACTCCCTCTCTGCCCATCCAAGCCTGGCATTTCCACAGTGTCCAATGCAAGTCACCCCTCCACTGGGTAACCTCTTCCCAACTCCTACAGTACAGTGTTAGTGCTGCCAGAGTCTATGCTAACTTCAGTCATGATAATTTAGGGAATTCCTTGGCAGTCTAGTGGCTAGAACTCAGTGCTTTCACTGCCAAGGACCTGGGTTCAACCTCTGGTCAGGGAATTAAGATCCCGTAAGCCATATGGCACGGCCAAAAAAAGGAAAAAAAGATAATCTATACCATGTTTTATTAATAAATGTTCTCATATGATGTGAAAAATTGAAATGTGAACTTTCAAAAAGTAAAATCACCAACTGCTTGCTATTAAAACTGGCAGAGCTGAGAGTTTATAAGCAGTATCCACACTCCCTCCCCATGACCATGCACGCCTGCTGCTGAACAGAAATGCCCTGCTGTGTGGATCAGGCATGAACTCTGACTGCTGAGGTCTTCATGAAGACATCCTTTCTCTAAAATGTGACCATCAGGATGTCACCATCTAGCACTTACTTGCGGTGTCTGACTGGGCTGGGTGGGTCCTGTGTGTGTCCGCTGCACACGTGTTGGCTTTGTTGCTTAGCTTCTTGCAGACGTCGAGGTCTAGTGCCGTCAGACAAGCGGGTCCCCCATATGCAGTTCCTGCCACACTCCAGAGACCAGGACCAAGGCAGAAACAGGCACCCCAGTTTCCACCTAGGTCTCTCTTAGGTTAGCTTTCTGGGAGAACAATGTTGATTTGATAGAGTAGGTAAACTTCCCCTTTACTCAAAGCAAGTAGCTTTTAACTAGTCAGGAGGAAAGGGTAATGCTGTGTTTATTAGCTAAGAGTTGACTGTATGCTGACAGGTCATCTACTATTCCTCTCAGAAGGGATACTTTCAGTCCAATTCAAATAGTTACAGAGGGCCTCTCTGTGCTAGGCCTGAAAATTCCTTGTGGTAAAGGATGCATGTTAAGTAAGTGATTTTTACTCTACTCACTTCATTGAGTTTAGAATTTGGAACACTGAGTTCATAAGGGAACGCTGTGTTTCCACTCTCGCTCCTGCTCTGCTTGGAGAATACATCCTCTTAACCAGCAAATGGGGCTTCCCTTATAGCTCAGTTGGTAAAGAATCTGTCCGCAATGTAAGAGACCTGTGTTCAATCCCTACGTTGGGAATATACCCTGGAGAAGGAAATGGCAACCCACTCCATTATTCTTGCCTGGGAAATCCCACAGACAGAGGAGCCCGGAGGGCTACAGTCCATGAGGTCGCAAGAGCTGGACATGACTTAAGGACTAAACCACTAAAGCACCACAGCAAATAAAGGTGGCCAATGGAGCGGGTGGGAACGTGCTGGTATCAGTTTTGCCTGACGTGGCTGGGCGCCCCGGTTTCTTGGTTCCCCGCAGTTGTTGACGTCTACCAAGGCTGGTGTGGCCCCTGCAAGCCCGTGGTGAGCCTCTTCCAGAAGATGAGGGTGGAGGTCGGCCCGGACCTTCTGCATTTTGCATCAGTAAGATCCTCTCTCAGCAGAATGTCGAACAACGGTTGCAAAAAAACTTAAACATTGAAAAACAGGAACAGGAAGCCTGAGGGGCCTTTTGCAGATCATGGAGAGAGGATTCGTTGTGGAGTTTCTGCTGATGCCAGTTTCTCGGGGGAGGTTTCCTGCCTTCCCCGCCTCCCACAGTCCCGGTGGCCTTGGCCACCCCTGGCGCTGGAGCAGGGACTGCTTGGCCACTCTGAGGCCAGTGCTCCTCCTTCTTGTCTCCTGGACACTGCGAAGCCTGGAGTCTCACTTCCAGAGCTCAGGGTTTAAGATCTCTATCCTTGCTCCTTAAAGGGGACTTTCAGCAAAAGTTTCCTTGGGTCATTGGATGGAGATGGGAATCACTTCCGGAGCCGCGTGTAGGAGACTCGGGATGAGCTGCAAGGGGTGAGGCTCAGCCAGTAAACGGGAGCGACGCTCCCTCATGATAACTCTGGAGAAGCTGGGCTTCCGGGAAGCTTGCCCTCCTCTGGGGAGCCGGTGGTGAGGCTTCGGTGGAGGAGCGCAGGAGGGGCCTGAATGGTGGGCTTTATCCAACCTGGAGGCAGAGCTCAAGGACCCTCCTGTGTCCCAGCCACTAGGAACAGACGTGGGGTGGTAGCGGAGGAGCTCCCTTGATCCGGAGCAGGAGAAGCTGTCATTTCCTCCTTATTTCATTCCTCAAAAAACTACACTGGCAACACTTTTTACCTATATGTTGACAGGACACTTGTTAAAGTTCAGATGAAAAGACATTAGAAGGAGCAGCACGAGAGAGAAAAGCCAGGGCTCCACCTGGGGAGGGCATCACTTGTGTGTGTGTGTGTGTGAGAGAGAGAGATGTGTAATGGATGTGTGTGGTGTGTGTGGTGTGTTATGTGTAACATACGTGTGTTATGTAGTGTGTGTCGTGTGTAATGTGTGTGTGATGTGTGTGTGTGATATGTGTGTATGGTGTGTGCTCTGTGTAATCTGTGTGTGTGGTGTAGTATGTGACTTCTGTGTAATGTGTGTGACGTGTACTGTGTGTGGTGTGGTGTGTGTGGGTGTATAATGCGTGTGTGTGCATGTGTGTGGTGTGGTGTGTGTGTTACATGTAATGCCTGTATGTGCTGTGTGTGTAGGTGGTATATGGTGTGTAGTATTGGGGGTGTGGTGTGGTGTAGTGTGTGTGTGTGTGCGTGGGATGGGGAGGAAGTGTGTGTGTGTCGTATGTAGGGGGGATGTGGTATGTGTGTGTGTTGTGTGGGTTGAGGAGTATGTGTGTGTGTGATGTCTGTGTGTGGTGAGTGTGGTGTGTGTGTGTGTGTATGTAGTATGGGGATGAGGTATGTGTGTGTGCGCATGTGTGTGGTATGTGAGGGTGTGTGGTGTGTGTGTGTTGTGTGGGATGAGGGGTATGTGTGTTTGTGGTGTCTGTGTGTGTGTATGTGGTATGGGGATGAGGTGTCTGTGTGTGTGGTATGTGAGGGTGTGTGGTGTGTGTGTGTTGTGTGGGATGAGGGGTATGTGTGTCTATGATGTCTGTGTGTGGTGAGTGTGGTGTGTGTGTGTGTATGTAGTATGGGGACGAGGTATGTGTGTGTGCGCGTGTGTGTGGTATGTGAGGGTGTGGTGTGTGTGGTATGTGAGGGTGTGTGGTGTGTGTGCGTTGTGTGGGAAGAGGGGTATATGTGTATGTGATGTCTGTGTGGTAAGTGTGGGGGGTGTGTGTGTGTGTACGTATGTGATATGGGGATGAGGTGTGTGTGTGTGTGTGGTGTGTGTGGTATGTGTGGGGGGTGGTGTGTGTGTGTTGTGTGGGATGAGGGGTGTGTGTATGTGATGTCTGTGTGTGGTGACTGTGGTGTGTGTGTATGTGGTATGGGGATGAGGTGTGTGTGTGTGTGGTGTGTGAAGGTGTGTGGTGTGTGTGCTGTGTGGGATGGGGGGTATGTGTGTTTGTGGTGTCTGTGTGTGTGTATGTGGTATGTGACGTGGGGGATGAAGGCTGTGTGTGTGTGTGAGATGCGTGTGTGAGATGTGTGTCCCACGCGGCTCTCCCATCACCCTGCTGACCATCTCTCTCCTTTAGGCAGAGGCAGACTGTCTTGATGTGCTCGAAAGATACCGAGGGAGGTGTGAGCCGACCTTTCTGTTTTATGCCGTGAGTACCTTTTCAATCAGGGATGGTCCCACGGCTGCACCCCTGAGGGTTCAGAAGGATGCCTCTCCCTAAGAGCCCACACTATTCCCAGCAAGAGGTGCTGGCTTCTCCTGACTTTATTGTTTGGCCAAGGACCAATGCCCTCAATCACGGCACTACTCGTGGGCAGAACCCTGAGGAGAGTCACTCCGGGCTGTAGGCCTCCTGAGGGCTGGACTCGGAACAGAGGACGATCCCCTCGGACGCCTGTGCGCCTTCTAGCTGTGAGCACTCTTGACCCAAGTCTCACTCCCAGCACAGGGTTTGGTGAGTCCCACTGTACTCCACAGAGGGAACACGAATGCTCCACAACATGAACGCTCCTGTATTTACCTTTGCTTCATCATTAAATGTGAAGATATGCTGACATAGAGTTGGAAATGAGAAGGTCGATGGATGACAACCAGTGGTTTAGCATTTGCAAAACTTCCCGGCTGCCTTCAGCTGTGACATCCACGTGGGGCTCCTGGCCCCTGAGGGCCTGCCATCTCACATCTGGCTCCTGGCTTTAGGTCACCTGCCAGACCCTGAAGACAACAGGTTGATTTTCTCCTCCTGACTCAGTGCAGTGCTCCGTCACACAGTCAGGGAAACTGGGGTCTGCTCACCAGGGCCGGGGTGGTTTAGCTTGGAAACCTTCAGGCTCCTGCCCTCGGCAGCAAGTCTCACAAGTTGGAAGCTTCTGGTGAAACATCATTTGAGCTTCGGCCTTCAGGAGGGAGATTGAAGTTATTCGATGGAACCTGGTTGGGGGGAGGGGGAGCGGGAGATGCTGAGATGAACATGCCCCCAGCCACATGGCATCAGAGCTCAGTGGCAGAAAAGGCATCATTACCGCAGTGGTTTGCTTGCCTGAGCCTGGAGCATGCAGATTAAAGCATCAGTTATAATGGCCATATGGGGACATGTGGCAGCTTGTCACCATCGTCACGCAGTGGTGGTCCCCTGAGGGTGGGATGGACACAGAAGGAGGGCCCAGTGTATGTGATGGTCTGTGAGTGACGGGCATGGAGACTTCTGAAGAATCAAAGATGGGAAGCTCCAGTTCCCTGCAAACAGCACCTCCACTGTGAGGTTCTCCCTGATCACCCCAGATGGAGTTGGGATTTGACTCTTGCCCCAAATTCCAAGCACCCCTATTAATGCAATGGCCTTATCCTGTTGTAGTTGTTTCTCTGACACCACCATCTCCATCCCCACTCCACACCCAACTCACTGAGGGTGGTGTCTGTGTCTTTCCATGTTTCAGGTTTATGTTCTGTGCCTCTGTCTTGGTGTTGGGCATAGTAAGTGCTCAGTTGATACTTGTTAGATGAAGGAGCCACAGAGAGGCCACACTTAGTGACTCACAACCTATGGCCCTGGTCCTCCCCCACCTAACTCCCCACTGCCCTGAAGGAAGTTTTGAAGGGAGAGGAGCATGGGTAGGGGGCAGAGAAGTGACTGGAGGCCGTGGGTGTGGGGTCCACGGACCTTGACCTTGGGCACATTCCCAACACCCTTGGACACTCACTAGCTCTTGAAAGAGGTTGCTGTCCTGTGATCTGAGCAGGACCTCTGTGCTGTGTTCCAGGGAGGAGAGCTGGTGGCGGTGGTGAGAGGAGCAAATGCCCCACTGTTGGAGAAAACCATCCGCGAGCAGCTGGAGGCAGAAAAGAGGGTGCTGGCTGAAGGCAGAGAACGGAGGGTGGTAAGTGGCCAGGCCAGCAGGTCCCTCCCCTGCCCTGCCAGTGTCCTCCCTATCCCTGAAAAGCTGCAGTAAATGCTCACCTGCTCAGGGGAGGTGCAAGGCCCACTAGGAAGTCTTTGAGGAAGTCATCCTCTTCATCCAGAACACTTTAGTGTCTCATCTATTTCTCGCTCATCCCCACTTCATCTCCCAACAGGGGCTTCTGTAACCCTGACAGCGAATTCAGAAATGAAAATGAAGTTATGGGTCCAGGAGTGGGTTGGAGGAGTCAGCCTCAGGGGAACATCTCTCCTGGTGACCTGCCCTTCCCTCTCATTCCTGGGTTTTATTTGTGACCCCAACTAGAAAGGGGTCATTACGTTGAGAAATAGGATCAGTAAGCACTAGTTGTGATTTAGGTACAATATTTTCAGGATAACATGGGACTGTGAGTTTTTCATAAAGAATTGGCAGCTTTTGAAAACTGACACCCCTTAGAAAGAAGTATTTCCTGGTGCTCTGAGCGGCTGCCACAGGAGCCTTAACGTTGTGCAGTATCCAGTGTTCAAGTTTTCACACTCAATTCCAAAGAGCAAAGCCCTGTTCTCATAGAATGGATTGGAATCAAATCATATATTTCCCCCAGAAAACTGGCAAATTTTCCCCGAGAAAGAAAACACTTGTGCTTCCTCCACAGATAAATGATCTGTCTTTACTACTCCCCCCATACAGTGTAGCCAGTTGCTTTCTATCTATTTGTATTTCAGTTCTTTGTCTGCTTGTCAACTCTCTATTTCATCTTTCTTCTTCCTTAGTTTCTACTTGATGCTCATGGAAACAGGCAGGCTCTAAACCTTAAGATCAGCATGGATTTCCTTGTGTTCAATTGCTCTCACCCTCTACCACCACCCAGTTACTCAAACGGACCTTGAAAAGTTTCCAAGACTGATAGTCTTGACCCTCTTTTGCTCTGCGTTTGGAACCTTTCCTTTCTTGGCTTCCGTTGCTTGTTGAAGGTCTTTGTGGAATTTTAATCCGCTATCTACTTTCTGTCTGTGACCACTTTGTACTAGATTAAAGATGAAGCTCTTTCCGATGAAGATGAATGCTTTTCTCATGAAAAGAATGATGGTGATGATGAGGACCTGGGTGAGTACAGAACCAACAAGCAAGCAAAAAGCAGTGCAGACTTGGACTTGATGTGTTTCTTAGAAAATATATGAGTAATAAGTTTATTGAATAATCTGAACTCTGGGAAAATAACCCATAAAACATTTCATCTCCAATCACCTGACTTTAAACATACTGTGTTAATCTCCCTCCTGTGCTTTAATTGCATCTTGAGTGTCTTTCTGATCATGTTCAACTATAACAAGTGTGACTTTCATGACAATTACTGAGCATCAGGAAAGGCTTTCTTAATAAACTGGAGGGGAATGACACTAATAAGGTAAAGTAATGAGGTGCTGGGGTTTCCTTAGTCCTTATTTGAGTTAAGAACTTGAGTTTCTTTAACCATTTTTCTCAAGTGTGAGAAAGTCAGCTGTACTGAACCCCTTCCCTCCCCACAGCCCTGTACCCTCTTCCTCTTAGTCCTCAAGTATCAACTCATGGATTTTACACTCCTGAGCATCACTGTTCTTCCTGAGGCTTTAATATGCGAACATCTTGAGCTGACAGTGGGAAGAGAAGCTAAAAGTTAGAGAAGTTGTTGCTGGCAAGGTGGCTCCTGATGGTCCCTGAGACACCAGAGGAAACCAGGGTGTGGCTCAGGAACCAAGCAAGAGAGAGGAGGAAGTTCTGATTACTGCCGGAACGAGAAAAACTGCTATTTCTGTGTGGATGACAAGGACTGTCTGAGATAGATTCTAATAAGGGATGTGGTGCAGTTTAGGAGAGCAAGAAACTTCAAGTGTGAAAGAGAAGTCAGCGACTTGGCTTCTGCAGGAAACACTCGTTGTCTCGTTTACGGATTATCTCTTCTTCTCTTCCCCACTATTTTCTCCTAAATCCAGTCTCTCCACTTAGGAAACTACACAACGCCTGCCCTTGCCCTTAGCCTTCCACTCTCCCAGCTCAACTTCCTGGTCCACACTCCTTGGGCTGCCCTCTCCTCTATCTCTGCCCATCTGCTGCTCCCAGGGCTCCAGTGACCCTCTTGGGGCCAAATCCAGCAGGCAGTTGCCAGTCAGAGCCTATGGTGTCCTGCTGCAGGCTTGGCTGCCGCCCACAGCGTCTTCCTACTCAAAACCCTCTTCTTGAGGCTTCCCCGGTGGTCCAGGAGTTAAGATTTCGCCTCCCAATGCAAGGGGGATGGGTTCAATCCCTGATTGGGGAACTAAGACGCCACATGTGCTAAGTCACTTCAGTCATGTCCAAACCGTTGTGACCTTATGGACCGTAGCTCGCCAGGCTCCTCTGTCCAGGAGACTCTTCAGGCAAGAATAGTGGAAAGGGCTGCCTCCTCCAGGGAATCTTCCGAACCCAGGGGTTGAACCCGCATCTCTTATGTCTCCTGTGCTGGCAGGTGTATTCTTTACCACGTGTCACCTGGGAAGCCCTAAGATCCCACATTCCTTGTGGCCCCAGAACCAAAACAGAAGCAATGCTGTAACAAATTCAACAAAGACTTTAAAAGTGGTTCCCATAAAAGCCCCACAAAAACAAAAGTACCCCTCTTCTTGTCTGATGTCTGAGACATCTCAACCTTTCTCATTTCCCTTCTCATTTTCTCTGGCCTGTCCACAGCCTCCCCTTCCTCAGCTTCTTTTCTTTTGCTCTCTCTTCAGACTGGAGTTCTTGGGCTTCTGCTCTGGCCTCTTCTCTTCTCACTTTATACCTCTGTGTGGTCTCTTTAATTGGTCAATTTATAAGGGGATTTAAAGTCCAAGGATTCATAGGATGTTAGAAATAGTGCTCATGGAAGGATGAACCGATTGGCTGCTTAACATGATCAACACTTTTTCAGCCCATATTTTTTAGATTTTCAGAGTCAACACAACTGATGTGAAAGTTGAAAAGAGAAAATAGGCCATGGGGGATATAGTCTGTGGACAGCGTGCAGAGCTCACCAAGGCCAAGTCCATACAAATGGGAATCTGACAGGGATGGGTTTGTGCACAGATGTGGGTTCCCCCGAGGCATCTGTGGGCCTGAGCAGTGGATGGCTGCCATGTGGCATGTCCCTCATCACCACAGCTGCTTGACCTGTGGACACAGCCACCCAGTAGCCTGGCCAGTGAGCTCTGACTGGTGCCTGGGCTCCAAACAACAAAGCGGCTGATTCTCAGGAGAATGGGACAGAGACAGAGGAGTCTGGTAGAACGTGCCAGCCCTGAGCAGACTTGGGGCCTGAGGCAGCCACCACTGACCACATGCTAGAAAGTCAGAAAGACACACCGAGAGGAGAACACAGTAGGTTGAAGTTAGAGACCAAGAATCATGTGGGGGGGGGGCACAGGAAGGAACGAGAGGGTCGTGGCCTGCTTCACCTCTGTTCCAGCTCTGTCCCCTCTCCAGGCTGACTTGGTTGTTTCTGGGTTTTGCTCCTGAGTCGTATTTGATTTCCTTCTCCACCTCCCATCCTCTCCTCCTTCCCCACACTCTCCCTCCCAGTTCGTGTCCCTTGCAGCCAGGCTGGGGCTGGGGTTGGAGCCAGACCCCTGCATTCACTAGAGTCCAGGTCAGCAGAAGCTCAGCCAAGAGTCTGGGGGAGGGAGGCAGGGGCTGTGTGGAGCGGCACGTTCCCTGCGGAGAGCATCCTGAGAGCCTCCTGCGAGTCCAGGGTCTGACAGCACCATCTCTGGCTTGTTGCAGTGTCATCAGAGAAGGCCTGCACCTTGGCCATCATTAAACCAGATGCGGTGGTCCATGGGAAGACAGATGAGATTATCATGAAGGTAAGAGAGACAACGGGAGACTTCTGAGTTGGGAAGATCCCCTGGAGGAGGGCATGGCAACCCACTCCATTATTCTTGCCTGGAGAATCCCCATGGACAGAGGGGCCTGGCGGGCTACAGTTCATGGGGTTGCACAGAGTCAGACATGATGGAAAGACCTAGCCCAGCAGCAAGAAAGACAACATTTCCCTTACAGACTGTACTTGCATCTTCTCTGCTGGAAAAACAGGGCTGGGGCATAGTGTAGCAGTGTCCTAGTGGGGAGAAGCATCTACTACTACCTACTAAGTCGCTTCAGTCGTGTCCGACTCTGTGCAACCCCATAGACGGCAGCCCACCAGGCTCCTCTGTCCCTGGGATTCTCCAGGCAAGAATACTGGAGTGGGTTGCCATTTCCTTCTCCAAAGGAGTTTAATTAAAATTCCAATGAAGGAAATCACAATACATATATATATATTTTGGCTGTGCTGGGTCTCTGTTGCTGTATGAGGGCTTTTCTCTAGTGGCGGCACGTGGGGGCTATTCTTTGTTGCTGTGCCTGGGTTTCTCACTGGGGTGGCTTCTCTTGTGGAGCACAGGCTCAGTTCTTGTGGTGCACAAGTTTGGTTGCCCTGTGCCATGTGGGATCCGCCCAGACCAGGGATCGAACTCGTATCCATGCATTGGCAGGTGGATTTCTTAAACACTGGACCACCAGGAAAGTCCTAAATTACAATTTTTAAATTGAATCAGGTCAGATATGATGAGAATGAAGGTCTCCACTGCTTTTAATGTTGTTTTTCCATCACCTTTTATTTTCAACATATTGAAATGTGAATTTGTGCTTGCTTTCAGTTCAGTTCAGTCGCTCAGTCATGTCCGACTCTTTTCAACCCCATGGACTGTAGCGTGCCAGGCTTCCCTGTCCATTACCAACTCCCAAACTTTGCTCAAACTCATGTCCATTGAGTCAGTGATGCCATACAACCATCTCATCCTCCGTCGTCCCCTTCTCCACCTGCCTTCAATCTTTCCCACCGTCAGGGTCTTTTCATGTGAGTCAGTTCTTCACATCAGGTGGCCAAAGTATTGGAGTTTCAGCTTCAGCATCAGACCTTCCAGTGAATATTCAGGACTGATTTTCTTTAGGATTGACTGGTTTGATCTCCTTGCAATCCAAGGGACTCTCAAGAGTCTTCTCCAACATCACAGTTCAAAAGCATCAATTCTTTGGCGCTCAGCTTTCTTTATAGTCCAATTCTCACAAATGACTACTGGGAAAACAATAGCTTTGACTAGATGGACCTTTGTTGGCAAAGTAATGTCTCTGTTTCTTAATATGCTGTCTAGGTTGATCATAGCTTTTCTTCCAAGGAGTAAGCGTCTTTTAATTTCATGGCTGCAGTCACCATCTGCAGTGATTTTGGCGCCCCCCAAAATAAGGTCCGTCACTGTTTCCATTGTTTCCCCATCTATTTGCCATGAAGTGATGGGATCGGATACCATGATCTTAGTTTTCTGAATGTTGAGTTTTAAGCCAACTTTTTCACTCTCCTCTTTCACTTTCATCAAGAGGTTCTTTAGTTCTTCTTCGCTTTCTGCCATAATGGTGGTGTCATCTGCATATCTGAGGTTATTGATATTTCTCCTGGCAATCTTGATTCCAGCTTGTGCTTCATCTAGCCTGGCATTTCACATGAAGTACTCTGCATATAAGTTAAATAATCAGGGTGACAATATACAACCTTGATGTACTCCTTTCCCGGTTTGGAACCAGTCTGTTGTTCCATGTCCAGTTCTGACTGTTGCTTCTTTACCTGCATACAGATTTCTCAGGAGGCAGGTAAGGTGGTCTGGTGTTCCCATCTCTTTAAGAATTTTCCACAGTTTGCTGTGATTCAAAGGTTTTGGCATAATCAGTAAAGCAGAAGTAGATGTTTTTTGGGAACTCTCTTGCTTTTTCAGTGATCCAGTGGATGTTGGCAATTTGATCTCTGGTTCCTCTGCCTTTTCTAAATCCAGCTTGAACTTCTGGAAGTTCATGGTTCATGTACTGTTGAAGCCTGGCTTGGAGAATTTTGAGCATTACTTTGCTAGCGTGTGAGATGAGTGCAATTGTGCGGTAGTTTGAACACTCTTTGTCATTGCCTTTCTTTGGGATTGGAACAAAAACTGACCTTTTCCAGTCCTGTGGCCACTGCTGAGCTTTCCAAATTTGCTGGCATATTGAGTGCAGCACTTTCACAGCATCATTTTTTAGGATTTGAAATAGCTCAACTGAAATTTCATCACCTCCACTAGCTTTGTTCATAGTGATGTTTTCTAAGGCCCACAGGACTTCACATTCCAGGATGTCTGGCTCTTTACCATATATATGTGTGTATATCTCCTACAGATCCAGGAAGCTGGGTTTGACATTTTAACGAATGAAGAGAGAACCATGACAGAAGCAGAAATGCGACTTTTCTACCAACACAGAGCTGGAGAGGTTGGTTTTTCAGTTTCCACTTATCCAACATGCTTTCATTTCTTTCTCTTTCTCCAATATTATATTTGTAAATTGATATTAGTTTGGGAGAAACTAGACTATTATGAAGAACAAGATTATGAACAGCAAGTGGGCCATGGAATTACTCTCAGCATAATGATTACAGGCTGCGCCAGGGAGACGTTGCTTGGTATGCTCCCAATGATTAGAGTTTGACTCTAACTTAAGTAATGAAGTAAGGAATTTATTGGGGGGATTTTCTGTGACTCCCAGAACTGAAGAAAGAAGGCTGAAGGAGTTGCACGAGAAGGTGTGGGGACAAGAAGAACCAAGGCAGGGGTATGGATTTCTGAAACAAAACCTCACAGGGAGTCACTTCAGGTGCTCCTGTTGGGTGATAGATTCAACCACTTTTCATCTGTTTCTGCTTCTGACTCACCCACCTGGGAGACAGAGTCTCCTAGCCTGGGCCCTGAGGAGGGTGTGTGGAGAGGGGTGGATAGGCATTGTGCTTGTCGGCCAGACTAGGACTGAGTGAAATGGGGAAGGGCTGCTCCCCAGGAAGCTTGAGTGTTGCTACTTGAAGAAGGAGGGAAGGTTGCAAGATGGTGCAAAGAAGTCTCAGCTGTACGCCCTGGTTTCCATGTGTGTGGTGGTCTTCTAAATGCTATCTAACTTCTGGTAATGTCATGTTCAACCCCAAATGTGTCATTTCAGAGCCTCATCTTCCTGCCTTTAACTTATATCTGGGTTCTCTGTGTCTTTGGGTACCACTTCCCCTCCCTGGGATCTTCCAGGGCATGCTGGCTAGTGGTGAGGCAGCTCGTGGACCCTCTCCCATCCTGTGGGTGGGATGGGCCCCTGGGTCCCCTGGCCTGACTCACTCCCTTCCCTCCCTGTGCTAGGACGCATTTGAGAAGCTGGTACATCACATGTGCAGTGGACCAAGCTACCTCCTGATCCTTACCGGGACCGAGGGCACCGAGGACGTGGTCACTGCCTGGCGAACCCTCATGGGGCCCTGTGACCCTCATGTGGCAAGGAGGGAGCAGCCTGACAGGTAATGTCACCAGCAATAGTCCTTTCATGCATCACAACACCTGCATCTGAGGAAGCTGAGAGCCCTGCTAGGGCTTCAGCCCAGAATTGTGGGTAACGCAGAAGGCACTCTGATGGCCACGAAGCTCCCTCTTTGTTATATGCTGGGGAGTCCCTGCCCTTTGTTATGTATTTGAGGAGACCCTGATGTCCTCCCCCTCTGATCCCATCCCAGCTCTTCAGAGGATGCCTCCTTGCTGCCTCTTCCCCTCTTCTGAAGGCTGCTGTGGGTCCAGTTCTCACTGTTCTCTCTGTAGCAGAGGGTCTGTGGTCCCAGAGCCATCTGAAACCCTGACCCAGGAAGTTCAGATTCCAGGGCTACACCCAGGCCTGCTGAGTCAGAGACTCTGAGTGGGGCCTAGGAATCAGCAGTGTGGACTCAGCCCCCCCACCTCTCATCCCCTACTCCCTACCCAAGGTGTCCTGAGGTCCCCTAGAGTCTGAGCACCCTGTTCTGCACACAGCGGTAGGCTGCCTTGGTCGGCTCCCTGGCCCTGTGTCAATGTTTAGCCTGACACCACCACTGCCAAATCCACTGTCTTGCCTTTGAAGCTGAGAGAGGCCCCGCCAACAAGAAAGACATTAGCAAGAGACTAAATGCATTGTACTTTATAGTTGTAGGGAGCTGGGAACACTCATGTTTGAGGCAGCTGGGGCTGATGAAAGAGCCCAGAGTTCAGATCTTAAGTTTTCTGAGCCTCAGTTCTCTCATCTATAAAATGGGGTTGTGCGCACCTATCTTGGGAGGCTGTTAAGAGTGCTGTGGTTAGAATCTCTCTTCTTCCTCTTGCTAACTGTGTGGTCTTGGGTCATCTGCGCTTTAATCCGTCTGTCTTAATATCCTCATCTGGAAAATGGGAACCGCAATGGGAAAGGACCTGTCTCAGATTAAGAGAAAGAGGGAACTTGGAACACTGTTTGAGATAAAGGAAATCTTAGCAGTATTAGTATTATTTTAGGGAACCTTAAGGGATTAACTATGCCAATTTGTATCAAGTCTTCAGCAGGGTGCTTGCCTAGCCCCCAGTAGGAACGACTACAAAATGACAGCTCCTGGGCCCACACCCTGACTCGTGCATATTTTCCCCCTTTTAAAAATGTTTATTTGGCTGCATCAGGTCTTGGTTGCCACACGGAGGCTCCGGAGCACATGGGCTCTTGAGTTGTGGCACAGGGGTTTAGTGACTCCATGGCGTGCGGGATCTTAGTTCCAAAATCAGGGGTCAAACCCACTCCCCCTGCATTGCAAGGCGGGTTCGTCATCAGTGGACCACCAGGGAAGTCCTGACTCGTGCACATTTAAACTGGGGTCATGATGGTCTCCCTAGTCTCCCTCACAGGGTTGCTGCACAAATGAAACAAGGTCAGAATACCACTGGTTACCATCACCCTTGATGCTGTTCCTGGCATCTCCAGCCGAGAAAGCCACGTCACAGGCTGCCTGTTGATGGGTAGCTAGTGGCCATGTTGCCAGAGATCAAAACATTTCTTTTCAAATGAGACTGTTCTTTCTTGTACATTTTGGATACTGCTAGTCTCCGGGCTCAGTATGGCACGGAAATGCCCTTTAATGCAGTCC
This sequence comes from Oryx dammah, assembly GCF_014754425.2. NCBI lineage: Eukaryota > Metazoa > Chordata > Mammalia > Artiodactyla > Bovidae > Oryx > Oryx dammah. Next base: position 26,493,836 of record NW_024070186.1, on the reverse strand, counting down.
ATGGAAGCTGGAACTCAGAAGACGCCCGTCGGGAACTGGCCCTGCTCTTCCCCAGTTTTCGGTTTTCAGACCAGATTCCAGAATCTGCCCCTCTGGGTAAGTCATCCAGGCAGATCTGGTCTGTATTTAATCCTGTGGGGATGGTGTGTCTGTGTGTGTGTGTGTGTGTGTGTGGTTTGGGGGTGGGGGTGTTGGTTACTGATAGTAACTATGTGGTAACCACCTTCAGGAAAACCGGGCCCCTTAGGAAACTTTAGCAACTATCCTGCTGTTTTATTTTCAGAGTAACAGTGTTGCTTCTTAATACCTCATCACATTTTTTGCTGCATATTTCACTTTGAAGCCAAACTCTTGTTGCAAAGTTACTTTGCATTCTCTCCTGGAAACCACAGGAAAATGTAACTAACTTTCCAGAAGCCAGTTTCCAAGGTAGAGGCCAGACAGTCACTGCGTCACTTCCTCTGAGCTCCGCAGGCCCCACCAAGCCTTTGATGGGGTTGCCGAGAAATATAGGGTTATACAGAAGTACCCTCCGCCTGGAGCTGCTGTGGCTCTTGTATCCCTCAGCCCCCACATTTGGGAAAAGTGTGCTGGGCTTTTTTGAAAGTACCCCTTCCAAATCCGGGTGAGAAAGCCACGGGGCTCAGAGCACATGTGACCTGCCCCACTCCATGTGTGACAGAACAAGGCCCCTGCTGCCCCTGCCGAGTTGCACATCTCTGTTTGAGCCTGAGGTGAGGCGGAAGGGGCTGGGAGTGAACATCCTGGGAGAAGCAAAGGATGTGAAGGTGGCCTTCTTGGGAGAGGGCTGCCTGCAGATCTGAACCGGTAATAACCTCTATATGCCTGCATGTTAGGGGTTTTCACCCAATACTTCCCTAAATGTTTATGTTCATCATGGTCTCCTCAAGATCCACATCCAGCCAAGTAAGAGTACGTGGTCAGAAGGCAAGGAAGGCAAGGAAGGGAAGGGTGAGAGCTGACCCCTGCTGGCCCTTGTTTAATCCTGGCACGGCCTGCTGCTGGCTGAGGGACAACTGGGAGTGAGATGGAGTTTAGGGAGGAACTCTCACTCTAATGTGGGCGGTACTGGGAAGACCAGCTTACCTCTAGGGACCTGCCCTCACAGGGAGCCCACCATGTGTGGTCAGGGGACCTCCCCATCCGTTTGGGGTAGTGACTGGAACAAGTAGGTATGACTCTGGGGAAGGAGGGAAGGCAACTGGCTGGGCAACACTTCGGGGAGAGCTGGGAGAGTGTGAGCCTGACCTCCCGTGATAATGAGCTGAAGGGTCTGGGCCTGGATCCCACCTGGGATAAGTGCACAGCTTCCCGTGGGGGTGACCGGAAGTGGCCTGGTTGGGGTGTGAGTGTTCTGCCCTTTTCTGACATATGTGTTGCAGCCTCTCAGCCGTCAGGAGCAGAGTGTGCTTTCCGTGTACCCAGCACTTTTTCTGGGCCCTGGAGGCAGAGAGTTCTGGGTCTGAATCCTGCCTCTGCTATTTATTAGCGGAATAGCCTTGGGAGAGTTACTCTTTTGGACCTCAGTTGCCTCATCTGTGAGACGGAGATGATGAGACCCATTAGAGCCCCTAATCATCTTTCTCAGAGGGTTCTTGTGACGCTCATAGCCTGGGGCCTGACACAAGTGCTCAGCCAGTCACTGCCTTTCCTAATTCTTCCCTAGTCCCTGACCCACATACTAGGACCTCTTTGCTGCTCTGTCCACCCTGACCCCTAGCTTCACTGTCTGCCTTTCTGCTGTTCTCTGGTGGACAGTCTGTGGGTGGGGGAGCAGGACTGGGCTGTTGTAAGAAGTCTTACAAAATGCCTGTCATCCCACAGGCCATGAGGCTGAAGGAGCAGAGGGCCCTGGCAAAATGCTGTGCTCCCCGGAGGATGTGGACGAGGCAGCCCGTGACCAGGGTGAGGCCACAAGCTGAAGTCAGAACGCTTATATCTGCTGCACATAAGGAAACTTCCAGAACTGGAACTTCCTCTTTTGAGTACCAATACTTTCTTGATTTAGCTATCCTTCATGAATAAAAATAACGGTATCCACTTTCCTGCCTTACTAAACAGTATGAATGTGGAATATGTACTTTTGGGGGGCCATCCTTGACATTTTAGAAAATAAATGGACATCAGTCATTGAACTCTGCTGTGACACGATGTCATCTCAGGGGATACTTACTGAGCTAGAGGACAGTGTCTCCCCAGGAATAAATCTACATTATGGATAAAATGATTTTATTTTTTAGACAAAATTTTTAAAAAAATATTTATTTGCTGTGCTGGGTCTTATGTGCAGCACTTGAGAGCTTCAATCTTCACTCTGCCATGCAGCATCTTTAACTGCAGTTCTTACTTGCAGCAGACGGGATCGAATTCCCTAAGCAGGGATTGAACCCAGGCCCCCTGCATGGGGAATGAAGTCTTAGCCGGTGGACCACCAGGGAAGTCCCATGGATGCAACAATGTTAGCGCTTAACTTGGTAACAGTGAGCTTGAAATCAGTGCAACAGGACTGGACGTGACGCTTCAGGGCTTATGGGGGCAGATATAGATCAGCTTTAATTCAGGCCACGGTCACAATGGGCAGTCCTGGAATAAGCTGGTTTAACATCTGTGGTTCTCCATTAATCAGAATACGTTCAGAAAACAGTGCTTGGGGGTTTGGAACCAGGGTTCAACTAATTTTTTAATGCCCCTCTCTCATTTCTTGGGTTTCTGATTTTGGCTAAAGCTGAATTGTATTTTATTTAAAAAATTGTTTTTTGTTTGGCTGTACCATGGGCCTGTAGGATCTTGGCTCCCCAACCAGGGATCAAACCCCAGCAGTGAAAGCTCCAAATCCATGGGGCCACCAGGGAATCACCAAGACTAATTTTAAAACCTGAGAGCTCCTCGTGGTGGCACCAGCTTTCACTCAATTGCCTAGTTTAGTTGTTCCTTTATGGGTCACAGGAGCTGTTCAGTAACTATCACTACTCCTGTGAGTAGTAACATGCCAGCTACTCCTTCTTACCGGTTTGTTCTTTGGTTTATTGTAAATGCACTGAGCCTGGGCATACTCTTTCCTCTCTGACTTGGAAAAAGGCTGTGTTCTTCTACACCATGAGGTAAATGGCTGGTTTTCTCATGGGGTGGCTTTGTGCTTATGACCTGAAGAAGCTCTCTAAATGGACAGTTTGTGTCCACAAACTGTCTTTTATGGGCACACTACTCTGTCCTCCAGTCTGTAGCATGAGCCCTTCGGGGCTGGGGCCAGGGACACAAGGAAGAATCAGGCTGTAGAAGGTTGGGATCAAGGTCTGTGACACTGGGTTCAATTCAGTTCAGCTGCTCAGTTGTGTCTGACTCTTTGTGACCCCGTGGACTGCAGCATGCCAGGCCTCATTGTCCATCACCAACTCCCGGGGTTTATTCAAACTCATGTCCATTGAGTCAGTGATGCCATCCAACCATCTCATCCTCTGTCATCTTCTCCCACCTTCAATCTTTCCTAGCATCAGGGTCTTTTCTAGTGCGTCAGTTCTTCCCATCAGGTGGCCAAAGTACTGGAGTTTCAACTTCAGCATCAGTTCTTCCAATGAATATTCAGGACTGATTTCCTTTAGGATAGACTGGCTGGATCTCACTGCAGTTCAAGAGACTCTCGAGTTTTCTCCAGAAACTCCAGATTCAAAAGCATCAATTCTTCAGGACTCAGCTTTCTTTATAATCCAACTCTCACATCCATACATGACTACTGGAAAAACTATAGCTTTGACTAGATGGACCTTTGTTGGTAAAGTAACATCTCTGCTTTATAATATGCTGTCTAGGTTGATCATAGCTTTCCTTCCAACAAGCAAGTGTCTTTTAATTTCATGGCTGCAGTCACCATCTGCAGTGATTTTGGAGCCCCCCCAAAATAAAGTCTGCCATTGTTTCCACTGTTTCTCCATCTATTTGCCATGAAGTGATGGGACCAGATGCCATGATCTTAGTTTTCTGAATGTTGAGCTTTAAACCAACTTTTTCACTCTCCTCTTTCACTTTCATCAAGAGGTTCTTTAGTTCTTCTTTGCTTTCTTCCATAAGGGTGGTGTCATCTGCATATCTGAGGTTACTGATATTTCTCTCAGCAATCTTGATTCCAGCTAGTGCTTCATTCAGCCTGGCATTTCACATGATATACTCTGCATACAATTTATATAAGCAGGGTGATAATATACAGCCTTGATGTACTCCTTTCCCGATTTGGAACCAGTCTGCTGTTCCATGTCCAGTTCTGACTGTTGCTTCTTTACCTGCATACAGATGTCTCAGGAGGCAGGTAAGGTGGTCTGTTATTTCCATCTCTTGAAGAATTTTCCACAGTTTGTTGTGATTCACACAGTCAAAGGTTTTGGCATAATCAGTAAAGCAGATGTTTTTCTGGAACTCTCTTGCTTTTTTGATGATCCAATGGATGTTGGCAATATGATCTCTGGTTTCTCTGCCTTTTCTAAATCCAGCTTGAACTTCTGGAATTTCTTGGTTCACATGCTGTTGAAGCCTGGCTTGGAAAATTTTGAGCATTACTTTGCTAGTATGTGAGATGAGTGCAATTGTGCAGTAGTTTGCACATTCTTTGGCCTTGCCTTTCTTTGGGATTGGAATGAAAACTGACCTTTTCCAGTCCTGTGGCCACTGCTGAGTTTCCCAAATTTGCTGGTATATTGAGTGCAGCACTTTCACAGCATCATCTTTTAGGATTTGAAATAGCTCAACTGAAATTCCATCACCTCCACTAGCTTTGTTCGTAGTGATGCTTTCTAAGGCCCACCTGGCTTCGCATTCCAGTATGTCTGGCTCTAGGTGAGTGATCACACCATTATAGTTACCTGGGTCATGAAGATCTTTTTTGTATAGTTCTGAATATTCTTGCCACCTCTTCTTAATATCTTCTGCTTCTTTTAGGTCCATACCATTTCTGTCCTTTATTGTGCCCATCTTTACATGAAATGTTCCCTTGGTACCTCTAATTTTCTTGAAAAGCTCTCTAGTCTTTCCTATTCACTTGTTTTCCTCTATTTCTTTGCATTGATTGCTGAGGAAGGCTTTCTTATCTCTCCCTGCTATTCTTTGGAACTCTGCATTCAGATGGGAATATCTTTCCTTTTCTCCTTTGCCTTTAGCTTCTCTTCTCAGCTCTATGTAAGGCCTCCTCAGACAACCATTTTCCCTTTTTACATTTCTTTTTTGAGGATGGTCTTGATCCCTGCCTCCTGTACAATGTCATGAACCTCTGTCCATAGTTCTTTAGGCACTCTATCAGATCTAATGCCTTGAATCTATTTATCACTTCCACTGTATAATCGTAAGGGATTTGATTTATGTCATACCTGAATGGTCTAGTGGTTTTCCCTACTTTCTTCAACTTAAGTCTGCATTTGGCAATAAGGAGTTCATGATCTGAGCCACAGTCAGCTCCTGGTCTTGTTTTTGCTGACTATATAGAGCTTCTCCATCTTTGGCTGCAAAGAATATCATCAAATCTGATTTCAGTATTGACCATCTGGTGATGTACATGCGTAGAGTCTTGGTGTTTCCCACGACCTTGGGTCACCTCTGGATGGAAAGTTGCCTGCCCGTCGTACTCAACACCATCAGTACAAGCCCCGTGAGAACACTCAGTGGAGCCCTCCCTGACAGACTCTGTCAGGAAAGTTGACTCCGCCAAGGCAGACCCCCCCGAGACACAGAGCCCACTAAGGGCTCTGTCCTTTGTTCTGACCTTTGTGAGCGGTCTCAAGATGGGGCAGCTCTGTTGGTTTGGGCTCACCTCTGAGCTGGCTCCAGAGCCCCACACTTGGTCTTCCACACCATGGGTGTTGTTTAGCTCTGAATGAGTTGCTTGGGGTACACCCAGTTGACAGCTATCTGGTCTCCCCAGAAGCTGGGATGCCAAGCTTCCATCCCTGGAGAGAGGTGAGGTGAGAGACGGAGTGACCGAGGCCTCTGAAAGCAGGGGAGAGAAGAGCAGGTGGAGGTACTGGCCTGTGTTGTGTCGGTGTCTGTGCTGACCTTTCAGCCTTCCCAGGATGTGGCTGGGATGGCAGGGCTGGGATGGGGAAAGCAGGAGGACACAGGTGACACGGCTGGGGTAGGAGGTGTGGTGACACACCCCTTCCTTCTAGTATAAGGGTGCTTCTTTTCTCAGAGTCCAGAAGGTTCCTGGCAGAAGGAATGAGGGTGGGGTGAAGAGAGAGGAAGAGAAGCTCCTGAAAGTGGTCGAAATGTCTGCTCACCAACAGAGGAGGGAACTCCTTGGTAGACACCCCGGGCCTGCGGGATGGCCACCGTTTTAGGCCTTAAGGCTTCTCCTGGGTGTGAGCACCCGACACGGTGGAGGGCAGGCCTAGCTCCACTAAGTCAAGGAGGTGACCTGACTGTCTCAGGCCCTCCACTCAGCCAGGGGGCGGACCGTCCAGCAGAGCCAAGGCCAAAGCCAGGTGCTGAAGGATAGAGGGAGGAAGGCACTTGGGGGGCCATAGCATGGCTCCCTCAGCTTGCCCTGAAGCCAGGTCAAGACCAAAACCCTCCTCAGGCCTGGGAATGGACACATGCCTCCTGCCCAGCACCCAAGGAGGTCAGTGCCAGGGGCAGGTCTGGGGCAGCACTAGCCCCACCCCAGGTGGCAAGGTTCTGGGACTTCTCTGTCAGCTCTCCAGCAGGATCAGTGGTCAGTCCCTGCTTTCCCAAGCCTTGCCTCCAAGCTCCCCCTGTGGCCGGGGAATCGCCTCCCCCACCAACCACCTCACCATCTTCCCCTCACGCTCTAGGGCAGGCATCCTTGGCTTTCCCTCAGACTCTAGTGAGTCCAAGAGACAGGTGGCATGTCCCTACGTTTCAGACACGGGGGAGGAGGGGAAGGTGGCGCACTGGAAATGCAGAGCATCTGTGCAGGTGGTCATCTGCTAAGCTCCGGGCTTGAGTCCAGCGGTCGCTGGGCGGGGAGTGGCATACAGAAAGAGAAGAGGAGAGGACGGAGGGGGAGCCCTGGGAGTGGGCACCTGTCAGCGGGAAAGGGGGCTTCAGACGGCTGCAGAGGCTCCCTGAAGCGACAGTTACCCTAGGGCACTAGCTGAAATCTGAAATGCAGTCACTTCCCAGCCTCTCAATCATCAAGAATCCCGGGTTTTCAAAGTCAGTCCACATCATCTTCTAATGTTTCCTACTGTTCTAGATATTTGGAAAACAGACTCCTTTTTAGAAGTTGCCATGCTTTTTTCTTGGCTTTTATTAGCATGTGTTAAAATCATATTATCCAAACACTACCAGAAGAACATGTATTGTTCTGCATAAAGTGCTTAAGGAAAAAAAATGCAACTTATTAAATTGGACATTCTTTTCTAGTTCATAAATTTTGGGTTACAATCAGGGCACAAAAGGAGAAACAGAATGCAGTATCAGAGCGAGAAGCTTAGTTAAGAACTTGCCCACGTTCCATTCCCCCCACTTCCTTGCAGACAGAACACTGCATCTGCATAAAGCAGCCAACAGCTTTGTTTTAATAAATACATTTTCCTTCATTCAAATCAGAAAAGTTAATTATCATAAAGCACTTTTCCTCTGACCATCTGTTTATAGCCACAGGCAAGATTTATCCACAGAGTTTAAGTGTCAAAGTGTCATTTCATTGGGCTTTCAGCTTTCTAATGCTATCTGGGTTCAAGATTGTCTCAGCAATTCATTATTGGTTTATTTATATTTACCTGGTACTTAAAAATACCAACTCTATAGTGTTTTGTGTTACAAATGCCAACCAAGGATATTTTCTCAGTACTAGAAATGTCAGTGAGTGGGCCTAAATAAGGCTTTTACCCCCAGAACACTCCATTTTCTTTAAACTGGCTTCTGCACATTAGCACTCTGATGGTTGCACAAAACCCAAGTCCCTGTTGGGACAGATTTTAAAATCAGTAATGTTCTGAAAGAAAAAATACAACTTGGAAATCTCTGTGTTTGAATCTTGGGTGGTCATGTTGAGAACAGGAAAAAAAAAAAAAAAGGCATTAAATACATTTTAAAAACATTCATTTGCAATCAAACATATTTAGATCTTCCAAGGAAGGAGCAGGTTGGTGATGGGGTGGCTGCACCCCCGGCAGCTCCATCAGGAATGGCAGGCAGGTTTGGGAGCCCAGCGGTGGCACGAACTCAGGGCAAGCTTCTGAGCACAGACCCTGCTTCCTGGCCACGATGCCTCCGAACTGCTTATAGCCAAGGGAAAGGAAGGTTGGTTGTACCTTCAGTCAGGAGTAATCATGTTGAGTTCACCTTGAAGCTGACCCAGAAGTTGGAGCAGGTACCAAGCTAAGGGCTGCCAAAGGGCAAAGCAGTCCTGACTGGAAAAAGCGGTCATCTTCGGTCCTCCCAAGGGGACCCCCTTCCCTTCTCTCAAACTTCAGTGCTTTGGGCTTCACGCAGGAAAAGATCTTAGCCATATCATTTACTAAAATTTCCATCTCACTTTACAAAAACACACTGAATAGCAGTCCTGAGTGACAAGTATATAGAATTTGCTGAGTACAGCCAAGAGAAAAACAGCTTTCTAAACTATTCTGTTCTCTGCTTCTTCCTACAGATGCGTCTGTAGGACGTTCTTTAGTTTCACAGTGATATATGCTGTTTCAGGAAGCACAAGGTGATTGGACTTTGTTTCCAGGAAGTGGTGACCTACTTCAGCTGGAGCACAAGCTTCCATGACTGGATCTAAATCCTGCCATCTATTGATACACCAGTGACAGGGTTTAGGGCAGGTGGGAGGCTCTTGGTGCCCAGTTCCTGCCAAGCGTAGTCCACCAGTCATGGCTGGGTTTCCACTATCAGTAGTTACATTTCCCTTTGATGTCTGTATTTGTCGCCTCACTCCACTCCAACCTGTCCATCTGACTTGGAAGCCTGAGAGCTTATTGAATTAGTCTGAAAAGAGGCTCTGTACCTGCTGATATTGACGGCAGTAAGATGCTAGCTTACTATTTTGCACAGCACCATATATCATGCCTGTTACTCAGGCCAACTATAGCCAACCTTTTCTTTTTAATTTTTTTTTCTTTTTTTTGTTTTTTTGTTTTTTATAAAGAAAATCTATGTAAGTTGAGGTTCAGAAATGCATATATTTTTTTACTTACAAATATTCATCTGACCAAAATTCAACATAAACTTTATGGAACACTTAACAATTGTTTTGTTTTTAAAATAACATTTCATTCAAACTGTATATAATTCAGTAATTTTTTTTTTTATACAGCAAGCAATGCTTAAACCCTGGAAAATCTGTAGAAAAGAGATTTTCACACAAAATAAGAAAAGAAAACTTTGAGGTATCCCTCACACACACATATTCATTCATCCTGACCTTCATCCACACACACACACACACACACACACACACACACATCTGTGTGTGTGCAGACACACATCCATTCTCACTCACAAAGTGGCTGCAGCATAGGCAAAAAACTGTAGGTCCAAAGGAAAATAATTGATTGTTCTAATAAAGAGTCCAGGTAGCTCAGAAAGAAACAAAACAAAATAGTCCTCTGAGGAAATTACTACCTCAAAAAAATGTTCTCAAGATGAATTTGAGATCTAAGCCTACCAAACTGCTTTTGCAAAACAGCTCCCTGCAGTCCAAGGTGACTTGTGCAAATAGAAGGAATCAAATGAGGCTAGTTCCTGTACTTCCTTTAACAAGGATGTGGGATGCCCACAGGTGCCCGGGGTGTTCTCATCACGCCAGGTACTGCTGCAGCGCCGTCTTTGCCCTGGAATCACAGAGTTCCTGTTAGCCATCATCTCAGAAGTGTAATCAAAGCTGAAAGATGGCAGCTGGGAAAGTAAAAAAAAATAGGTTCCCCCAAGGGAACTGGGGTGAGCCCAGCAGAGCGCCTACTATATAAGGGACAAAGATCTGTGGTCAGCACACACTGCAAACTCATGCTGGCTACATCCCCTTCCTGTAGTCCTGCTCTTGTCCTTACAGCTGCTGCAACTCATGGACATTCTATAGTTCTCCTTTGTCCAACCTGACCTAGGCAGGAGTAAGTAGGTGCTGATTAGAAAGTGCATGGGAGGGGCCAAGAGCTCATGGGATGAGGCTGTCGCATGGCTCAAACCTGAGGGAGGTAGGTTACGATTTTATCCTGTCCTTCACATCATGCCTGATGTGGGTTGTTATGGTGACTGGGGAAGGTAGCTAGATGAAGAGGAAACTGTGCAATGTAGGCCATGCCTTAACCTGTCTTGATCCTTGCAGAAGTGCCTTCCTTTGACCTGGGACTGAGAAGGCCTCCTTTACTCTTCCATCACGTGCATGGTCAAGGCTGCAACTGTGGAAGTCAGGTTTTAGCAATGGTCTCTTTCCCCTTCTAAGTTATGGGAAGAAAAGGCTAAAATTTTCTGTTATTATTAGCTATATACCAAAGCAGACAGGGCATGCCAAAAGCTGGACTCAAGCACAGTTTCTTTGGTGTAGTAATGGATACAATCTATAGTCTTAAAAGGAATCAGCTCAGGGATACTCCTGCAATTATTTAAGCCTCTATAAAGATGATCGTTGCAAGCAGTCCAATCCATTAGAACAGAAAGCTCCATAAAAACCGTTCTAAGTTATGAGCGAGTTGGGTTCTATGAGGTCGTTTTCCTAGGAAACAGTTTCTGAATAATGCCATAGGCTACCTCTCACTGGCCATAACTTCACAAACTCGAGGCCCTCTGAGCCTGGGGTGGAGAGGTCTAGTTGGCAATAACTCCACATCTGTTAAGTGTCTGAAAGTCAAAAGGTCACACAGCCTTGAAGACAGAAAGAACCTTAGAGATGTTGCTGTTAGGTCATAGACTGTGCCATGGTGGGAATGTCTACGTGAGGGTCTTGATCAAAATTGTGCATTACTCTTTAAAACTGCCAAATCAGACTCCTTGTGGATCTTTCTAAGGGTTTGGCTATGTTTGATTATATTGGACCTCAGAGACTGTGCCCCTGTGATCTTTCTGCTACCTATTACTATCTAAGGAGTCTTTCCAATGGACGGCTTGAAGGCAAGGTCACCTTTCCTTAAATGGACTGAGGTAGAGTAGCTTGGACCTTGATTCTTTTCATGGGGTTTAAGAAAAATGCTGAAAACATATGTACTACGCAGGTTTTGGGAAACAATACTAGACTGGTCTAAGTAATGTTAGGCCAGAGCTTAAACCTACCCCACTTCATGCTGGTGAGGTCTCTTTTCAGGTCGTTCCAGAGAGGGTTTTAAGCAGAACTATTTTAATTTCTGAACAAACACAAGAAAAAACCCTTGGAACAGCCTGGCTCTTGGCCAGAAGAGACGGGCTGACAGAGTCTGTTGCTGCTGCTGTGGAGGCGGAGGTTCCCATTCTCAAGGTGGAGCTCAAATCCTGCCTTAGTGCCTTCGACGGGACACTCATCTGAGCAGCAGCTTGGGGAACTGTTTTCTTTAACCCACTGGATACCAGGCTTCAGGGAGGCAAGAGCCCAACTCTGTGTGCTCTATCTGGCCTAGCCATTTACTCGAGGAGCCCTTAAACAAGTGCCTCTTCCCTTCCCTGGAGCAGATAAGCAAGCTGACAGCCATGGCACAGTGTGGTGTGTTCTCTAGGTGCTATGGGAGAACAGAGGGGTCCCTAGCAAAGTCTGGGGACCAGGGTGGAGAATGGATCTGGCAAGACTTTTCCACAGAGGTGACAACCTGATTTGAAGGATGGATGGTCACTGTCCAAGCATTCTCTACCTTTGCTTTCAGGACACTATGTGCCCAGGTCTCTGCCTCTCCCAGTGGTTGTTCTTTCTGACCTTTTGCTGGACCTTTTTCATTCTCTTCTAAATGTTGGGGTGGATTTAATATAAAATAATATACCCAGTCCATAGTCCTTAGCCCTTCTGTCTTCTCTCCTCGTTTATTCTCCCTAGGTGACTCTAGGCAGCTCCATGGTTGATATCCTATCCCAATTCATATCTTCAGCCCCTCTCCTCTGAGTCCCTTGGATGGCTAATAGCATCCAAAAGCTGGCACACCAAATGACAACTCTTGATTCTCCAAGACTTGATTATCCTTCTCTTCTCTTCTTCTTGGCATCTTGGCAAAAGACCATCTTGGTAGACCTCTCTTCAGTTGCTCAGGCTAAAACTCTAGGCATTTTCCTTTCCTCTCTTTAATATCCTACATCGAATCCATGAGCAAATCTGTTGGTTCTGCCTTTATATTAAATCTTCAATCCAACCACTTCTCAATACTCCCACTACTACCTCCCTCCCTTCTCACCTAACACAACTAGAACAGCCTTGACTGGTCTCCTTGCTTCCATTCCTGCCCTACTGCAAACCATTCTCCACAGAGCCACCAGAACCAGCTTCTAAAAATTCACATCAGATACTATCTCTTCCGTTCAAAACCCTTCAATGACCTCCTATTAAACTCTACATAAAAGCCAAAGTTCATGCTACAGCCTACAAGGCTCTTATGCCTCCCTGCGTCTACTTCTTCTCTCTCTCCCGCCCATTTATTTTTCCCTAGTCCACTGGTCTTCTTGCTGTTTCTTGAATGCTCAAGCTCATTCCTGCCTCAGGACCTTGACCCCCCTGTCCCTTCTGTCTGGAATACTATTCTTCTAATCATCTGCTGGGCAGACCCTCTCATTTCACCGAGGTCTTAGATCAAATGTCACATCCTCAGAGAAGCTTTTACTGACTAATTTATATGACAAGAAACTTTCTTACTTTCCATCCCCTCATTTTGGTTATACCTGCAGTACCTCTCATTATCTGTGATCACATTACATATTCATTTGCTTATTGTCTGTCTTCTGTATTAGAATATTAGATCCACGAGGGCAAGGACTTTTATTCACCCTTATATCTTTGATGCCTTGAAGCAATGCTTGGCAGAGGTCAGTATTAAAAAAAAAAAAAAAAGTACTTGTTGAATGAATGGGAAGTCAGAGGAGAGAGGCCTGGGATGGCAAATCTGGTGGAACAGAATGTGTAAACACATGAAGGTGTGATCCTGTAAGAGGGCAGGTGTGGCTGCAGCACAGAGTAGGCATGAGGGCATGGGGATATGAGGAAGGCAGGGCCAGACCACAGAGCACTCTGAGACCTGCTCAAGAGTCTGCAGGATGAAAGTGAGCTGGAACGTGGAGGCTGTATTGTAAGTGTTCACAGCCAGGAAAAACATTCTTGGCTATCTAGAGGTTAGAGGGGTCTCAGACTGTGACTCTCTCCTCCTCTAGTAAATGGTGAGCTCACTAAGGACAGGGACTCCCTACTGGTCACAGCTGCAGCCCCAGCAGCCAGGCTGGGCTGGCACAAGGCAGGCACTTAGTGAGGTTCTGAGGTAATGAATGCTTTTATAATTGGCCCTCATTTCTGCTCTCCAAAAGGCCACATGCTTTTCTATTCTAAAGATCAAGAGACTGAAAGGGAATGGCCTCAGGATCCTTTCCAGATTCCCATTACGGTGGTCCAGGCTCACATTTCATTCACAGTGAGATGAAAATCTTTAATAATCTGCCAATTATTGGTTTATCTCTTACTCAGATGTCACACAGCTGGCTCACAGATTACTAAAAAGGGAAGCCAAGGATCTAAAAGACTTTGAGTTTGACCCTGTGGCTTACTAAGCAATTTAAACTCTTCCATCAAAGAATTCAACATACCCCAAAGCAAAGACCTTTAACTTTGATACTCACTTGTCACAAAGATTTGAATCTGGTGACTGACTCAGTTTGTGTAGAATATCTACGATGCCCATGTCTCGTAATTTATCCTGGCGTTCTTGTGAGCCTGAGAGATGAAAGCTAGCAGGTTACTGGGAATATTACCCAGGCCATTGCTCTCTTTAATGTGCAGCCAACAGTCTGGAGCCTTACCCGTGTTCTTGCCCCCTCCATCCCCCCAAAACTGGCTCCCCCCAGTGTAACCCAATCTCCTCGTGCTGGGATTCTCCAACAGTGTTCTAACTGGTCTCTTGGCCTCTTGGACCCTGCTCCCTCAGTTCTGCTGCTAGATCAGTTTCTCCACAGACCACAGGGTCAAGGCCAGAGCCTTCAGCTGGGCACAAGGCCCTGTCATCAGGCCTCATCTTCATCATTTTTTTCTGGACAGACTTAGCCAGGCTCTTTCTACTCCAAACCAGTCTCGTTTCCCAACCCCTCTATTCCCTCCCACTCTTCTCTGATTTCCCAGCACTTCCTGCTGCCTCTCAGACCATGGCACCTCTAATTCCACACTGCTTTGTCCCGTCTTCCAACTAGATTAGGATCTTCTCGAGGGCAGCTTGTTTCCCTGGCACCTGGGCCGGCATGTGGTCTCTTGGCCCACACACTGAACCCAGCCCCTCCTCTTTCTGCTTTGTTCTGGACCCACTGCAAAGTGTAATTCCTCCAGATTCTCTCCTCCTCACTGAGGAGCCCAGAGTGACTCACTCATGCACTGACCTCCTTGAGACTCAGTGAACCAGAATCTCCAGGGGTGGTGCCCAGAAATCTGCATTTTACAAAGTCCCTCAGGTGATGCTCATGCAGCCAATCCAACACTGAGGCCCCCTGCACTCCTCACTACCTTGGCTGTTCACTGGAATCACATGGGGAATTTAAAAAAACCACTTATGAGATTCTGATTTAATTGGCTGATTCTAATGCAGTCAAGGTGGAGCACTATAGAGGCCTGCTCACACACATTGCCTCCCCAGGCATGGTGTAGCTCTCCCTTCTCACCAACCACCCTCTTCTCCATTAAGCTTACCTGCTTGTGGTCCTTCTATGTGCTCCCCATGCACACAGTGAAAGGTCAACCCTCCCGCCCACCCTCACCTTTCATCTTCTTCAAGTGCATCTCACCATCCTCCTTCTCAGCTCTCTCAAGGGCAAGGGCTTCTCTAGGGTCTCCTCCAATCCCCACGCTCAGTACTCTGGAACAGTGCTGACTCCAAGGTGGGGACAACATGTTAGCTAGGCCAGCAGATTCTCATTCATACCTAGGAGACTTTGTTGGGTGCTTGGGGCCCAATGAGTAGTGCCTCTACCCAGGATTTTGAGGCAGCTGATGCCATTCCTGTTTGACACCTTCTTCTCCATAATTTTTTTCAGAACAAATCTCACCAATCTCTTACCTTCCTCGTCATTCCATACGAGGTTTGATATACAAAACATAGCGGCAAGCTGCAATTTGACATGTGAATGACCCTATTTGATGCAGAAACAGAAAAAAAAAAAAGGATACTCTCATTTGAGGTAATTTTTGTAACATACCACAGACAATTCCAATAGCCTAAAAGTCTGAAGCAGGGGCCTCAAATCCAAATGTCTTGAGGGGTACAAAGTTAGTGCTAATGGGTGAACAGGTTGGGCTAAAGACAACAAAGAGTGGTGGGAAATCTGGTACACCGGGGAGGAAGGCTTGCCAGGACTCCACACTCAAATTTTAGAGACCCTCTGGCTGGCCAAACAAAACACCTCAAGGGCCACAGGTGTAGTCTGCAAAACTCAACCCATACACACAGGAACACTGGCCTAGGACAAGTCTATGCTTTTGACTATTCTCTGTCTACATCAGGAAGCGTTCAGGGCCAATAAACTGGATGGATATACACTTAATATTTATCTCTTTGGCTACTGAATATCTGATACAAATTGCTCCTGTTTCTTTAGGAACAGCATAAAAAACTTGACTGAGTCTCTACTATTCTTAAGGAGTCTCCTTATTCTTCTAAAACACACTCTCATTGATTTCTCTTAATAATGTACTGAAAGTACAACCATTTTTGCTTAAGTTATTATTTATCCATATAGAGTGCTTTTTGTTAAATGAAAGAGGACCCTAAACATCTTTACAGATGATTTTTTTGGCTGCACCATGTGGTATGTGGGATGTTAGTTCCTGACTGGAGGTCAAATCTGTACCCTGCAGTGGACACATGGAATCCTAACCATTGGACCACCAGGGAAGTTCATACAGATGATTTTTCAATTGGTCAATTTAAAAAATAAAGTTCTCAGTACACTTAAATAACTCATGCATATCTAGGAAATACAATGACACAATACATGCTCAACAGTTTCTTGAAGGCCGGGACAGACTCTTCTTGCCACGTAAAACTGTATCTAAACTAAGCAGAGACAAAGGACATGGTTTCCTTCATTAGAATTCTATGGCTGGTGATTCTTTTTCCCTCCTACCTGCCAAGGCTTTTACAGAGCTGTCCAGTTTGGGCTCCACTAAGACAAAACAGAATAAAATGCACCATCTACTCCCAGCATCAGGCCATGAATGAGTGTTTGTTGAATAAACAAAGTTATTTATATTGCAACACTAAGTATTTACATCCAGCATTCACTCAATGAATTTTTTTTGAGAAAACAAATTGCTTGATAGAGAAAACTGAAGGGTGAAGTTTTCACTAATTTTAAGTGAAACGTACAGAAAAGATCTCTTTAAAGGAGGCAATACTTATGCAGAGGAAGAATAACAAATAGGAAGATGCCAGGTATACAAAGATCAAGAGGCACCAAGAAGAAGGAAAAGTTCCTGAAAGGGTTTGCGGTAAGAAGAAATTGTAAAGCTATGCCTATTGAGAAGGAAAAGCAGAGTAAAATGTGGAGAAGCAGGCATGGCTAACTGTGGGCCCCTGTAGGCCAGAGTAAGGATGGATTTCACTGAGTCGACAGGAAGCCCTGAAGGATTTAAGCAGTGGAGGGACAACATCTGATTTACATTTTTAGAAGATCATCCAGGCTGAAGGGATTGGAATGACAGTGTAGAGGTGTCTAGGAGGTTATCATGGTCAACAGGGCATAAGAGGGTATGGCCTGAACTAGAGTGAGGGTTATGGTGACAGAAAAAAGTCAACAGCATACAGATCAGTCTTGGGGAAGGCTAACAGGACCTACCGACAAACTGGATTAATGAGGTGAAGGAGCTGGAGAAATCAAGATTGACTCCTAGAGGTGAGCAACAGGGTAGATGGCAGAGCCACTATACTGAGACAGAAGAGGTCAGGAGAGGGAAATTTAGGTTTAGGGGAGATACTTAAGAACTGATTTTTAAGCATCAATGTCAAGAAGCTTCACACAGCCACATGGAGATGCAGAGGAGACAGGAGGATATGTGAGTCCAGAGCTCTGAAGGGAGGTCTAGGCTGGAGGTGTACCCTCCATGTGGCCCTTGGATCTTGCTCCCCTCATGAAGAAAACAGCCAGCATTTGTAAAACTGTAGACACCATCGGAGTAGCTTCTTGTCAAGGCTTTTGAAGGCCATGTTGTTGTGTTTTGCATTGCTTGGTATCAATGTAAATACTATAATGACTATACTACTATAATGACAGTGTAAAAACTATAATGACTAATTTATCAGAACTGACTACTGAACTGGAGCCCAGAAACCAAACAAAGAACAGAGATGACAGTCAAAGCCATGGGAGTGGATGAGGTTCCCTAAACCAATGGTTCTCAACTCTGGTTAAACAAAAGAACCACCTGGAAGTGGGTTAAAAAAAACACTGATGCCCAGGCTACACCCCAGAACTATTAAATCAGAATCTCATGAGGAAAGGGGCCAAACAACAGTCTTCGCAAGCTCCTTCCGCTATGCAACAGAGTCACCGAACCATCAATCTCAGGACCATATGAAGAAGAGGGTCCAGGGCTAAGAAGGGAGGCATAATGTCATGGAAGCCAGGGGAAAAGAATGTTTCTGGGAGGAGGAAACAGCCAGCTGAGTTGAAATCTGCTGTGAATGAGGTAAGATGAGGAAAGAAAACTAGCCTTTGGACTTGGCATCATGGAATCAATGGTGACATTAACCAGAACAGTTTGAGTTGAACAATGGGGGTGGAGGCCAGAAGAAGTAGGCTAGATAGTGAATTTAGAGGTGAGGAAGGAGGGAGCACATTCAGAAGATGCTCATGAGAAGTCTGGCTCTGAACAGCAGCAGAGAGACAGGTGTCCTCAATGGGCGTGGGAAGTCCAGAGAAACCTTTAACAGATTACGGCGATCCTACGTGGATCTGGTATTGGAAAGGTAGTGGAGTTCCTGGTTGAAGTTGTACTTTTCTATTCATCAAACACTTACCAAGCATATACTTAAAGGCTAGGCACTGTACAAGGTGATAGATATACAATTGTACACAGAACTGACATAATCCTTGCCCTTGTGAAGCTTATGCTCACTAGGTTCACTAACAAACAACTATAAGGGGTGATAATTGAGCTAAGTGCTCCGAAGGGAATAGGATGCAGTAACAAAGAATAACCTGCGCAGACAAGAGTCCAGGAGGAAGTGTCAGCTGAGCTAAGATCCAACAGGTGAGAAGGAACCCCATGAAGGAATGGAGAGAAGAGTGCTCCAGGCAGAGGGGCAGGCATGTGTGATGGTCCCAAGGCAGGAAAGAACATGCATGGCCTCTCTGAAGAACAAAAAGTGAACCTTTGTTCACTAGTGTGAGCAAACTTTGTTCACACTAGTGAACAAAGCTATGAGGGGAAAGAAAGGAGCTGGGGGCACAGATGAGCCAGGTCATGCAGGACTTCACAGGCAGCAAAAGGTAGGGGAAGGATGGATTTTATTCAAGGTGTAATAGGCAACCATTGAAGGACTTTGGCTTCTATTTCCTTCATAAAACAAAAGGTGAGGTCACCCCTAGGAGTGATGAGGGAAAGAGAAGGTGGGGTCTAAAGAATGAGAAGGTAAGAGCCTATTCTTGTGGAGACTGGAGGTGCCAGCACGCTGGAGAAGCAGAGGGGGGACACTGAGCAGTGCTGAGTGCACACGCGGGTGTGCATTTAACAAGAAACCAGCCCGTCTGGTTTTGCGCCTTTCTCTATAGTTGTTAACTCTGCCATGCAGGCAAAGAGAAGACAGGTTCATCCACAGTTAGGGTTTCCCTAGGAGACACTGACAGAATGAAGAGAGGAAGCATGTCTAACTTCCAGATTCTGGCAAGGGGCAGTTTCTGGTGATGACAAGATCCCAGGTAAGGCTTTGGCAGTACATAGTCTACAGGTAGGTAGCAGATTATGATTGAAAGCAAACTGGTCAAAGAGTAAGAGCCAGAGGTACCAGAGACTAGAGGGTTCATCTGCACAGGACTGAAGCTTTGAGAGGGAAGATAGGATTAGGGGTGCTGAGAGAAGGCCAAGGGCCCAAGTTCTTCACTGAGTAAGAAGGGTGCAATCAGATGACAGGGTGAAAAATGGGGTGACGAGTGGCAACACTGCCCAGTGGTACGAGTCTCAAGGGATTAGTGTTGTTCCAGTTTTCAGGATGGAAGAGGATATCTGGAATTGGTTACAGAGGCGTCTATTCTTTAATTTCTGCACATTGTTTTGCGCTAGCAGCACCACCTGTCCTCGCCTTCTAATGTGCAGCTAGTGGAGTCATGCAAGGCACAGAGGCCTACCATATAATACTTGATTTTCTGCAGGATGTCATCATTGGTCATAATAAGTTCTTTTGCTGTTGTCCCATCTGCTATGTTGGCTAAGATGCACAGTGTCTGGAAAAGAACAAAGGGCGGGAAGTCAGGAAAGTTCTGAAGTCCCCAGACTCAACCTCCTTCAAGAACCTGGGCAATTTCCCACCTGCAGTACATGTTCCCGATTCTCACATGCAGTACATGTTCCCCTCTGAATGCCCTGATTTCTTATCCCCTAACGTCACTGCCCAAAAAAGTAACCACACCTAAGAAAAGTCTGCCTTAGGTAGACAAGAACCCAAATGCTTCAGAGGCTTCTTTCTGAGCGTAAGCCATCACTGCTAGGCAAAGGCAGCCACGGCCATATTATCACAAAAATCAAAGGGTAAATGTAATTTATTATTATGTTCTTGAAAATTTCATTTTTAAGAGGCAATCTTCCTACTAACCCATACGGTTTCTTCAAAGTGGTAGTCTCTTGAGTAGAAGCTTCGTAGGTGTTATAACTCCCCCACCCCTCCTCCTAGACGCTACTTGTTTCCAAGCCCATGACCTTCTAAATAAAGACCTGACCCTGTCCATTAGCCTCATGAGATGAGGACCTCTTGACTTTTTGAAACCCTACCAGAGGGAACAGAAAGAGAAGCGAAATGTATGCAGGAGCTGGTCCAGGTTGGCCTAATGTGGAGGGTGGAGGGAGCCTGTGCCAGCTGGCACTCTTGAGGACAGTGCCCACCCTGGTACTGGAAAAAGAGCCTGCTCTTGTCAGCTGTTACATCCTCACAGCCAGACCAGCAGGTGGCAGGGATTAAGGTAAAGGTGAAGAGCCTGTGGCAGGGATAGTGAGCCAGTGCCAGCCCCAGCTATTCCACAAATACTGGCCGAGCACCTGTAATGTGCCTGAACTCTGCCCACTCTACTGAGCAACAGGCTGAGATAGGAACAGGACACACTCCCTAACTCCAAAGGCAAACACACAATTACATTTCACTGTGGTGCAACTGAAGTGAAAACAGAACTGAGAAAGCTCTAAGTCCATCTGTGTGATAACACAAGGGCAGGGAAGGGCCAGGGAAGGGTTTCTTGGAGGAAGTGACACCAAGTCCACGAGCACAGTAAGGAATCACTCAAGGAAAAGTGACTAGAGGTGGGCATGGGATTTGAATTCAAATATATTTTCTCCAATTTTAACCTTTTTCTTTGCTAGACTTTAGTTAGTTAAGCTTACAGGTTATAGCTAATTGAGGAGGATGTTTTCTTCCTATGGCCCAGACCCTCAAATATCTTAAAGGGTATATGGTCTTATTTTTCCTGGGTTAACAACACCACAGTGTATAGATTGTTAAGGAGTGAGTACTGAGGTTGTCCCTAGGACACAGGAAACAGAAAATGGACCATTTATGGTCCAAGGCACTGGGGGACTATTATTCCAGGGTGCTTAGATCATAATGAGGAGACCCTGATATGACCCACAAGTGGGAGAGAGATGACCTGAGGAAGAAGTTAGATTCAGTGACCTGGTACATGGTGAGCCTGTCAGAAGTGCTGACAGGCACAACACCCTTGAATTTTTCAGGACTGAGGAGACAGCAAAGAGGAAAAACAGGATTGGACTCTAACTATGGACAAGAATTCAGATTCACCTAGGGAAGAACTACCTATTTCTTACCTACTAGGACAAGGGATAGAAGGGAGGATTTCAGGAAACAACCCTCAGAATAGACTAGGCCAGCAAGATAGGCAAGTGATTCCCCTTCTTGCAGGTTAGAATACACCCACGCATCCTCAGGCTTGTCCAGTATGGCACAGTGAGCTACAGTTCTGCTCTCAAGCCCACACACTCCTACTGAGTATTCTGATGGAGACAAGAAACCAAATCTTAAAGAGACTAATTTAGTTCTTGGGCCAAGCCAATTTAACACATGAGCTAGGGAGCAGAGAGAAAAGCAACACACACACACACATGCTTTCATGTGAACAACTGGAAATCAATGATACAGAGTAATAATTGGCAAATTATGGCCTGTAGGCTGAATCCAACCCAACCCAATACCTGTTTTGGTAAATCAAGTTTTACTGGAAGACAGCCACATCTACTTGCTTACATATTGTTTATACCTGATTTCAGGTTACAACATCGCAGTTAAGAAGTTGCTACAGAGACTGTATAGCCTGCCAACTTAAAATATTTACCTTGCCCTTTGTAGAAACAGTGTGCTAAACCCTTGAAATGGATAATGCAGTTTTAGGATGATGCTCAATAGGAGTGGTTAGAACGGAACACTTCTTGTGTCCCTGTTTTAAGGACAGATAGATATGTTCACTATCTTGATCACAGTGATTGTTTCATGCCATATACATATGTCAACTTATCACACTGTATGCTTTAAATATATGTACCTTGTTGTATATTCATATACCTCAATAAAATAGAAAAAGAGAATGTATCTTTGATTCTTTTGAGAAGAATTAAACTTCTACCTAAAAAGCAGGCAGTTTAAGCCTCCCCATAGTCACCCACACTTCCCATTACCCAAACCTGTTTGAGCGGGTATCACTGGATTCTACCAAAAAGCCTTATTGTTGTTGGTCTTTTCTTTTGCCCCTATCTGAATCTTGCCTCACCTTTCTACCTTGCTTCGCTTTTCAAGTTAGTGGAATTCTATGTGAGCTGTCTTTACAGACAAATTTCTATGCTCTCCATGTAGAATAGTTTATTTTGACCACTGCGTCTTCTTTATTGTGTTCTAGAAATGAATCTCATTTACCCTAACTTCAGTGATGCCTACAAGATCATAGTTTTTCTGTGTTCAAATTTTGTTCATCAAAAAACATAGTTGTTCACTACTGAATTTCAATAAGAATCACCTAAAATGTTTGCCTAAAATCACTTTGTCAAATCTATCACCTTCTTTGCTCACAAATTCCAACAAAGCTCCCAAGTCCTACTACTCTTGCCTCCTGGAGTGCTCTTCTGAAGCCTGATGAATTGCTTTAACTCAGGAACACAGAGGGTAAGGACGTGGGCCCTGCAGTTAGACTTTGGGTCCAACTCTCCACAGATGATCTTGGGCAAGTTTCTCCCATACATGTAAGTGTACAGCTCAATGAACTGTGAAATGAACACGCCCATAGAGCCAACATTTAAGTCAGAAAGTTGAACATTACCATTATCTCAGATCTTGTGTTAAAAATATGTGTGCAGGTGACTTTTTCCTTTATGATAAAATGTCATATATACTATGTTAAAAGTCTTGTAATAAACCCCAGGAACTAGAGAAGAAAAGTAATTCCCAAACTGTTCTCTAATGAACATCCTTATTGAACATCCTTATTGAAATTCAGCCTCTATACTTTTATGTCTGTCCTAAACTTGCCCTATTGAAACACAACAGAAAGAAGGAGTATAGGAAAGAAATAAGGAAGAGAGATGTATAAGAGTAAAGAAATAAAAGATGTCTTCAGCATAAGGGGTTTTTCATCAGGAAGTTGCAGGAATTTGGTTCAGATCATAGTGATAAGGAGGGCTAGAAATGTGAATCCTGGGAAAAGGATTCACTCTAAGATGGTCAGAAGTGTCCATCCCCATAGTGACAGAGTATATATAGTGCATGACACAGAGGGTAAAACTACAGACTCTGCTCGTGTCTTCTTCCATTCCAGGAGGAAGAATTCTTGAAAAGAGTTTCAGGGATGGTGGAGGGCCTTCTCCTTCAGACCCTTCCTGTGTCTACAGCACTTCTGAACTCAGCACCGTCTTGTCCAACAGAGTGACTCAGGAGGTTCCTAACTACCATTCCTCTTGCTACTCACACTCAAAAGATATTCCTCAAAAAAAAAAAAGGGAGCACATACCTGCTCTTTGACTTCAATGCTATGCTCCCCTTCCAAAATAAGGGTGACAGCTTGCATAATTTGCTTCCCATGAGTACTCATTATTTTATCTATGTGCTGCAAAACAATAGGAAGTCCACAATTATCATCTGGAGAACAAAGAAGAAGACAATAGGAAAGAACAGAAGGCTTCCAAAAGTTAGACAATACAGTGCAGTACACAATTGCTTCAAAGAGAACACCATGAGTATAGGACCAGAGGCCACAGAACCATGTTTACAAGTATGTTGTTGCTGTTCAGTCATTAAGTTGTGTCCAACTCTTTGCAAGCTCACGGACTGCAGCATTCCAGGCTTCTCTGTCCTCCACTATCTCCCAGTTTGCTCAAATTCAAGTCAATTTATTGCATGCTGCTGATATATTGTGGTTGTTTTTTTTTTTTTTTTAATAAAAAAAAAAATTTGAAGGTTTGTGGTAACCGTGTGGAGCAAGTCTATCGGTGCCATTTTCCCAACAGCATTATTTTTAAATTAGGCCGTGTTAAAAATACATTTTCCTTTTAAGACATAATGCTTATTACATGCTTAACAGACTATAGTGCAGTGTAAATGTAACTTTTATATGCACTGGGAAATCAAAAAAGTTCTTGTGACTTGTTTTATTGCAGTGATCTGGAAACCAAAACCAGCAGCATCTCCAAGGTGTGCCTGTATTATGTTGTGAAGCTATATTTTGCCTTCAATTTTTTGCTGTTGATGACTTCAAGATGAAGATAGCAGAGACTTGGCCTGACAATACAGAACTGCAATCACTGAGGATTCTTGAGGCCAAAGATACTAAATAGAAAGGAAGCTAAAAAATGGATGGGGGAGGGGGAGAAGCCAGGGATTTGGAAAATATGGTGTAGATTTACTAATACTCTTTTGGGGCACAAATGTACAGAAAGGACTCTGAACACAAGTGATGCATGCAGAAGGGAACCACCCATGTTTATTTGCCACTGACCCTGCTGCTTAGGGAACATTAGAGAACAGCAAGAAAGACCCCACAACAAGGCTCAGCCTCTCCTGCTCTGACATATGCCCACTGCTCTCCATCCAGGCTGACACCTCTAGAGGTCAGTCCAGTCAATGTGGGCAAGGAGATGGCACTGAGGAGTCTCTCAAAGGACAGAAGCTCAGGCCCCAGAGAGAAGTGATTTAGGCAGATGAGAAAACCCATTCTGGCTGGCAAACAAAGTCAGAATAAAGCAACAGAGGCAGGCTCCCATCTAGCACGTAGGACCAAGAAGGGGAGACAGGACAGGCAGTGCAGGAGTGGAGGCCACATGGTGAAGCAGCTCCAGAACGCCTAGGAAGGTGACAGGCCTAACTATCAGCTCTGGCTTCTCTGACAAGGGGCACGCCTTCGATCATAAGTTCTGGGCAGATGTTGATGGGAGCAGAGAGGCAGGGCAGTGCTCTGTAATATATATGCCAGGCTAGTTAATTTGGAAACTGGGGTAATTTTACTTACAGGGCGAGTAGAGAGTAGGTTTCTAAGAAGTCCCAATGTCTTCATCAGCACATTCAAATCTGAATCTGATAATAACCGGAAGAGCTGTTCAGTACTCAAGCTTCGCAAAATATCTGCTTTTATTTTTTGTTCAGCCTGAAATGCCATATTCTGGAAGGATTAAAGAAGTTTGAAGAATCACATCTACATTTACTTTATTAAATTATATTTTAATAGTAATTCTGATAATTTTCAAAGTATAAACAGAATCTGCAGAAAATCCTTAAGGATAAGTCATATTGTTTTTCTAATTCTTGTTTATCATCTATAATTCTGTCTGTCAAGAGAAAAGTTAACTGTCACTCCTATACATACTCCTCAATGAGAAATACGACCACTTTCTGACATGGCATTTTCATGTCTTAAGATTTCTCAAATAAATACAAAATCTACTATTATAATTTTTAAAATTTCATTTATTTAGTTCAATTTATTTAAACTGTAAAAACAAAACAGTTCACCCATTTCTCCCACCCCCACCCCCACCTTTGGAACCACCAATCTGTTCTCTGTATCTATGAGCTTGGTTATTATTTTCGAGAATACCCTTCTGGCTATCAAGTTGCTGTCTGTGTTCTTCAATAACAAAATGACTGCTAACAACTATACTGTGACAAGTACTTTGAGAAAGACTTAAAGCTACTCCTCTATCATGCGTGAAAATAAACAGTGGGTTTTGTTAACTTTACTGGCACAAACCACCTACTGCATTCACAGTTCTCTGTTACTGCTGATATGGTTGGCCATACCATGCAGGAGGTTCTCGGGGGTGGAGATGTACCCAAGACCAGCAGCCCCAGATGGCCAGGAGCTATTTTGCTCCTTTTTCTCCTTTCTGGACATATTATAGATTACCCTAGCTTAACCTGAAGCTATAACAACAAGTCTGAAGGAAAAAAAAAAAGGCAAATTCCAAATAATTCATAAATCAACTTCTGGTTTAAAAATCTCTTGTAAACTAGACACTTAATATAACATGTGGGTATTGCCCTCCAGGAACTTTTTGAAATTAAGGATCTAAGACATATGAAAGATGAAATTCCGAATACAGGCAACATGTCAGAGCAAAAAGAGTACTGGGTTAGGTGTCAAGAAACCCAGGCCAAAGAGAATTCCAAGGTTTTATATTCTGTGAACGAGAACATAACAACTGGTAATAAGGAGATTGATGAGAGTAAGACAGTTAATATGAATTTGAAGAGTGGGGTAAGTTTAGTTTTCAGCATTAAAACTGTACTTGTCAGAGAGCCCTCAAATGAAGTCCCATTAGCCATTGAAGTGACAACCCGGGAAAGGGAACAATTCTATCTGGATATGCATATTCCAAAGCAATCTCTTCTGTGCGGGGAGCTGAAACCATAAGAGCAGATGAAGTCCCTGAAACTATAGTGTAAAGGGAAGTGGAAACCGGGAAATGAAACTTGGGGGAACGTCTCCTGAGAAAAAGCTTGAAAAGGAGGCTGAGTACAAAGTGAAGGGGAAAAAAATTCCTGGGAGTTTCAAGAAAGAGAAGTCCAAAAGCTGTTAAGTTAAGAAGAAAAAGAACTGAATCTGATACACTCAGTGCTTTCCTGAAAGACAATTATTTCCATCCCAAAATTTGGGTGAAAAGACAGCAGACACAGCACAGTACCAGAGGATGAACATGGGCCGGGGACAGGCCCAGAACCTGTTTCTAGCATGTATTGATGATTCATTTACCCTCTAAATTCTATTTCTCAATTGTAAGGTGGATCTATACCAATATAACGTAAAATAAAAATTACAGATAGCAAATATAAACTCTTAGGTTAGTTTCTGGCATATTGGATTGAATTATAACTGCTATAATTATGTTTAAAAAATTCATGTAGAATTATGGTTTATTTTCAATTTCAATAGATTTGAAAAAATTTTAATGAAAAATGGTTTTCTGACTTCATAGTTACACAGTTTTAGAATTCAGATTATTACAAGTTATTCACTAGAAACTGCTAAGAAATGATTGAGCATGTACACCCTAACTCTCTTACCTTGCGCAAGCTGTTCAACCACTCTGCTTAGTTTTCTCATCTGTAAAATATGTATACTCTAGCTTACTTCACAAAGACGTTTTAAAGGAGACACAAAACCACCCTGTAAAGTACATAGCTCTACACAGATATCAATGAGTTCATGATGAGGAAAACTTTTTCCCCCAAATTCTACTTTTCTTAATAAATAGGAGAACCAAGGAACACAGTGGCCAAGAAACTTGCTTATACTCAAATCTGAAAGGTGAATGAAATCTTTTAGGTCCTAAGTCTTTAGAAAACTGAGCCAAAAGAGTTAAGATTTTTAAAAAAGATAATTTCAGACATTCCAAATAAAACATTCTTTAGTTTTAACTTCAGTAACTGCTTTCTCCTCTTTGTGAAACATACCATTAAAGCCCAAATTCCATTCACTCGTAAAGCAGGATTTTCACTTTGGGTTAGTCCACAAAGTAGCTCTACAGCTCCTGATTCTAAAATTGGCTGTGATTGGAAAGGAGAAAAAACAGTTTTAAAGTCAGGTTTGTAAATGAAGTGTATATAATATACACAGCCTGGCACTCTGCCTACGATTTCTTTCCTCCTCTTACCAATTTCAAGCAGCCTTCACAAGGCAGGGAGTGAGGTGGTTACAAAAATCACCTTGAGAAGGGTAAGTGTAGGGACAATGACTCTGTCACAGACCCAAAAGCCAAAGTAAAGCCTGTCGTCTCCCTCTTCCCCAGTGCTGACTCAGGAGACATCCTCCTTCTGTGTGCGTCCGCTCTTGCCCGTGCAGTCTGTCACCTAGTTCCGCACTCTCCCTGCCCTCCTCTGAGACAGCCACTCCCTGCTCTGTTGCAGCATGTGGCCCAGTGTTCTCCACAAACTGTGACTATGGAGCGACACGGTTGGTTTAGAACAGAACTAACTTCCTTCCAAACTGTTAATCTTATTCATCAATGTGCTGCAGAATTCAGCTTTTGGAATTATTTTCAGGACTACCTATCAATTATACAAGCAAAATAGTCTTGTACTTTTATAGTCAAGTATAGGTATAAATAGTCAAATATTTTAGGTATTAAATGTGATACATTTTAATACCTAAAATAGCATGTGTTAGTCTGACGACTTGCTTTATTTATGATATTTGGCTGAAAATAGGTTTTGATAGTTTCTAAAAAATTCAGACCTTAGAGGACTGATTTACCATCACCAACGAATGCTTGAAAGGTTTATTTTTGAACTGGGTTCTAGAAATGTCTTAAGCAATTCAGACTTGCATACCAAGACAAAGGTCAGTGCCTTTCAAGATGATATTTTTGAAGAAAAATACACTTTACTAGTACAAACTGTACAGTTAAAAAAAACTTTTTATTTTAAAATAAATTTAAACTTATAAGGTAGAAAGACCAATTTAAGGAACTTCCATATATTCTTTTCCCAGACTCACCAATTTTTAACATGCTGCCATATTTGTTTTATCATTATGTCTCGCATTCTACACACCCATATTCACATTATTTATCCTTTTTCTGAACCATTTAAAAGTAGAATGAAAACATCATGCCACTTTACCCTGAATACCTCAATGAGTATTTCCTAAGAACAAGGATATGCTCTTAGATAACCATAGAACAGTTACCAAATTCAGAAAAACTGACAGTAAAACAGTACTTTTATTGAAACTAGTCCATATTCCAATTGTGTCAACTAGCCCAATAAATGCTTATACCATTTCCTTCCCTTCCAGTTAAGAATCCAGTTTACTTTTAATACTAAAAAATTAATCATGTTAATGACTCTACACCAGAGCCCATCTACCTTCCTTTCTAGCTACATCCTAAATATTCTGAAGGTAGCTGTTCAGGATGATTAAAAGTGTCACACTGACTGCAACCACATCATCCTCAGCAGAGACAGGCGCTCTGGTGTCCTATCCTGCCTCCCCTTCTTTCAGAACAACTACCAGTCTCTCCCACTTTGTCCCAAGATTTCCGCTTGCTGAATGACAGTCTTTGAACCACCACTTCGTTACTAATGTCTTCCTAAATACCAGTTGAAAGCCTGAAGCATTACAGTGCAGAAAAGAAATTCACCAAAATGGGACACTAAACGCACTTAATAACGGATGGTGTCCAAACCTAGCTCGTGACTAGGCAGACCAGAGGCATTTTACCACTGTAAAACTAATTCTATCAGGTAGCCTCTTCCCTTTATTAAAGTTTATTTCTCTATCATAAAAACAATTTATAAAATGCATATAAGGGGGGAAAAAAATCCCAAATGTAAACCCTCCCTAAATAAGTAACATTAACATTAAAAAGACTACTTTTCAAAATAAAGCTTAAAAAAAAAAGACTACTTTTCAGTGCCAGCAGTTATCTCCATGCAGTGCCATGTAATCTTGGTTTACAAAATTGGGTCTTAATTTATTCTTTAGTAAATATAATTTGAAAACAGTCTATTACTTGTGTAATTATTTTCTATATTTACAATTTTAGACAGTTCAGATTGACTATAATCTATAATATCTTTAAAATAAACTGCATATGCCAGGCAGAGAAGGGATCACAGAGAATGACAACTATATTTTAAAATTAATTTAATGCCCCCCCCACACCCAACACCCAAACAATTCAGAATTAGTGAATTGTTAAATTAGTGTTAAATCCCAAGCCTCAAATTTTAATGTCAACTACAGTGAAAATTATTTAACTAAGCTCTAGACTGGGCAAAAGTCATCTAGGAAGAGAAAATCAACACTAACCTCTTTGCTTGGAGAAAATTCAAGAAGGAGATTACACAGCATGGACGATGCTACTACTAGGATTTCATCTGGTGCATTTTGTAAAACCTATGGAATTAAAAAAAAAAGGATACTATTAATAGTTTGCAATCGTGCAGGTAAGATCATCAGAATAAATGAGAACAAAAACAATTTATCTTTTAATCTGATTTCTCATCTTGGAGAGAGAGGAAAGATCCATCTGACACTGAGTGAGACTTCACCTAGTGCTGTCATTATGACCGACTAGGGCCCTCAGGTCTGTCTTGCTGGAGAACTACAGCTCATTGCTACATGGAAAAGGAGATAGACACGAGTCAGGGATGGGGTGCTCTATGCAAAAAGTCTGAAGATCAGAGAATTGCTCTGAGGCAAGTTAACCCAATTGATTCCACCACATCAGGCATTTATGAAACCACAGAACTGCCCAAGGGCCTGAGCCTTTCCATTGCTTCTGGAAGGACCCGTCTGAACAGGAATGTGGATGGATCAGACTACGACATAGGAAGAGCAAGGTGAAGAATTGGTTCTCAGGACTGGAATCACATAGTCCTGGTTCCAACCGTCACTCCTCCACTTATTAGACGTGTGAACTTAAGCACATTTCTTAACCTCTCTGAGACTTCACAACACTTCCTTGATGTGAATATTTAAGATTACATGTCATTTGCTGAATAAGGGAAGTGGCATAGCATGGAAATAAGAATGCAGAATGCCTGAATGCAAATTTCAGTTCAATTACCTAATAAGTTTATGAATTTCTTGCCTGTAAAATGAGGATAATAACAGAGTCTGCTTCAGGGATTTGTATGAAAATTAATATATAAGAAGATTTTAGAGCAGAAACTATCACACAGTAATGGCTACATAAAAATAAGGTTTTAAAAAAGGTAACTCCTTGCCATAATTGCTATCAGGCACAATATCAGACTCATACAAGTTATACAGCAAACTATCGTGGACTCCTGCTGAACTCAGAGAAGACAACACAGCCTGATGACAAAGGTTAATTGCCATTAGTTATTATCAGAACCCCTTCCTTCTAGATTCAAAGAGAGAAGCCTTCATAAGCACCACCAGTTATATGCTATATCCACTTCAAAGAAATCCTTTGCACTTGGAATCAGACCAGGATCAGGCTTATGACCCCAAAAGGAATCCTAGGAGTTCTAATTACACAAAATGGAAATGGATCATTAAAAAAAAGAAAAAATTCAGAGAGTTAAATGATTATCTGCTTTCTTCAGCTAAATCAAGTCTGAAGTTCCCATGTTAAGAACAAACAAGAATTACAAAATCAAAGCAATTCTCCTAAAATACTGTGTTTTAAGTCTCCTGTGAATAGTTAGCTGGGTGATAAAGATCAAATCTCATATACTAGGCTGGCCAATCT
>NW_024070186.1:26259736-26462808 GCF_014754425.2 Oryx dammah | reverse complement strand
TTAGGGCCCGTATTACTGTCCACTATTCAAATTCTTTGTACAGCCCTGCCAATCTTCTTTCCTACTTACAAACTAAAGCTTTTTGAAAGAATAATCTATAATATCTATAGTTTAATTTATCCAGGCCTAAGTGGCACTGCACAAAGTGGGCACTCAAAGAATGCTTATGAATTAAGAGAAATAATGATTTTCCAAAATTATACTACTTAGAATCATTGGTTGAAATAAGTGAATGCCAAACAAGGCTTTAAAAAGTTGCTTTGTTTCTGGTCTATGTGTTCAGGAATTTACAATAATATGAATTCAGGGTAGTGTATTTTGGGAGGAAGGGACATTCTGTATCTTGTTAAGAAAAAAAAATCTTTCAAAATGTGTAGTTTTTAAAAAAAGAACCAGTAATAGAAAAATTTAAGAAATTCTTGAGAGCATTTACTTAGTACAGTATCAGATATAACACATGAAATTTAGAAGCTGACATCCAACACTGACCAAATAGAATTTCACCAAAATAATAATCCACAAATGAAAGTTTTAGTTAAAACTGAATGCCTACTCTTGTATAGTTTGCTAAGTTACTTCAGTCGTGTCCGACTCTGTGAGACCCCATGGACTGCAGCCACCCAGGTTCCTCCATCCATGGGATTTTCCAGGCAAGAGTACTGGAGTGGGTTGCCATTGCCTTCTCCTGTAACTGCGTAGTAATACACCAATTCAACTTACTGCTATGGGGGAAAAACACCATTTAATGAGACATGAAGACAAAGCACAAACCCAACTAAGGGCACACACGCTGTGGACCACAGCACAACTATGACCA
Organism: Oryx dammah; assembly: GCF_014754425.2. Taxonomy (NCBI): domain Eukaryota; kingdom Metazoa; phylum Chordata; class Mammalia; order Artiodactyla; family Bovidae; genus Oryx; species Oryx dammah. The sequence continues at coordinate 26,461,991 of NW_024070186.1, read as the reverse complement.
GAGCAAGTGGGGGGACAGGGGAGGGGAGAAGGATGGGTAAACTACAGCTGCGGGCGCTGGGCGGGGCGGGGGTGGGGGTGGGGGACGGTCTGGATTGATGACGACTAAGCAGACAACAGGATGAGACAGGAAATCAAAACCAATGATGAAAGCAGACACACCGTCAGAGAACTCCAACAGCAAGGAAAACATACGGAACTGTTCCTTAACAAATACTCAGAAAGAAATCAAGCATGAAACCACAGAGAAATCGTCAAAGAATTTTAAATATCAACTAATTAGCCAATGATGCAAATTATAAAAACTGTGTCCAAAGACCACAAAATGGACTAGTTACCACTTCACAGGCCGCTGAAATGATTCACGGGTAATTGAATTATAAGCTGACTAACAATGCAGCTAACATGAAATGGGTGGTAACAGAAAAAAGAGATAAGACAAGTCCAGTTACAAAGCAGAGTGTTGTACATGTGATTTCATGGGGTAAATAGCAATGCACTCACAAAACCCAAGCTAAACACGCAAGAAAGCTGGAACATGTGCTTTAGAGCTGCACACTCTGTCACCAAAAGCCCTAGGTCGTCATCCCATTTTTAGACTCAGAAAAGGGAGGCAGCCCGACGTCTTCCCTGGGGCCCTGGGCTTTTAACCTGGTTTCACATGCTAATCAACATTTAAAAACACAGTTTGCTAATCAACATTTAAAAACACAGACAAGAAAAAGGGGGAAAAGAATCAATAGACATGCAAGCAATCTCTGAACTAAGAAAAACCTAAAAGTACTTGAAATAAATCACTCATTTACTTTCAGGCTTTTAATACTATACTTTAAATGTGCAAAAATAGTAATAGTTTGATGGTAATTATACCCACATGTACCCAAGTGCACAAATCCTTTTAGACCCAACTTGCTGCTCACCCAACTTGGGCCCAGGCAGAACTAGTCAGAAACCACTTCTGATTCACATGATAGAGGGGTACTGAGCTGAGTAATCAGAAAATGGCTCCAGAGAAAATATCTGGAAGTTATTTTGGGAAATAGGAGAGCACTTTAAAAAAAATCTTGAATGAACAGAATCAATAAACTAAGATGAAGCTGCTACAAAAAAGGTGCAATCTAAGAACAAGAAAGAGTGGCAACAGTAAACTCCCTTTCCTGGGGAAGGCACTGGCCCAACCCTTCCAGTTGGTGCCCACCTTCCACCTGGTGCCCACCACGCACCCTCCACTGCAGTCCTGAAAGCGTGCTCAGTCCTCCTTCACAAACCACACGTAATGTTTCTGCTCTTCAGGCTGTTCCTCTCTAGGAAATCCTCCTGCCTTCCTTCTGCCTTCAAAGTCACTTTATAATCTGACAGAAGCCTCCCCCAACTATTCTGACTAACTCTACCACACAGAAGCCTCTACTGTAACCGAGGCTTTAAGCTGAGGGCAAGAGCTCTGTAGTACAAATTTCTGGTAGACTTACTGTGCCTGGAGGCTTTCACAGTAGGTACTAAAAAGCAAAACAAAAAGCCAAAAACTTAGACAAAAAATTGTGCAGATCAAATGCAAAGAATACAGGTGCTTAAAAAAAAGAAAAGAAAAAAGATGGTGAGACCACAGTGACTTGTGGTTCTGTAATGTACGAGGGATAACATTATTAGCAGAAACCTGATGCACATTCTAAATCTCAATTCAGATAATTCTTTGACCTAAACCACCCTTTTTTGTGTGTGTACCCTCAAAGGAAAGACCTTTAGGTCTTAACAAAGAAGTCTTTCTGGAGTGGAGAGGCAGGAAGTAACAACTTTTAAAAAATATTAAGGGAGTACCAAAAGACTTAAGAACAGGTTATATCTGTAAATGGCTGATTCCTTTCTTTTTTCATAAATAAAAATCACAAAGATGACTCTGGATATAGGTCTAAAAAGTAACTGAAGTTTTATTTAATGAAAGAAAGCCAGGTGTGTACTTCCCTTGTCATACATGAGATGCTGACCTCAGAAACACAGTCTGCGTGTTCTAAAGAGGCTTAGAACATCAGATCTGAGGAGATAAATGTTCACAATGCTTTAACATAAAAATCAGACACACTCTTAGATCAGGGAGAGCTGTCAGTTACCTTGCCCACAACGGGTCTGTGGGAATAGGTGTGGACTTGATGTTTTCTTCTTACCTTCATTAAAGGTTTCCACACAGCATGATCCTGGAAACTGGTTCGAAGCTGCTGCACAGATCTAGATAAACTGTGCAAACATCTACAAAGAATAATCAAAATTAGCTTCACAAGATGCCAAAACTTTTCCTTTTAAAACACACTGCTGGGCATTGCACAATTACTAATATACATTTCAAGGTTTATCTACACACATCGTTAATTCAACTACTTCAGGACTTCATGGGCTTTTCAAGCTAGCTTCTCTGTTACATAGTGTTACACACTGTATGAATTCACCTGAGAATATGGTCAAGTAACATTTGGATTCTGTGCTTACTTGGTGAAGGTCCGGAAAGGAAAAAGGTGAAACACATGGCAAAGGATTTTTATTCAGGCCATTTAAAGCTCATACCTGACGGCAGCTAACCGCACCTTGACACTAGACTCAGACAAGCCAGTCACAATTCGGTCCATCATATTTTCAGTCTCAATGATCTGGAGAAAAAGGTTAATGCTGCATAAATAACAACACGAAGATGACAAACTTCACTGCTTGTAAATGCAAGTATGTTAATGTCCATTTTACGTTTAATGTTGTTTTTAGCAAGAGTTTTGGCCTCTGGAACAATCACTTTGCAGTGGGGGCAGACAGCTGATCAGAAAGGTGTGACTACCCCACCAAGGAACTGCCAGGCGGAATGGTCGGCTTAAAGGGCAGATTATGTTTTCGTTATTTTTAAAGACACTTAAAACAATAATTACATGTGATAAATAGTGTGGTGGTGTTGCATAAATAGTTCTGAGAAAAAGCAAGATATAACTGAACTACCATTGGGCAGGTTCCTGCCAGAGTGAATTTTTTGAAAAATCATGGTCCACACTCGGTCCTTAAAAAATCTGTGGGTTTCTGACAGAGCCATCCTGTGGCCACTCTCTTACCCAGCAAACTGAAACTAGGGTAAATATTTAGAAAAGTAATCTTTGCCAACTTTCATTGTAGCATTAAGTCCTGCTACTTGTAATCATTACAGTCATGAAGCTTTATTATTTTTTAAATTTAGAAAAAAGACAGCCTATGATTTTCCAATGTAGAGGCACAAAATAGTATGTGGAAGAAATTAATTTGTGTGGTCCTATGAAAAAACAGCATAGTAGAAAAAGAGCTAATGCAATCATAACACAAATATTAACAAAAACAACTACTATTTGTTGAGCACTTCTATGTGGCAGGCATTGTGCTAATAAGTATGTTACATTCTGAGAATTAAGCCTTTTGTAGGCATTATTATTCCCCATCAGCACATTAGGAAATTGAGGAGTCTAGATAACCGAGAGTTTGCTAGCATCACAGAGCTGAGATAGGAATCCAGGCGTCAGACTCTGGAGTCCTCATGCGCAGCCACACTTGTAATACTGCCATGGTTAGAGAAAGGGTGGGTCTGAGCTCGTCAGTTAGCTCCCAGTGCGGGCAACACAACTGGAGTCATTTCACCCGGGAGAACACCCGGCTGGGGAAACACGTGCAAAGATCACCTGTGGAGTTTAATAAATTCCCAGGCCAATTAAATCACATTCTCTGCGCTGGGACCAGGCACCTATATGTTTTTAGAAAGCTCCTTAGTTAGAGTCTAGTGTGCAGCAAGGTTGAGGGTCACTGACCTAGACTAAAATTAGAGGCGTTAGAAGCCTGACCTCAGAACAGAGAGGATGGGAAATCTTAGGATGTTCAAGCCAAACGGGAAGAGAAGAAAACAGAATTGAAATGAACGGTGCCTGGGAGAAAGACCATCAACTATTAAGAACAGGCAACCACACTGCAGTCATAGGGCAGGAGGAATGCTCATTTTAAAAAAGAAAAAAAAAGTAATGATTTGCAGGTTCCAAAGTGGCTGATGAAAACATACATGTTGATCTATTTCTCACCTTAGACCAAATCTCATTTCATCCTGACCTTTGTGCACATCCGCCCTCTGTCCTCACTGTCATCTCCAGCCCCCGAACACCACCCTTCTCACTGTCTATTGATCAGCCTAACCCTCATATATCTTCTCTTTGACCTGGATGTCATGCTCAGATACTCCACATAGTAGACTCCTTTCCACTGTCCTCCCACCACTCAGTTCTGCTTCAGATCCCAAAATGCTGACTATTTACAATAGCCAGGACACGGAAGCAACCTAGATGTTCACAGAAAGATGAATGGATAAAGAAGATATGGTACATATATGCAATGGAATATTACTCAGCCATAAAAGGAACAAATTTGAGTCAGTGGTAGTGAGGTGGATGAGCCTAGAGCCTGTTATACAGAGTGAAGTAAATCAGAAAGACAAAAACAAATATTGTATATTAACACATAAATATGGAATCTAGAAAAATGGTACTGATGAAAACTATTTGCAGGGAAGCAATGGAGATGCAGGTGTAGAGAACAGGCTTGCATACATAGCGAGGAAAGGAGTGGGTGGGACGAATGGAAAAAGTAACACTGACATATACACTCTATTATGTGTAAAATAGATTACTAGTGGGAAGCTGCTGCAGAGCACAGGGACCCCAGCCTGTGCCCAAACTTTAGACTTTTCACCCTTTCCCTTCCTTAAATGGACATGCATCCCAAAGCTCTGTTCATTCTCACTCTACATAAATGAAAAGGCTGTGACTTCGAAATCAGCTCGATATGGATACTTCTTTTTCCTGAACTCTAGCTTCATATTCCTAACTGCCTGGCACTCTGTGATGACTGAGAGGGGTGGAAAGCGGGGAGGAGAGAGAGGCTCAGGAGGGAGGCGACATGGATACTTAATGGCTGATTCTTGCTGTTGTATGGCAGAAACCAACAACATTGTAAAGCAATTTTCCTCCAGTTAAAAATAAATAAATAAATAACCCTGCTGATATTAGAACAGAAAAACCACCAACCCTGCCTGCCTGGTCCCAGGCACACCACCCTGCTCACTGTGGGCCCACAAGCCTCGCACTCTGCTGCAGGAGACACCATTTTTCTCACGATGTTTATCTCCTCTTTCTAGTGCTTCTTATCTCCCTCACACCCTCAGTCCCTCTGTGCTCATCTCATTCTCCAAGGACACTGCTTTCTTTCTGGGACACAAGTTGCCTCAACTTCCTCTTCTCATTAATATGTCTCTGTACTTTTCTTCACTCCTGTTGAGGCTGGGTACTTCCAGCTCAAAGCCCTTCTCGCTTCTCCACTCCTCTTCTTGAATCTTTACTCTGTTCTACCCCCACTGAGTCCCCTTCCTCCGTCTGCCCTACTTCCCATTCCCACTTCTATTTAAAAGACATAAGTGCCCAAACTTTAGACTTTTCACCCTTTTCCTTCCTTAAATGGACATGCATCCCAAAGCTCTGTTCATCCTCACTCTACATAAATGAAAAGGCTGTGACTTTGAAATCAGCTCGATATGGATACTTCTTTTTCCTGAACTCTAGCTTCATATTCCTAACTGCCTGCTCAATCCAAACTTAATTTCCATGAAGTCTAATCCCTTATGTCCCACACTGAGTTTATCTTCCCTCCTAAATGTGCTCTTTCTCCATGTCTGTCTGTCTGTCACTCTGTTAAAGGTGTTATTATTCTCCCCATCACCCAGGCGCTACATTTGTTAATTCTGACTTCATTTCTTCCTGAACACCCAATCAAGTGATTTTGCACTCTACACCTTTTATTCATTCTCTTACTGATCTCACTCCAATAAACTTGTTTTAGGACCTTATTACTATTTCTTTGGGATTACAGCCTTTCTCAAGTTATCTAATCTTCCGTGCTACAGCAACTGTCAAAGACTGCTTGACTGACAGATTCCTTCAATCAAACACTAGCCATTGTTCTTGAAAAAGGCAAGGCCAAACCATGGGCCTTTGGCACGGGAAGGAAATTAAAAGTTGGGGCAAAAATCTGGGCACTGAATAGCTAGATGCAGAAGTCTGAAAGCTCCTTCTCCATGACTTGGGAAATAATTCCTACTTAAGAATAATAAGAATAATAACTTGGGAGAAACAGTTCCCTGTATTGAGTGTAATCACATTACCAGAAAATAAAGTGCTGAGGGCTGGGGAAGGCGCAGGGGCAGGGACACCTGATTATGCTCCAAGACCTGAGAAATACTACTAGACTGGCTCTGCTGCTTAAGAAACCTGGGCACAGTAAATACAGATGTGTAAGAGGCTCCTGGACAATATTTACTGGCTGCATCCCAGCAAAGATGGAAATCTGCCAAGGCACAGGACAGGTTTAGCAATCATGTAGACATACAGATCCATTCCTGCGTCTGAGCAACTCGCTTGACTTCTCTGGGCCTTCAGGAAAACGAGGGGATACAGCAATAATTATTTTAACTCCAATTCTTTGCAGTCAGGGAAATAAAAATCGTGTAAGTCTGTCTGGGCAAAACTGCCGTGATGTTCAGAAATGACATGGGAGCCAGGTTGGTTAGAAGAGAAGGGAGATAGTGCAGGGCTGCTGCTGCTGCTGCTAAGTCGCTTCAGTCGTGTCCACTCTGTGCGACCCCACAGAAGGCAGCCCACCAGGCTCCCCCGTCCCTGGGATTCTCCAGGCAAGAACACTGGAGTGGGTTGCCATTTCCTTCTCCAATGTATGAAAGTGAAAAGTGAAAGTGAAGTCGCTTAGTCATGTCTGACTTCACGACCCCATGGACTGCAGCCTACCAGGCTCCTTCGTCCATGGGATTTGCCAGGCAAGAGTACTGGAGTGGGGTGCCATTGCCTTCTCCGATAGTGCAGGACAGGGGGGCAAAATCAGGGAGCAGGCAAGGAAGGGCAAACAGGACACAGCTCCTATTTACATGCTCGCATTTATCTATTCAGCAAATATCTGTGTGCTCCCTGAGTGCTAGGCATGGTTTTAAAACTTGAAGATACAGTGATGGAGGAGAGAGAGCCCTTGTTCCCAATAAACTTACAGTGTTGAATAAGCAAGTGCAATCAACTATTTAATGAGTGCTATGGCACTTGACTCTATGTCAGTAAGAGCACTTTAGGAATGACACAAGTCATGGGGCTAAGGCAAACAGAGTGAAACAAGTACAAAAGCTAAGTAGGAAAAATGCCCATTCTCAAGAACAGTTCTATTATCAACTGGGAGTGGACATTAATTCGAGAAGAAAATGTTCTGGCTCAGACCAGGGAACACTGGAGAACTGTGCTAGTGGTCAGTCACTGAAATACAGAGTGCAGCTTTGAACTTTCTTTCAAGTTTCCTGGGGGCTGTGGTGGCTAACACTTCAGGGATAGAGGGGAGCTATAAGGTAGATGGAAAACCTTGCTCCTGATTTAGGATATCAAGTAGTAGAACTATCTGGAAGTATATTCCCTTCAGACTATTGGTCATAGTCTATCAACATGTCTGCAGTAGGAGGCCCAGATTTGTAACTAAATTCATCATAGCGGAACCCTGCTAGGGTTCCAGAAAGCACACTACTTAAGTGTCTGATCTACCTTTTCCATTAAGGTATCAGTCAGGGAGCAAGTCAGTAAAAATGATGCAAAGTCAGAATGTGAATGAATCTAGGCTTCAAACCCCAGAGTGCCCTGAGAGGCTACATGAATGAGCAACAGGATCTAACTGCAACTGTAGCCTTGAGCATACTGAGACATCTACGCAGGAATAAAAGGAGCACTGTAGTGAATACACTAACCAAAATGAGGATTAAAATGTGATTCAGTTCAGTTCAGTTGCTCAGTCGTGTCCGACTCTGCAACCCCATGGACTGCGGCACACCAGGCTTCCCTGTCCATCACCAACTCCCGGAGCTTGCTTAAACACATGTCCATTGAGTCAGTGATGCCATACAACCATCTCAACCTCTGTCATCTTCTTCTCCTCCCACCTTCAATCTTTCCCAGCATCAGGGTCTTTTCCAGTGAGTCAGTTCTTTGCATCAGGTGGCCAAAGTATTGCATTTTCAACTTCAGCATCAGTCCTTCCAATGAATATTCAGGACTCGTTTCCTTTAGGATCGACTAGTTGGATCTCCTTGCTGTCCAAGGGACTCTCAAGAGTCTTCAACACCACAATTCAAAAGCAACAATTCTTTAGCACTCAGCTTTCTTTATAGTCCAACTCTCACATCCATACATGACTACTGGAAAAACCATAGATTTCACTAGACGGATCTTTGTTGCCAAAGTAATGTCTCTGCTTTTTAATATGCTATCTAGGTTGGTCATAACTTTCCTTCCAAAGAGTAAGTGTCTTTTAATTTCATGGCTGCAGTCACCATCTGCAGTGATTTTGGAGCCCAAGAAAATAAAGTCTATCACTGTTTCCATTGCTTCCCCATCTATTTGCCACGAAGTGATGGGACCAGATGCCACGATCTTAGTTTTCTGAATGTTGTTTTAAGCCAGCTTTTTCACTCTCCTCTTTCACTTTCATCAAGAGGCTCTTTAGTTCTTCTTCACTTTCTGTCGTAAGGATGGTGTCATCTGTGTATTTGAGGTTATTGATATTTCTCCCAGCAATCTTGATTCCAGCTTGGGCTTTATCCAGCCTGGCATTTCTCATGATGTACTGTGCATATAAGTTAAATAAGCAGGGTGACAATATACAGCCTTGACGTACTCCTTTCCCAATTTGGAACCAGTCTGTTGTTCCATGCCTGGGTCTAACTGTTGCTTCTTGGAGATAGGAAAAAGTGTGGAATCAAATCCAGAGGAACAATTTTCAGGTCACCTGGGAAGGAGCTGGCAGTGGCCACTGCCATAGTAGCTCTCTGGCCCACGTGAAGGTCTAACAGAGCACTGGATAGCTTCTCAGATGTGGGGCTGGAAAGCCAAATACAATAAAACACATTCTCCAAGGTGTCTTTCAACGACCCTAGTACTGTGCTGTAGAGTTGATAATGATGGACAGCCAGTCCTAGTCCCTGCAAAGGATCTTTAGGTCTTTCCAGGTATAAGAGCAATGCTAAGTGGGGTCTGAAGTTGTTCCGCCTCTTGGTTCTTGGAGATTCCTCACCATAGCTCAGCAAATATGCCCTGTGGCATAGCTTGTTGAATCTGTTCTAAGAGAGAGATACACAGACATTGTGTCTGGCCAGGAGGAATATTAGTAATGGACTGAATCCTCAGAGTGGAGTCATCTCTCTTTCCCTGCTCTTCAAGGGGACTGGTTTGTACATTTAACTACAGAATTAAAGCATATAAAAAATGCTGTACCCTAAACTGACCACATTTGAGGTCAGTGGGCTAGGTGCTATGTACCCTCTGCTGGTGTCTTCATCACTACGTGCTTTTGGTAAACTTTTTGTCTCTGACACTGGAGCTCTCGTAGGGGCAGATGAAGATCTACTGGAATAGCATGCGAGACCCCTGTTTTGGGACAGGAGATCCCTATGGCCTGGGGGAGAGAAGGGGTCAGCCTAGAGGGTCAGGGGGAAAATGTAGAACCTAGGTTATCCTAAGGCAGAGGTGCATGGCATACAAGGGAATATTACCAAGTTAAAGGTGAAAGTGAAAGTCGCTCAGTCGTGTCAGACTCTCTGCAACCTCACGTGGCCTTGGCTTAAAAGGGAATTCCCCAGCCCTCCATGAGCTCTAGTGGATCTATAACTTAGTTGTGGCCAAGTCATAAACCACCTCTTTCTCAGAAAACTGAAGAACTGAAGGGTCAGAGAGCTAAAAACAAAATAAGACACAGCTACTCTTCCAGCAAGACCCAGGACGAAGCATTTGCTAAGTACTACAAACTTCAGAGTGGACTTTGAGCTTGATGAAATCAGATGAAGATGTGGAAATGGAAACCAGGCAGATTCTTAGCAGCGTCACCAAACTTCTTAGACAATTCAAAGCAGGTGGGCTCAGTTATTTGTTTATGCTAATGTGCACAATGGTCAGATAAAGGTTCCTAGAAAGAGTTCCAACAGAGGATAACAAAACAGAACTGTCCAGAAAGAGCAAAGACTTGGAATCAAACTTTTAAGTCAGAAGACACTGCCATCTAAGATGATAAAGTATCAAATCCAGAAAGTCTAGTTAAAGCAGCAAGGACTAAGCAGTCAAGCAGACTGCAGCACAAGAAGGTCAGGGAGAAAAAGTAGGTCTGGCAAGAGCCCTGAACCTGTTATGTCAACACTTCAGGCTCACAAGTGTCAGTCTCAGGGCACACACTTGGGCCTTCCTACTTGGGGCCATTTACATAAGAGCCAGCCCCTCACCTAAGTTATCTTTTTAAAAGATGAGCCCTGTGAACACAAGATCAGATGACAGTGCAGTTGACTGGCTTTGGAAATGAGGTAAAGGCTGGGAGGATGAAAAGGGGTTAAGAGATAACTGGACTGAGGTAAGTACAGACTGAGGTAAGTACAGCCAGCTGATCTGGTAGACTGAGTAGTATTTGCAGCAGACTAGGGAGGGATCTATTCCTACACGTAGAAAATCAAACTTGTCCTAGGTTTTAGGATGTGAGCATACTGATTTTGCCACAGAATACTTAACTAAAGGATATGCTGCCGTGCATATTGTGGAAACGCTCGAGCACTTAATATTTATAACTCCTGAGTACATTCTCATGCCATTACTCCTTTTTTAAAACAAAGCAAAACAAACAAAATCCCCCAACAGTACATGGCCTTCCATGAATCAAGCAAGGGCAGCTGCAATGCTAGCCCTTAAACGAGTTCAGCTGGAAACCCGACCCTCTTACTGCATTCCCATGGCATTAATGGCAGCAGACACAACTTTCTGAAAGAACTAAATGAACTTATGGCTATTAATTTTTACTTGAATAATGTTCAAATCTACACAGGTTTTGGAAATAAACTCTGTAAAGGTTTTAAAATCTACAGAGGTCTTAGAAATAAATTTCTTTATTGACAATGAGGTCTTCGAAGTTCAGAAAGATTAAGTCACTGATTTAGGTTCTCTAGGCAAATTTGGGGCAGAGCTGACAAGTCAACTGCACCCGATTTTTCCGGCTTCTAGTTTGAGGTCCTTTCTGCTCACTGTGCTTAAGGATGAGATATTTGCTTAGCCTCAGTTATGAGGTTGAGACCTGAGTTTGAAAATTAGGAATGAAGAGGACTTAAAAGTCTACAGGGTTGTAGGAACTACAGATTACCTATTGACATCCTAGGCCAATGAAGATACTATACAAGGCAAGAGAGGGCATTGTTAATAAGATAGACAAAGATAACAGAAAAGGTCCAATTCACAACACCTACATGAAAGAAAAATGACAAATCATTCAGCCTGGGTTGGGAGTATAAATGCCAAAAGTCAGAGAGGTTGCAAGTCAATGAAGAAAAGTTAAGAGAACACTGTGAAGAAACCAGAAGAGTGAGTTCCACTGACTGTGAAATTCAATTCCCTTATAATCTGCTCTCATTCTAGAATCAGGACCCAGCTTTAGCAAACACCAACTAAACAGACCAATATTCTACTGTTCTTAGGCTGCAAGCCCTACGTGCTCTGGATGAGACCTGCAGGTTTTCCCCAACTACAGCCTATTCTGTCATATTTTTGCCACTGTTCCATACAAGATTTTCTGACATTTTCCTCTGCTGCTGCTGCTGCTAAGTTGCTTCAGTCGTGTCCGACTCTGTGTGACCCCATAGACGGCAGCCCACCAGGCTCCACCGTCCCTGGGATTCTCTAGGCAAGAACACTGGAGTGGGTTGCCATTTCCTTCTGTAATGTATGAACGTGAAACATGAAAGTGAAGTCGCTCAGTCATGTCAGACTCAACGACCCCATGGACCACAGCCTACCAGGCTCCTCCATCCACGGGATTTTCCAGGCAAGAGTACTGGAGTGGGTTGCCATTGCCTTCTCCGACATTCTCCTCTAGCAAATATTTAAAGAAGAAAGTCTTAAAGTCTTTTACCAGAGACTTTTTTTTTTCCTCTAAAATATACAGTTTCTCTAAAGACAGATTACTGATCAAAACATTATATCCTGGAGTCTCAGTAAACATTTTACAAGGCATTTCTTCCCTTCTCTCAGTCTTCCATGGCTCATTTCCACATTCATACCAAACTTCTCTAACCTCACAATCTGGGGAGACAGGTTGATGGGGGAAACAGTATACGTCCTCTTAGCCAGAGAAACTGAAAAACCAAACATCATAAGAGTTGATCTACAGGGCCTCCTTTTGGTCTTTTCTCTTTAAGGCATTGAACTAAATTAACATCTAAGCTCTCCTGCAGGTCCAAGCCTGGGAGCAGTATCACTCCTTTAGGAGCGGAGGACAAAGAGGAGGGGTTTCTTAGGGTGGGCCTTCTGTATTTCATTCTTGCTTTTAAGCCTCTTTAAGTGGCATTTTGTAATTTCTACCTCTGGACCTTTTTATCTTCTTAAAATGAAAGTAGCTCAGTCATGTCCGACTCTTTGTGACCCCATAGACTGTAGCCCACAAGGCTCCAGTGTCCATGGAATTCTCTGGGCAAGAATACTGGAGTGGGTAGCTGTTCCCTTTTCCAAGAGATCTTCCCAACCCAGGGTCTGAACCCAGGTCTCCCATACTGCAGGCAGATTCTTTACCATCTGAGCCACCAGTGAAGCCCAAGAATATTGGAATGGATAGCCTATCCCTTCTCAGGGGAATCTTCCTGACCCAGCAATTGAACCAGGGTCTCCTGCATTGCAGGCAGATTCTTAACAGCTGTGAAACTTCATTTATGGTAACTGTTTAAGAGAAACACTCAAAAGTTCTAAACCTTTCTACACTGTAGAGAAAAAAATAGGAGAACTCTCTTGGCCCAAACTGTCCTTTTCTTGAAACCAAAAATATAAATACAGCATGTGAGAAATACTTGTAACATCTAAAAATTGATCAACACTTCCTCAGTCAAAAACATATTTCTCTACACATAAGAGTTCAATTTTAAAAGTTCAACTACTAGCTCTATGGCAGAACAAAACCTAAACAGCTGCTGAGTTACACTTTTGGTTTAGCACATAGACTAAACCATTATAAGTGACTATTCAAACAACAGAACTAGAAACTTCCCCTCTACCTCCTACTGGTTTTCAGGGATTTGAATGATGTGCTGCCCCAAGAGCCATACAACACAATGGTTCGCTCAGCCCCTGCTCCTCAGCACAAAGCTGTGCATGCCACAGTCTTAAATACCCTACAGGTTGGCTGCCTGACTTCTGATGTCCAGACATACACAATTTACTCAATAAATACAAGCATAGTTATCTACCAAGTACTGCATTTATGGAGCTTACATTCTAGTTATGAACATTATAGCCTGATAAGAGATAACTACTAAAAGATTTCAAAATGCTGCCTCAAGTTCAAATTTATTCCATAAGGAAGCTGTCTACAAAATAAAATTCTGAGATGACATCATTAATTCTGGATGCTTCCTTTCCAGAATATTAATTTACAGTGTAGTCATATCAAGATAGTGGCCTTAGAAACTAACAGCTTCAATGGATACAGAAGGAAAACAGATATGGAGATCTTTTATTTCTTAATATCTTAGAAAAGATGAGAATGTTATTAAGTAAACTTCTTTATAATATATAAATGGACTTCAACTACAGCCTTAATCATATCTAGGTGGATCACAGCAAAACTGGCTTTCAATGTAGATGAGACTTTTTACACACACATGAGGCGCTAGAATTACTACAAAGCAATTTAGTGTCTCATTCCTTAACTGCTTTAAGTTGTAGGCTACCACAAGCTACATATGAGTCTAGTGCTTTATTCTTGGGAATACAGGAGGAAGTATATCATAAATGCCACATGAGTAAATGGATGTGATTAATGCATCTCATTATTCACTCTATACCAAAAACTATGTGAGAGAAAAAACACATTTCCTGAATCTTATACTTTGCAACCACTTAATACAGATGATTAAGTTTTCTGAATTCATAGCACTTTTTTTTCAGAGTATCACATATCTCCCAGTGAAATTTCTTGCCATTTCATGATTTGGCTCTAGTGGGCATTTAACTTTAGATGAGTAAAGTAATGAAGTGGTTAACAGCACAGGCTTTGGAGTGAGAGAGACTGGAACACAATTTAGGGGCTACAACTTATTGGCTGGATGGTCTTGGTCAAACCACTTGTTTCCTGATCTACAACAGCTGAACTTACAAGGTTGTATAAGGTTTAAGAGAGATAATGTGCTAACGCACCTTTATCAGCACAGTGCCCAGCACACAGTAAGTGCTCAATAAACGTTAATTCTGCTAAGTTTGGTTTCCCAACAGATTATCTCTTGATGTAAATATCTGAATTACATGATTTTTACATGCCCCATACCACCGTGCTACAGTCTATGGTGTCACAGAGTCAGACATGACTAGGTGACTGAACAACACCACCTAACACAATGCTTCATATGTAGTAAAGGCTAAATAGGTATTTACTTAATAATGGAACTGGATGGATCTTAATTTTTCTCTTTGACAAGGTGAAAAATCTTATTCTGGCAAGTCTGCTAATCAATACACAGAATCTAAGGTTTCCTACCATAACCAAAAGCCGTAATTACCATCCAATTTGTCTGCTATCTGCCACATGCCAAAATCATTCAAACAAGGGGAACAGCACGTAGGACAGCAGCCAGTGGCAATGTCATAATGTCAACACTCGACACTGCCGCTCTTTCAGGAAGTCAGACAACTGATCTCCAAGTCCCCCCCGTCTCCCCTCTGGTTTTGGTAGGGCCCCATTTCTTTCTACAGTCCAGTATGAAGAGGCGAATGAGAAATACAGTTTTTCAACAAACTGGTTGATGGGTGTTTCTATTTAGCTATGCAGTTTTAGCACAGGGCGGGAAAAGTTTTTCTGCAAAGGGCCAAACAGTAAACTTTTAGGCTTTCTGGGCCATGTGATTGTGCAAAATAGCGACAGGCAATGCATAAACAAGTCAACATGGCTATATTCCAATAAAATTTGATAGACATTTCATCAATTATACCTCAATAAAGCTGAAAAAAGATAGAGAGGAGGAAAAACTTTATGGGCACAAATTAGAATTTAATTTACTTTTCATGTCAGAAATATTGCTCTTCTTTTGGTTTTCTTCTTCCAACCACTTAAAAACACAAAACCCGTTTTTAGCTCACAGGCTACAGAACTGTTACGCAGGTGACAAGTACCCACAGGACACGGTTCGCCCACTCCTGTGCTAGCATCAGTACAGGGAAGTGTGTAGTGCTGACTCTGGTTCTTCATCACAAACTCAATCTTCTCAAGGTCTACTTCTCCACAAATGTTTCAGCATCCCAAATAACTGATTCATTTCTAGGTAGAACATTCTTGAAAATCCAACCAAATCACTAATTTTAGCTCTACACAGACCATAATATAATATGGTCTTTAATATATACCATATTTTAGCCAATTTCTTGGTTTATTAGACATCTGTCTTAATTATATTATGAACAACTAATGAAACAACCAGTTTGTACTTCTTATTGAAAAAAAGAACAAGAACTTTAATTCAATGATTTATGCCACTACAATACCATGAAAACAGTATAACTCTCAATTTTATGTCTCCATTTAATGAAACTCTAAACTATAAGTTCATTACTTTATTGTATAAATACCTCTATTCTGTATATAGCATTATCGCTCCCAGGTTTGCTTCTTTCAGTATGTTGAAGGCCAAGGGTCTTAATACTGTGGGCAAGTGGCAAAACCTGGTACTGTCACGGTGAACTCTTTAAAAATACTTACCATCATGAATCAATGTTGCAGAGTTCATTTAAAATTCTTTAGTAGATTAGCTTTCAGATGATAACTAACAATTTAACCACAG
Source organism: Oryx dammah (assembly GCF_014754425.2). Lineage (NCBI taxonomy): Eukaryota > Metazoa > Chordata > Mammalia > Artiodactyla > Bovidae > Oryx > Oryx dammah. Next base: position 26,446,079 of record NW_024070186.1, on the reverse strand, counting down.
ATTAAATCAAGTAATTCTGAATGACTTGTTGTTATTCAGTAGCAGAACCAAGTCCTGAAGGGTGCTATTTCTGTGGTACCGTCGAAAACCTTCAAAATGTTCAAGGCATTTGTTTCAACATGTAGACTAAGGCTTAGAAAGAATTCTCTGCATCTGCCTGATTTCATGGCAGAGACAAATACATAATTTTGACAGTATACCTTTTAGATAACCATTTAGAATTACTGAACTTCACAAAATATTTAAAAATATAAACTCATGGTACAATTATACTGTTACACAGAAGACCAATAATAAAATAAAATAAAGCTACAACAAATGATTTAAAAAGTTCAAAGTGAAGCACTTATTAAATTTTTGAGATATTAAAAAGATAGTAAGAAAAACTGGCCTAAATTTACAAATATACTTTAAAATCATATAACTTCAAAAACACAGAAGATTTACATTTGTTCAAAATTTGAACATATGCATTTGGGATATGGTTTCAGAAGAATGATGATTCTTTGGAGAAATGACATCTATGGCAATCACAGAGAGTAATAATTAATACTTAGATAAAGTCAGATAGAATTTGGTCTCCTTACTTTGCTCAAGACATCTACTACCTACGATTTTAACCAATTATTGATTTATATTATAAATTCTATTTCATTCCAAGAAAAACAAAAGTGTTTTTGTGCTTCAGAGGGCATGATATAGCAACAAAAAAGTTTTGAAAATGAGTATTTTAAATATATTTTAAAATATAAGAGTAGGAAGACAACTTATTAATAAAAGATAAACTAAGGAAAGACCTATGCTTCTGAATTATAAATATTCTTTTTACTGAAACAAATAACTAGTACTCTTGGAAATTTATAGCAAAAAAGCAGTCTTCACTATAAACCATTTTATTTATGCCCCAATATCATTCAATTTCTTTCCCTAATACACTTTAAAATATATTTATCTTTAATCTTCCAATAAAATTATTCATGGAAGGTATTCTAACAAATGCTTCCACTTATTGAGCCCCTACACACACCATGCTAGACATTTCAAATACATTGTATCTCAAACTAAAATGTCCCTGCAGATAAAACTTCCTCTGGTAGGAAAAAGAGGGTATAAGACAAAGTCTCAATCTTCTTTTTGCTTTCCTTTCCTCATTTTTCTTTGCCTATACGTCTCAAAAAAACTGTCCAAGAAAAAAAATTGTTCAGTTTAAAAAGAAAATATATCTCACCCTTGGCTACCTTCTTCACATGTGTTATGTAAAAACCACTGTGACTAGTCTTTTTCCCCTTAACAAAGAACAGAAACTTAAGATTTCATGTTTTTGATTCTTGAAGATAGAACAGGCATTTAGAAAACATCAAAATATTAAATTATTCATTTCCAAGTTGATTCAAGGATAGGTCCACTGATATCACCATGTCCATTTTAATTGGTTCCAAATAATTCTTTGAGCCCCTTGCAAATTCTTACTGGCATTTCCTTACTTTTCTCTAACGTTTTATTATAAATTCTGAATATTAAGGCTATGTCTTTAATTCTCTATCACACCTGCTCCCTCTCTCTCTCCACCCCCCTCTCTCTATCCATCTAACATTATTTATACAATGTAGACAGTTCAATCAATCTATGTAGAATTAAATTACTGACCTTCATTAATTATGTTTTTCATAAAAATCTGACATTCATTAATTGGGAATTATTTTATCCAGTTGTATATCACTTTACAGAATAGGTTGATTTCTAAGAGTTGGGCTAATTTCTATAAACCAAATCATACTTTTATCCCTAGGGGAAAAAATTGTGCAGATTCACATTTGTGAGTGCTATACATCTTTAAAAATCACACATTTAGAAAGGAAAAAACTAAGAAATGATAAAAAATTATTTCAAAATTAAACAAGTACCATATCATAAAACATGTTCTCTTTGATCTGTATCAAAGTAAGTAGAAGACATGCCCTTGGAATTGTCTCTTGAAAATAGAAAATTCCTATATCCCCTCTGTGCTAAGTATAGTGAAACCCCTGCCTATATGATCAGATGTAGGTTTTCTCTATTTTAAATCTCCTCTCTCACATATCTGTAGAATTGCTAGTAAAGTTATGAAAGTTCTTAATGCAGAGAGGTCCATTTATAATACAATTAACAGTGCTTAACAATCCAATTTTGCAATATGGTTCAATTATCTGCTTGTTTCTTTTCTTCCCATTCATCCATTTATTCTTCAAATACTAGTTAAGTGTCAACTATGCACTCAATAGTATTGTAGATGCTGGGAATACAGTGAGGAACAAAATATTTAAAAAAATCCCTGCCCTCGTGGGGCTTACAGTCTAGTTCCTTAAAGGGATCTCCAGCTAAAATAAAAGTACTCAAAGTCCAAGAGGAAAGCTTTCTGAAAGGCTCCATTAGTCTGGTATCTCAAAGGAGTAAAGGCTACAATAAGTATTACATTAACATTTGTAACATGTTTTATTTTTATCAAAAATAAAAATAACATCTAGTTTATTAATTTCCTTAAATTTTAATTTATTCATATTTAATATATCCCTAATTTTCCTCAATTTACACTTCCTAGCTGTTTCTGATAAATTCTATAACCTCCTTGAAGAAAGTAAGAGAGACAATCCTTTTAAATTTCCAACCCAATTGATGATCAATAGATACCAATCAAGAGATGGTCTTCTAAAAAGCAGTTCTTTGTTATAGAACAATGGACTTCACAATTACAGGACTGTTTGCCACTGCTGCTTCTGCATGACTTAACCAACTGACTGGGGTTTTGATTGGGATACCAGTACTTGAAATATAATTTGTTAGTTTTCTAACTTCTTTGTTACCATCCCATTAACTTAACTTATACTTCTTAGCATTACTATGTGGTAAAGGTTATCATTAGAAACTAGACTTTCCCCATGGCAAAGACTATCTGGCACCTTACCTAATTTTTACCTGGCATAGTTGTCAGTGCAGGCACTGCTATTGTGCTCTGGACCCTTCTTTTACTGAGCTCTCAACTCCTACTCTGCCCTTGCTTTCAAAATTGTGAATGATCTAAGTTTAATATGGCCAGGCCACATCTGTTGTCAAGCTGAGTGGTCCTTCATCTTTTCTTGGACTTCTCCCTCTTCACGTCACAGCTAATGGCAGTGTTTTCCACTTTCACCACAGGACACTTTCCACCCTCTTTCACTGACAGGACACCACAGGGAATCAGGAAATTTGTCGGTATGCCACAGAGTGATAAAGGATGTCAAGCTAGGAATAAGGATACCAACTCTGCTCTGCACAGGATACCGAAAGATCCAGAGGTATTACAGGAAACGTCACTCTGCATATGATTTCTGCATTTTCATTTCTATATTTCTCTCTATATATATATATTCATTCAACAATATTCATTGAGTGCTTATGAGGTTCTGGGACTGTTACACAGTTAGTTACTTTTAATGGGAACACACCAACACTGCTTCAAAGCAGGACTGGTACATCTCTGACTTATAGGTCATATTCAGTCTTCAGCTTAATTTTGTGTGGCCCAGAGAGAAGGTATCAAGAAATGAAATCACAGCAGGCCTTAAGAAGTCTTTAGAAGCAGTAAGATAAAGATAGCCATAATTCCATGAAGAGAGGAGGCCTGTATCTTTCTCCTTTACTTCTATGTATACCTCTCACTGTCTCTAGTTCTCTCTTCTTCATTCTGCCTCATTTCTTTAACTGGTCATAAAAAGGCAATGGGATATATGTTACTTCCTGTATTTACTGAATCGCATTCCTATCTTCAATTTAAAGGGCAGACCAATTCAACACCTCTTATTTGTATCCTGGAGCAAACATAAAGCCTTTTTGTTGCTTTTGTTTGCGGTGAGGGAAAAGGAGGGGGTGGAAACAGGTCTACAGTCCTTGAAATCTCTTTCAGAGATTATTACTCATTCATTAACTCAGTAAACTATAATTCCATCTTGGCATGTATGAAAATTGCATTAAGAAATAAAACAATAATAAACATTGTACTTCAAGAATCTACACCAAAAAATGAAATACAATCGAAGTTCATTAAGGCATAAGTGTAAAAAGTAAATAAATATTTCATAGAGAAAGTAAATAAAAATCTATCCAAATAATTATTTCAACAAAAAATAGAATAGAAATAAATGCATTCAAAGGAAGAGTTATCATTTATCATTTTTTTACACTGAAAATAAGAATTCTCCACTAGGAACTGTTTTCATGCAGATTTTATCACAAAATTATTTTATATTTTTCAGTTTACAATTTCTCTCTTCAGTAGTTGCTATGAACTGTAAATTATTCACTTAATTCCACAGAAATTAAATATCTTCCTAAAAACTCTATAGAATCCCCATTACATCAGCATACCACAGTATCTTTTCTTCAGCACACACACAAAAAAACTATAATAATTATAACTTATCCTTTATTTGTCATCTTTCTACAGAAATTATCAGGATTTAGCCTTACCAGGAAATTATACACATTAGAAATACAAGTTTAGACTACTAATCACCAGACTGTTATGTTGTATTTCTAAAACATGATATCACAAATTAAAGTCATTAATTCCAAAACAATAGTTTATTAACAAAAAAGTACAAAGAAGTACAAATGGACATCCTACTTCCCCCTCATTATGGTCCATCTATCTACCTCCCTTTCAGTCCATGGCATGGCCTTCTTGAGCTAAAAGAGTGGGTGAAATGCTTCTCTTTCCATTGGACTCTACTAAATCATCCCCAAACAAGTCATTATGTGTCTAAGTCACACAGTCCATGCCAATTTTTAAAATGCTCCATCTATATGAATTGCCGTAAAAGCCTCTCCCCTTGGCGATATACCATGTTCCTGAACTGGACGAAACATATGAACATCAATATCCATAAATCATGCTTAGACAGAGGGAATATCGTATCACTAGTATGTCTGCCTTGAAGTAACAGTTTACAAATTAAAGCTTAGAGGTGTTGAAAAGGATTTTCATAGATATTTACTAAAACATATCAAGTCAAAAACATCTTGTTAACTGAACTAAATTGAGGTACATGGAAAACATTCAGCTTAGTTGTGTTTTCTGCACAGATTTTAAGCCAAAGTTACTTACATATCTAATATTACTGCTATTAATTTCAATTTTCTCCAACCGTGATCCAATTTATTTTAATAAACCTACAGTTAATTCCATACTTCTCTCTCTACAAGCCCAAAGTACCTCTCTAAATCATGTTAAAGTCCCAATACTTGTGATGTCTCTCTCAGGGCTCCTTAAAATACCAATACAAGATGGGAAGATTTAGTAAACTGCCACATTTTGCTTTCTGCTATGGTTCATCAAGATAGAACATATGAATTAATTTACTGATGTTCCTAAAGTCTTGTGTATAATTTATTAGATGTATAATTATGTATAATTACATATTTTTGTGTGTAGTAAGCTCCAGTCTGCAGAGGGAGCCAGATCAGAGATTACAATACTAGACTCCCTGCTTAGAACTATTCTCATGAAGAACATGAGCCCAGTGTTGGACTAGACTGCAATAACATAAGGTGCTATACCAGTGATACATTTTTTGGGAGCTGGAAAATTCAGATGACCACTCACTAAACATAAAATCATTATTCCACAAAGATTTTATTCACATCAAACTTGCACAGTAGCAAAAAAAATCAAAACATAACTAAGCCACATATCAAAGAACAATATACAATAGAGATATGAATTTCTCAATGGCATTGGAAAGGATTTCCATAAATAACATTTACAATTCTAGTGTTAGGTCTTTCAAGGTATCTGAAGCTTCACAGTGCTAGAATTGATTTTTATCAGAACACATGCAAAAATGTGCAACATAATAATCCATATTAATGACACAAAAAAGCACGCCGGTTATTTGTCATTCCAGCATGGCCATGCCACTCTATGTTCTAAAAAAAAAACAAACAACCCCCCAAATCCGGGTCCCATTCATTCTTCAATTATGCCTTTAGTCACTCTGTTTTATTATATTCAAACAGTCACTGTTAGTGCTCTTCACCACGACTTTCAGGTTGACGTCACTCCCTGCCTGCTGGCTGTCAGGACTGGGGGACGCCCCTCTCCCAGACTCACCTTCTTCCGGATGTCTTCATCGTTTGCTCCGAGAGAGGCATAGAGCTTGAATGCAGCCTGGCGAAGTTCATGAGCATGCTTTAAGTCATGATCAAGCTACAGGAGGAAAAAAAGATGTGTTCCAACCCAGTCCACAAATTAAATTTTCAATAAAACTAATAGAGTTGAAGAAAAAAGAATGCTTAACAGCTACTAACATATTAGTGCTGGTTATTTTGGGGTTTGGCTCACATATGTCTAAGACTTTGCTGGGTCTGTGTCAGGAAGACCTGGAATTCTTGCAGTTGTTTCTGTCTAAAATGCCATAACACTGGTATATGAAAAACCTTTGTGATCTTTGAGCCCTAAAAATTCAGTGTTTTTTTACTGGCACCAATGCTTGCTTGTACCAGTTGGTTTTTTTGGCCATGGGATATGGAATCTTAGTTCCCCAGCCAGAGACTGAATCTGTGCCCCCAGCAATGGAAGCGTGAAGTTCTAACCAGTGGACAACCAGGGAATTCCCCACCAGCTCTTTGAAACACCCTCACAAACATGGCATACTCAGGCCTTTGCAGCCCTAGAATACAGCTGATAACTTGAGTGCTGCTGAATCTTTGAGAAGGTTTTCCCAAACATTAATAGTGCTAGCCAAATTTCAGCATTTAAAAAGCTTTTTAGAAGCAGGAAAATCTTTGTAAAAATACTTAATAAACAACAGAAAACAGTAATCATTACTATCTGTCTATTACAGCTATCTGAGAGTTGTTTTCAGGAGACTTTTTTGGGATAAGTTTATTAAAATTACTGGTATGAAATAATTAATGCTGTCTTTCACATGCATAACTGGCTTTCTCAGTTATCAGTTCTTCCAAATACCTGATTTATCACCAAACTACCAAAAAGATAAAAAAGAAGTATGTTCTTAGGACACTTTCAGTGACTAAATACAAACCAGTAAATTTATAAGGCATATCAATAAATAATTTCACAACTAAGAGATATAACTTACTCATCCAAATGACGGCAACTTTTTCCAAATAAGTTGCCTTGGAAAACTTCACCCTTATGCAAAGATGTAGGTGTTGTTCATAATATTCTGAAACCCTCTTTTGAAAATTCCTAAAAACTGAATGGCATACTAGCAAGAAAACCTTGACAATTACATATTTTCATCAACTAAGAGAGTTTTAACTGTCACTGGTGTGTGAAGTTGGAGAAACCCAGCTGGGTAATGTCATTTAGAGTAACAACAACAAAAACTCCAGAGTAAAAAAAACTGAAACTCAGATGGGGTGGTTCTAAAGGCAATTCTTAAGTGTAGCTCCAAAAATATCTTGATCAAAGCAGGCACAGATTGTTTATGGGAGGAATCTCCCAAAATACAATATTCATTTTGATGTGTAAGCTCTAAAATATGTGTTCTTATGTTTTAACTACTTTCCAGTCATAACTCAGTAGAATACTGACTTGGACTTAAGTAAAGTATCGTGAAAATCACACATTATTAACATGCAAAAAGTCCCTTTTCGGTCTAGTATCCACACTTCTATGTCAGAAACCACTGTATCAAAAATAAAGATGACAAAACAAACTAATATTCAAGTTTAGGAGATTTTTAAAAGTCATTATTATTCCAGTTTTACTGTGATGGAAAAACCCTAGGAGAAGGGATAATCTATATACCAGTTAAATGTTTTGCATATATATAGGCTAGAAGTTCTTATAACTGTTTCTCTACTCTCATATCCATCAAAGTGTTCTATTTGCCTTGCTGGGATGGTCAACCAAAGGGGTTCATGAGGCTATAGTTAGGACTTGCTCATATATCTTTGTACTGGGAAGTACTGTGTTAGCTTGAGCAAGTAGTTAGAGGGAAAACAGACAAGGCAGGATGGTTCAATATAACCTACCACTTCTACTAGAAAAACAATACTATTGAAGGAAATGAAAGTGAAGTGGCTCAGTCCTGTCCGATTCTTTGCGACCCCATGGATTACACAGTCCATAGAATTCTCCAGCCCAGAATACTGGAGTGGGTAGCCTTTTCCTTCTCCAGGGGATCATCCCAACCCAGGGATCGAACCCAGGTCTGCCATATGGCAGGTAGATTCTTGACCAGCTGAGCCACGAGGGAAGCCCAAGAATACTGGAGTGCGTAGCCTATCCCTTTTCTAGCAGATCTTCCTGACTCAGGAATCAAACTGGGGTCTTCTGCATTGCAGGCGAATTCTTTATCAACTGAGCTATACTGAAGGAAGGGGAGGCACGAAACCTTAATATATAAAGGGCAGAGTACATTAATAAAAATATCAATGAAAGTTATTCTAGGCTCTTTCTGAGACAGAGAAAAGGTATACCCTTAATAGTTTGTTTTATTTTTAGTGTTAAATGCCAAAAGAACAGTTGCCTACCAGATGAAGTTTTTTGGAACCCAAGGGCAGGGGACAGGTCAAAAGAATAGTTTTTAAAATTTACCATTGGGACCAGTAGCATTAAAAACACAGTCACATATGTGAAACAGTACTGGTTACCATTTAAGAGGCAATGCTCTCTCTACTGTGACCTCCTTAAATAAACTTTCTCTAACAGAATGTTTATCTCTCATGCTTAGAGAAGTGCATATGACAAACAGGTTGAGAAAAACAAAGCCAAAAAAGAATATCTACCATTCTACGGAACTGATAGTTTGAGAAAAAGATAGTACAATTTGGTCCTTGATGCTTTCAAACTAGAGGTTAGGTGGTGCTTTACTGTCAACTACCAGGCCCAAAACACAGTATGAAACTGCAGAAAAGAAAGAGGAGATGGCAAAAGTTAGAAGAAAAGATAGGAAAAAACAGTGGCAGAGAGTAAAATAAAGCCACTCAGCCTCCTGGAACAGAAGATTATCTTTGTTCTAAAGAATGAGAATATAGCAACAGATGATTCTGGAACCTTGAAAAGGATTAGAGGATGTTGATAAAATGTCAATAACCCTAGCTTAGAGACCCTGCTATTTTGGGGTTAGGTGGGAATCAGGGATGAAATTTCTTGATTACCTCCTTACTAAAAAACTTAACAGACTGAATTCAAAAACTCATAAAGCAACATCATGTTCATTACCGAAAGTAAAAGATTTCTTTACTTAAAAGGGCTTTGAACTGTAATTTATCAAGTGGTTCAAAGTAGTGAACAGTAAGAAAATCTTTTTAAAAATCCCTCTCTTGAGCTGCTGAAAAGGAAAAGAGAACATACCCTTTTAATATCAGTGATGGCACTCACAGAGCTGGGATACTTGAAGTAATCAGCAAGCATGGCAATGAGGTGATCAGTAATGCTAGCAATTCTCTGCAGCTCAACATCTGGTTCAATCAGATAGGCGAGTGTCTCAGCTCCTTCAACTCTCTCCTCTAGTAACCTCTCCTTACTGCACATTCGAACCAAACAAGGCAATGTCTGGAAGGAGTGAAATTAATTATTTGCTTTTTTGGTAAAGGGAAAAGCATGATGGAGATCATATAGTAACTAAATTGACCCAATGGTTTTTACTGGGAGTGATGTTGGTAATCAAATATTTCAATAAAGACTTTCAGAGAATAAAAGGATTTTTTTTTGGAATGTAAAAACAAAATTCAGTGCGCATTAATCATTTACACTGGCACACTAAACTCACATATATTCAAAGCACTTTAGGCTTTTGTGATTGATGAGACTGAAGCTTTATCATACAACCTTACAAAAGGCATTCAAGAATCCCTAATATAACACTGCTGATGCTTCTGCCCTGTCTATGTATTTATTTACCTAAAATAATTCAGTTTAGTTAGGAAAAATTTTGCCTTAGAAAAAGCACACTATCTTTTCCTTGTGCTCAGATGCTCAGTTGTGTCCGACTCTTTGTGACCCCATGGACTGCAGTCTGCCAAGCTCCTCTCTCCATGGAATTTTCTGGGCAAGAATACTGGAGTGGGTTGCCATTTCCTACTCCAGAATCTTTTCCTTAATGAGTGTGTTATGGCTGGGATGACTTTCAATTTTTTGTTTAGAGATTACAAAAACAAAATACAGCTTTAAAAATTCAGTGATCTTCCCATTGCTCAGATTCTACCAGTTCTCCTCTAATCTAAGTGAATTGCACCAATCACAGTTCCTTGGTTCTCCAAAGAACTCCCTGGAATGACTGTGATATCAGTTTTACTTCTGAGGTCCTTTGAAAATTTTGGCTTGGTAATTAACCTACCTTAGATAAAGATAAAGATAGTGCTACGTCATGTCCAGCTTTGGCAATCCCATGAACTGTAGCCTGCCAGGCTCGTCTGTCCATGGGATTCTCCAGGCAAGAATACTGGAGTAGGTTGCCATTTCCTTCTCCAGGGGAACTTCCTGATGCAGGGATTAAACCCAGGTCTCCCACATTGCAGGCAGATGCTTTACTGACTGAGCTACGTGGGAAGGCCTACATTCAGTTCAGTTCAGTTCAGTTCAGTTCAGTTCAGTTCAGTCGCTCAGTCGTGTCTGACTCTTTGCGACCCCATGAATCACAGCACGCCAGGCCTCCCTGTCGATACATTAGGTTCTAATTAAAAATATCCCATGTTTATATTTCTAAGGCTGAAGAATTAACTTTAAAGGTTGATATGGAAATAGAAACTGAAATGTCAGAATTATATGCAGCTTTCCTCTACAACCACAGTCAACTATGTTTTGTTCTAAATTCCTTTTATAGCTTTACCACAGAGTTCAGCACTTCATTGTTCACTATTGATCTCTTATCAGGCTGGTTCCATCTTTAAGATACAACCCTAGGCTTCCAAGAAGAAAGCCTTATTCTTATTTTCCTTTGACTAGTTACCAACATTTATTAATACCATAAATTCACGGATTATTGAATTTAATGCTCACAACTACTATTCAAAGAAGATACTATTAAACAAGTTTATCAATGAGAAAGAAAAGTAGGGATAGAGCAGTTAAGTAAGGATTTGGAAGCCCTCAGTGCTCTATGCAGGGCTACCTACTTAGGGGTCCTCAGATCTCATTACATCAACTGTCTGCTTCACCAAAGACTAAAGGAAACATTAATCTTCTTAATGGTCTTTTATCCTTGGGTTCATTTTGAACACAGATAATGAGAGATTTCACACTCACAAAATGACACACTATTTACAGATTTTCTGTTTTTTAGAGTTAACAAGAAATTTAATGCATTTAATATATTATTATTATTCTCAATAACCCTGTGGGATAGATGAGCAGGAATTATTGCTCTCGTTTTCATAATTAGGAATCTGAGGCACCAAAAGAATAAGGGATGTGCCCAAGGCTACCAACCGAGTCACTGGTGGAAGTGCTAAAACCAGAATCCAGGTCTTAGGACTTTTAGGGCTAGTCTTTCATCTGGGCTTTTCAGAGTTCTAGTTGCATCTGACACACCACAATAATGATGACTGCTTTCAAGTGTTATTTTCTTATTCTTTCTCATTACACCTTTTTATTATCTGGCATGAGGGTGAAATTAAGTCTTCATCTGAAGAGTTAGCAAACTGCTTGCCTACAAAACTGTGTTGAAAACAGTGAAAATCAAGTATTAAAATATATTTTCTATTTAACTTGAATCTTATATATTTTTATAGTATTTACATCCTTCTAATTACCATAAAAGTGAAAAAGTTTGACACGCAAAGATTTACTTTGACTTTCAAAACACATCTAAAACCAATTTTTAAAAACTACAAGTCATCCCGCTGAAGAGCATGATGTTTTAATATTATTTCTTGCTGTGTTCAAATGCCGTAGTGATAAATATGTAAAAGGAAAAAGGAATATTAATATTTATAGTCAACGCTTAAATGGGTGGGTAATTTTCACATGTTTTTAGAAAGAATTAATTAGCTCACCTTTAATACAATACAGTTGTCATCTGTCCGAATTGCTCCAGCTCTACACATGTAAGTTAAACTGGAATAAGATGGCAGAAAGTAAGTTTTTGCTAGTATTTTAAAAATTAAAAAAAAAAACAAAAAAACTCTACTTGCTTTCAAGATATTATAGAGGAGAAAAAAGATACCTACTCTTACTTATGGTGAGGGAGAAGGTTTTGACACTTCCTTACCTGAGATTCTGTTAATTAAACAAAACTATCTGATATATGCAGACAGTAAGCCAGATATTTTTTAAATACCTACAAAATTGTTTCAAAATTAAATGGCCAAATGAGTGGATAAACATTAAAGCAAGGTGTTGGGCACATTTGAGTCCTTTATACTTCTCTCTATACTTTTTATGTTTGAAATTTTCCGTAACAAATAGGAAAAAAATTTTAAGTAAAATATAAAGTCAACAAAGTATCTAAGTTTAAATGAGGTTAAATTGGGATATTTCAAATCTAATAACAGTAAAATTATCACAGAAGAAGTATTTAACTTCTAATACAGCTATCCCTAAGATATTAACTAACTAGTCAGATGTTAACAGTAGTGGCTTTGAGAATTAGTTAATGATTTGGTTCTTCTGAAAAACAATTTACCCTCACAATTATATCTGACTTTGAATAAGAACAAAATTACTTTCTCCTCTCTAAGCAAGTACTGAACATTAAGCACTTAAATTAATGAATTTCCATTTTGAATTAGATTCCTTTTTAGGAGGGCAAAAAATAAAATAAAATACCCCATGTTATGGCTTTGAGGGAAAGCTTTAAACAAATCAGTAAAATTCCTTATTTATATTGTAGTAGTTAAATTCTTTATTACTGTTATCATTATCTTAAGATTTGTTACTGCATTGTTTTTTGAAGCCAGTTCCATGAGACCATTACCTTACTAACAAAAAGGCAAATGCTACTTTGAAGACGAAAAGCAGATGAACAAAAAATACAAACCACATAAATAAATAGAAAACAGAAAGTTCATGATGCAAGGATGATTCACTGAAAATTCCTCATCTGGGCCAAAATATTAGAGTCACAGCTTCTTAAATATTGTAACTAAACCATTCACTTAGCACAGAATCCTACACAACAAGTATTAACTCTATCTGGTAATGAATTGATAATTACAGAATTAACATGTATTGAATGCTTACTAGAGCCAGGAACTGTGCTAATAAGAACTTTAAATAACTATTTTATAAATGGTCTCTATGAGGAATCTTTGTTTTGTTTTTCTAAAAAGGAAGAAGTCACATTCTCTGAAATCATCCCTTGGTTATCAACTTCAACTAATTCTGTTTCTTTATATTCTCCTGACAATACTTAGCATAATCTGTGTTGGTTAAATCTGATCTAATTCTGTATTATTTCAACTGAAATACAGGAGAAGGGAATGTACTGAAGTAATTTTCTGCAGTCAGTCTTAGATGTTATGAGAGTTCTTGTTCTGCATGCAAACTGAGTACAAAACTCATAACCATTTAAGAAGATGACACAATCCCATGACTGTCAAACTTCAAAATCCCCAGACAAGATGGAGACTGAGAGTGAGCTGACTAGGCCGTCCACAGTAGACAACTCTCTCCCCACAGTAGACAGGTAAAGCTGTGTCTTTCTCCCACACCATCTTCACTTTTACCATTTTGCCGATGTCAGCTGCATCTCAATGGGCTTATCCCTCTGTAACATCTTCACAAAAATCTGTGGTAACAACTCTCCATCAACCAAAACTAGAAATAAAACAGGTAACAAGGAGTAAGGAATTTTTTAAATCTACAAAGTTCATAAATTAAATCATGTAGGTGCCACTGAAAGTTCCAGCCTACCATTTACCAGGGTCATCGAAACCTGGGGGTTTTCAAAAGCTAAAACTGAGAAGCATTTCAGTGCTTGCATTCGAACCTATAAAAATAAACAAAGCATTTATTTTAATTTTGCAAATACAAATTTTAATCTCTCAGATTCTAAACTCTTCTGAAGAAATAACTATTTAAACCTGCTTAGAGTACTAAAGGAAGGGTTTGAGGGAATAAATATAAGACTTGTATATCTGAAAAGTACAGTAAATTAAAATTAATTATAAAAAGTTAAAATTAATTTTGAAATAATGGAAAAGAAAGAATAGGAAAGAAGTAGCAACTAAAACTGAACTAGATAAATTTCAATCAAATTTAAAAGAATGCTGTAAAAAATACAATGTTGATAAGGCAAAGGGAACTTAATAACAATAATAACTAATTGCTTTTCAAGTGAGACATTTCTTCTTCCCAAATTGCAAACGAGAGAACTGAAGAGAAGACCAAAAAAAGTATTCTTATAGTTGTGTATGGCATGGGAAGTGGGGGAAGAGAACAGGAAAGAAAGTTATAAAAAAGTTCAAAAAAGGACTAATTCAACTTTAGTAATACTTACATATTGTGTTTTGTTGTTTTTGTTTGGTTGCTAAGTCGTGTACAACTCTTTGCAACCCCATGGACAATAGCCTGACAGGCTCCTCTGTCCATGGGTTTTCCCAGATAAGAATACTGGAATGGATTGCCATTTCTGTCTCCAGGGGATCTTCCCAACTCAGGGATCAAACTTGTATCTTCTGCATTAGCAGGTGGACTCTTTACCACTGAGCCATCAGGGAAGCCTGTATGAATTATGCTGCTGCTGCTAAATCACTTCAGTCGCGTCCGACTCTGTGTGACCCCACAGACGGCAGCCCACCAGGCTCCCCTGTCCCTGGGATTCTCCAGGCAAGAACATTGGAGTAGGTTGCCATTTCCTTCTCCAAGGCATGAAAGTGAAAAGTGAAAGTGAAGTCGCTCAGTCGTGTCCAACTCTTAGCAACCAAATGGACTGCAGCCCACCAGGCTCCTCCGTCCATGGGATTTTCCAGGCAAGAGTACTGGAGTGGGTTGCCATTTCCTTCTCCATGAATTATGCTACTATACCTCAAAACTAGGTAATTGGTCTGGGATGACACCAAGGCTCAAATTCTTGACCATACACAACATAGTTTATTAAGTTGTTAGTTTTCATTCTTTCTGTTCAGTTTTCACCAAATGACCTAATCCTTACTTCTAAGTCTGAGTAAGGTTCTTCTGTGGAGCCCAAGAGTGGCAGGATAGGTAGCTGGGATGTGAGGAAGCCCTGTCCCTCACTTGGGTGATGCTCTGCAGCACAAGCACAAGCCCACAGGTAGAATCTAGAATATGTTCATAACACTTTGTGAGTGGAGCAAAAGTAGTTATCAAAACCTTTTTCCTTCTACAACCTGTAACTTGCCATAGTACATAAGGAAGTCTAGTGTGGAAAAGAAAAGAAAGAAATGGAGGAAGAACTAGGGGAATTAATGAAGCTAGAGGATGGAAAAGAAGAACAGTAGATCACCACCCTAGCAACTGTTTGTTGATGTGTAAGTGCTGACTGGTCTCAGCCTACAATGCTCTGTGCAAAGCAGAGGAAGCAGTTCTAGCATATACTTCTTCCCCTTGCCTCTAGCTAGTTTCAAGCTGGTTCCAGTCCCCATTCCTATCCTTGTGAGATCTTCACCAAGATCTATTAATAACTCTGGATGTCTGGGGTAGGGAAAACATACATATTAGCAGGCCATACCTGCAATAAAGCTAAGGACCACAACAGCAGACTAGGATCAGCATAAATGGATAGAAGACAAGAATGACTGCTTCTCTGCTCTAAAAGAAATTCCTACCATACTTAGTTCTAATGTGACACAAGAAAGACAATGTCCCAATATTTGCTACAACTTACCAGTGGGACAATACTGAAATGATCGAAGTTTTAACTAAATGCCTGATAGAATATCATGATAGTGCTTACCTATATATAAAAGACAGTAAAGAAATTAAATTAACACACCTGAAAACCCTTGATTTTCTTTAACTCAAAATACAAAATAGAACACATTTTAAGTGTTGATATATATGTGGGTATATGCTATAAGTTTTGGAGAAGGAAATAGCAACCCACTTCGGTATGCCTGCCTGGGAAATTCCACAGATAGAGGAGCCTGGCAGGCTACAGCCCATAGGGTTGCAAGAGTTGGACATGACTTAGCAATTAGACTACTAACACCATGCTGGAAGTTTGAGTCAATTGTGGTTAAATAAAGATTTCAAATAGGAAGTCAATCCTGATCTAGCAAGCGAGCCCCTGCTCCTACAAACTTCAAGGTACATGCAACTTTGGCACTGACACCATACCAAAAGAGACTACTGATGATCACAAGTAAAAATCAAATCGCAATTTATACCACAACCATATCCTAAAAAAAGAAAAAAAAAGCAAAAGCAAGGTAGATTGTTTTTAAAAGCATTCTATAGGAAAAACAATGCCTCACAACATTATACTGATAAAATACGATTCTTGATCACAATATCTATCAAAGAAACAACAAAATGTGGGCCTCTTTCCCGACCAAGACTCTAAAAACCAAAAATAAAATATAAAAATCAGGCCATAATTTTTAACATCTTACTTTGTAAGATACTGAGGTTAGTAGGTGAGCAATATTCTGAACTGCACCATGGTTAAATAAAATTGTTTGATGATCTGGACCCTGTAAGAAAAGATAAAATATATTAAGAAGAACAATAATTCATTCCAATAATACAGTTACTTAAAAGGGGAAAACCACATTCATTGCAATGTAGAATTTTCAGTTCTACATTTGTATAAACCCATTCCCAAAGAGCAGGGTAGACACTGTTTTTAGTCCTGCAAAGGGATGTCACAGTTTACCTCTCATCTCAGTTCTCTAGAACGGCTCGCTGGCCCCTTACCTCCCCAGAATAAGGAAGGGGGCACAGAATATTCTGATATTGGCCCTCATCATCATAGCAATAGAAGCACTCCAAATTTTGCATTTCACTTGTACACCCTTATCCCCTATGCCCAAGGAGACAGTGCAGTCATTCTTACAACTTAAGACTGATGACTTAGTCAAAGGAAGTCTAAAACTAATCAGCTGCAAGAGAAACTAGACCAGAGCCCAAGCTACCTCAACACATCAGGGAGGTCTGAGCAGTGGATGGTGGGAAACAACACTCTGTAACTGGGAAGTAAACATGTTTTAGTTCTCTTTCTCTCTCATTTCTTTAAAAATTACTACTTCTTAGAGTTAGTAGGCGAAGAAATAGGAAAATTCAGGTATTTTATTCTTTACCTGAAGAATAAAATACCTGTTTTCTACTAATCAATTTACTGAAGATCTTCAAAGTGGCTAAAGGTTAAGGCAAGGCTTGGATTTTCCCAGTACTTAATTCATTTCTTTTATATCCCACCCATCCACTCAAATAATGAAAAGTCAATTAAAGCCAAGAAAGGATGGTATTTCATGTCTATCATTATTTAGGAGATAAAAGTGTAGCATCAAAAAGTAGGCTATCTGTCTGGATTCAACAGAAGAAACCAGTTCCTAGCGTAAAAAAAGAGCTCTCAAACCGCTTCTCCAATTCACTGTTTAGCTAATAACGATACAGATGCTCATTCTTTCTTAGACCAAAATGTCCATCATTTGAAGTGGAAAGATTAGCATTTTCTTACCTCCGAGTAGTAAAAGAGCCATATTCTATTTTATAGGCTCCTAAATATTTTATTTATTATAAAGAGTACTTAAAAAAAAAAAACAGCAATTTCTCTCTTAATTTCCACACATTTAAAAAACTGAAGTTTAATTGATCCTATACATTTTCTAACTTCTAATCACTACATAATATTCCACAGTTTACTCATGCAAACCCCCATTACATATTTTAAGTAGTTTCTAATGTCACACTATTATAAACAATGTTTTGTTGAATATTAGTAAAGTGGCATCTCAGTGCAGATCCTTAGGGTATGAGGACAAATTCCCAGAGTACAACTTCTTGATATTATTTATCAGTATATATCCACTCAGAACAGTACAAACTTGCTTTTATAATAACTGAAAATACTGACACTCCCAGGGCACAGGCTTGAAGTGTATTCTTTTCCTACCTCATTCTCACCCATGCATCTGCAGTTACAATTATAGGTACTCCTTATTGGGTACCTGCTACATGTGGGGCCCTGCTCTAAAAGCTCTCTATTTGAATTGACTCATTTGAAACATGAGTCTCTGGCTTATTCATTACAAGGGTAGTGGTGGAGACTATGATGGGGAAGCCAAGGAAAAGAAGGGTCTTCTAAGAATTTGATCCATTTTTTTCTTACCTATTAATAAATACATAACTAGAATAAATTATGAAGAGAAGCCTCAGTTAGCCTTGGCTTACAAATTTTAACATGCTGACTTATATACAGGTAATGTTCAACAGAACAGCTAAGTGGGCAGGGGGCTGCTTTTACTCCCTGCACTTCACTGCTCTCCCATTGTATTCAGCCAATCTGTTCCCGCTTTCAGGTGATCTAATACTAATAGATTATTTTATACTCTTCAAGACATTTTACATATATACAAACAAATATCCAAATATATTCTTTCCTCCATTTTAACACAAATGGTAAACTAATGCTATATATTTATATATAAAAAATACTATATAAAAATACTTGTTGTATAGTTGCTAAGTTGTGTCTGACTCTTTTGTGACCCCATGGACTGTAGCCTGCCAGACTCCTCTGTCTATGGGATTTCCCAGGCCAAAAAACTGGAATGGTTGCCATTTCCTTCTCCAGGGGACCTTCTCAACCCAGAGACTGAACCCATGATGCCTACATTGGCAGGTGGATTCTTTACCACTGAGCCACCAGGGAGGCCCGATATAAATACTACATATATACACATATAGTTAGACATTTAGATTGTTTTCAGTCTTGGAGTTATGTTTAGAAATTATGGTGAAACACAAAGCAATTCTCTGTTCTCCATCATTTACAAGATATTGTACCTTTTAATTCCTCACATTCTTTGTCCAAATTGCAGCAAATATGTTACAAAAGAACCTCTTCCTTCTCTCTGTGGTTGTACACAGGATTGTGTAAAAACAATTACAATGAAGGAATTAGTGGCTGAGCCAACTAAAGAGGAGGAACTATTGTTCTCTTCTTCTTAAGTCTCTCCTGAATCTCTCCAAATCAACTTGCATGAACCTGGAGTTAGTGAAGCAGTCTCCTCAGGGTAGGAAGTACATAAGCCCTCATGTTCCTAAACTAAACACCAAATCATTGGTCTCAAAATCTGAATAACTGCTTAGGATGTGGCAACAACTTAGAAGTTAGGATTTCAATCAATATTATTACTAGCCTTCTTTTGCTTCTTAATAAATCAAGGAGGGAATTTCAAAACTTTAATGATAACTTTAAAGCTTAGAACACAAATGTTTTAGAAACCTCTTTCTTTATCTCCCCTGTCCAAGGTATATAAATTTATTTCATATTGATACTAGTATATGCAAATTTGTAGATCAGTCTTAAAATGCTATTACAAATTTTACTTCTGGCTTGTATGTAAACAATACAAAATAAAAAAATTTTATAATTAGTGACAATACAGACATCATCAGATCAGTTGTTTTCAAAGACACATGTTATTAGTGTATCAGTAGGGAAATCAATATTGTATTTTAGTCTATTACTATTGTCACTGGTACATGGGTTTATATATGCTACAATGTTTCCTGAAGTTTAGTTATATTTAACTACTTAAACTGATGGATAATCCTGAACAGAGCTAGCAAATGCTACTTATCAGGCTAAAAGAAAGCTGAGTTCTGTTAGTGGCATGAGGGTGCTTGTAAATTATAAAAATGTCTTGCATACAGGGTATTTGCTGCAGCACTGACTGCACAAGACTGGAAACAAGCTAAATGCCAAATGGTAGAAAAAAAGGTGAATAAATTATTGTACATCTATACAATAAAATACTATTCATCTGTTTTTTTAAAAGAAAGAGGAAGCTCCTTATGTACTGATATGGAATATCCCTCAAAACATTAAGTAAAAAATGCAAGGTACAGAACAGTATGTATGGTCTGTTACTATTTATGTCAAAAAAAAAAAAAGAGGAGAAATTATATATATACATAGGTCTGCTTATATGTGTATAGATTAGAAGTTATCTAATCTTCTAATTAGATGGCACATCTCCTGAGGGCATACAATTGTTTACATTATAGAGAACAGTTATCCTGGTTCTTACTTTACAGCAGTGTGAGAAGATCTGACAGATATACTCCTGGGTGTAGCGGGACCTGCTAAGCAGCGCCATGAGGTGCGGTATCACCGTGGCATCCTGGAGTGAAAGGGAAGAAGAGCAGAGCAACAGGGAACTCAGACTCGGTGAGTGTCTTTAACACTGATTTCCAAGGACAGGTACGCATGTAAGCCTCTTATCTTAATGACAGTAAATCAAGTCTGTTTAAGGAACATAGCAACACAAAAGCAACATGTAATCAAAACTGTCTGGGCAAAGGACAAGGAAAGGGGCTTCAATTTTCATGCTTGATAATAAAATACAAGAACAGGAAATTCTCAATTTCTCTCCCATAAACATCCTCACAATAAAATAAAATCATTTCAATAAGACTTGACATAATCTATTCCAAAATCAAAATGTGACATAATTAATAAGATAAATACTTACTACATAGCTTATAAGGAGGAATTACTGTATTAAAATAAAAGCTCACAATTTTGAAGTCTGAGATGTTATGGTAAGTATCAGTAACAGATTAACACTTCTAATAACTGTAGTGAGCTAATTTCAGTCTTCACAAGACAAGACAGTTTATATAAAAGCAGCTTCTCACTTATAGCCCACTCTCTGCCTACTACTGACACTTCACAGCATACATGATGGTACAGAAGAAAGAAGAATCCACCCAATCTGCCTCAGGGCTCTCAAAAAATCTCCTCTTTCGTGATTTAAACACTGAGAGGATACTTGGCCCAAACCACAGATGGAAAAGGAGACTTAGCTCGAGTGCCCTAGTCAATGCTGTCATAAGTCCTACAGCAATGCTCTTCAGATATGAACGCACATTGCATGTATGTTCTCAGGGGATACTTTGTATGTATAGACTGATTCTGTAGGTCTGAAGTATGACTTATGATTTGGCATTCTATCAAACTCCCAACTAATGGTTGATGTTGCTGGTCCACAGGCCACACTTTGACAAAAGACAACAGAGGGCAAGGAAGGAAACTTAAAAGAATACCACTGTTGGGATAAACAAGGTTTGGGGTTTCCCTCAGTACGAAAAGAATGCCCAAGATACATAAAAGCTAAGTAGGAAAATAGTAGGCTATTTTTGTAGAAGATGCCTACAAATAGAATCTTTCCCCCTTGCTTATTATAACCCTGTGTTGTCATAAGCAGTTTAAACACAAAATGAGGGAATTTCCTAGCAGTCCAGCGGTTATGACTCAGGGTGTTCACTACTGTGGGCCCAACGTTCAATCCCTGGCCAGGGAACTAAGATACTGCAAGCTGCTGTGTTACATATCTGCAGTTTCTGGTTGATTAAACAAGGCAAAGTACAGTTACATAATTTCCCCCAAAGTCACTCATCTTATAAACAATTTCAAACTAGACATTCTGCCCTGTTCAACAGGATTCCGTGCTCGTTAGTTTAGTGCCTGAGTTGCTATGGCAGCTGGTCTCTATACAATCCTACCCACAGATGTCAGTTAGTTACACTGAAATACTACTCTCTGTCATTATCCCACCCAGCATTTTTTAGAGTCTCCATGGTCTCTGAGGCATAAAATTGTTTCATAATCTAGGTATCCTATGAAAGTCCCGTAAGTCCCTGTGTCTTAATTTTTCTTGCAAAAAGAAGCTAAGTTGGTACATAATAGCATTCTCCAAATTATGCACCACAATCCATTAGTAGATAATGAAATCAATTTAGAGAGAGAGAAGGAAGGAGCTGAATAAGTTGACCAGGGTCAATTCCTTCCCCATTACTGGGCTGAAGGTTGGGGAAAAACTTCTAGGGTAAAGAAGATGAGTGATTGGCTTAATTTCTTTGTAAAAATGACAATCGGAAATCCTTAAGTAAACAGACTGATATTCAGATGGAGAGTTCTATATAGAATGCTGTGAGAATGCTTCCTCAATTTAGAAATGCTTACAGTAAACCAGTGGTTCTCAGAGAGTGGTTCATGGACCAGTAGCATCTGGTTTACCAGATACTAAAGTTTACCAGTTACTGGTAAACTTGTTAGAAATGCATATTCTCAGGCCCCATCCCACACTGACTGAATTAGAAACTCTGGAGGTAGGGTCCAGGATTCTGTGTTTAATATGCTCTCCAGGTAATTTTGGTGCCTGCTCAAGTTTGAGAACCATTGTGATAAATGGTCTATGGATTTATGAGCCATGGTTCCCCAAAGAATGTTACACAAATCCTTGAGGTATAAAATCGAGATGCTTCATAATTTAGCTTCCTGCTGTGTGAGATGACCCACAAGCCTCATTTACAGACCTTAGGCATCATTACAGGCCAGAGGAGCAAGTGTCTAATATAGGAAAAACAAACTCTGGAGGCATGTCCCTCTCCCTGCTTGCTTTGCCTGTGCCTCTTGACTACTTATATTCTTGAAGTATTTGTAAACCATGACCCTGGACAAGATCTCTGATACATATGTGTCCACTTTGAAACTATGATTCTGCATCTCAGCTCAGAGAATCACAACCAGCATTTTTTAAAATGAAAAAGGATAAAATAGAAGTCAGAAGGCACTACATTTATGCAATTGTTTTGTGAAGACTATCTCAAGATACTCCCACCACCACTCTGTGCCCCCACCTCCCACCCCCCACACACAGTGTGGCCGTGGAAAATATAATTCTTACTGTGAATTGTGGATAAGAGAGTTTAAAAAATACTAGCCTTGATAATTTTATTAAGAAAGCCCCAGAAAAGCAACAGATAAAAATACACCCTAATAATCCCTGAAGTTTTTGAAAACCAATGAATGACTCTGAAGATCTTTAGATTCTCTCACATGTATTCTCTGATCCTAGCCTGGTAAGTAAGCCTCTAACAAGTGCTTCTGGTTCACCTCTCCAGCTGAAATGAACAATGATTCCCTTCCTGCATTAAACTATTCTGTCCACTGTCCTGCATATTCTCTTTTACAAAGATGTGCCCTAGAACAGCTTCTTTTGTCTACACTTACTGAAATCTTATCCATTATTCAAGATCAGGTCAAATTCTACCTTCTCCATAAAGCCTCCTCTACCAGATTTAACCTATAGTGAGTGCATTAAATGTGTTTCCTTTTAAGAAATTAAGAAGGGTCTTTACAAAACAAAAAACAACAAAAAACCCCAGCTTATAAATTTCTCAAGGTCTGGGACTATCTTTCACTGCTTTACAAAGCCTAGAACATTTGATATTTGCAAATTAGCAATTCAAATACCTCTTGAGACTTTTCTATAACATAGTTATCACAGCTAAGATCAGTTATGAGATGCTAAGTAAATCAGAAGTATGCTGTTAGTAAAAATGTAACTTGATGATTGAAAAACACCTAAAACTCACTGTATACAGTAGTTCCTCTGGAGTGACGGGACTGGTGAAGATGGTGCGCAGGCATCGGAGGCAAGCTTCAATGAACTTCAGGTCTGGGGACAGTAGTCCTGTTAAGAGAAAACAGATTTGAGACTCATGCTTTCAACTTATATTTAAAACGCTGCAAACTGATTCTACTTTTTACCTGTATAAAAATGACTTCCTTACATACCTTGCAGTAAGGCAGGGATAATATGGCAATCTAGTAGAGACTTAACATTGTTTTCAGTACCCATAGCAAGACTTCCCAATACCACTGCACATTCAGTTTTCAATTCTGTGCTTGAGGTTTCTTGCTGAAGCAAGTACAATAATCTAAAAAGAAAGAACTTGATAAACAGAAGAGACTAAAAAACTTAAAAGTAAACATTAGCTAAAAGTAATGTTATAGAAAAGGCTACCAATACATCCCACACACTGAAAATATGGTAGGTGAGTTTACAGGCTGCTAGGAAATGGTCATATCTTTATATAAGCTGTTAATTTAATAAAGGAATATCGGCAGGGGGGAGAACCAAAAGAGATTTTCTTCTTTTTGAACAACAGAATTATCATACAATCTTAGTGTATCAGAACTTCAAAATCTGAGAGTTGTCCACAAGCGATGTCTGTGGAAACAGCCAGCACAACAGTCCACATTATCTGACTCTTCAAGATACGAAGATTCCCAAAGCCAAGTGCTGGTGGGTCTTAAGGACCCTGAATATCCACTACTACAGTTCAGAGATCACAGACGTCTAGCCTAGAGGGAATACTGAGTCCTTGTGCAGCTCTTCAAACAAGGGAAGCTCTCTTCTTTCTCTAGTTCTCCTATTTGGGGCATCAAAAGATCCTATTCTATTCTAGGCTAGCCTGTCAAAAAACTACTCTCCAAATTCCAACTGTCTACAACATATGACTACCTCCTTTATGTTCTAAGGTACATCCTTCATGCTCCCTAAAGCATATTTATATATACTGAGCACTAGTCCCCTACAAAAGGCTGCTGACAGCTTTACAGTTACCAATGGTTGATTATAATAAAAACCACAAAACCATTAAATAATCCTACATTAAAAGACAGGAAGGAAAAAAGAGAAGAGAGAAAAGCAAAACATTCAAAAATTCTGAATGAAAAATTTGTAACTGCACGTAAAACTTAATTCTAGGTAGCAAAGGCAAACAAGCAGTCAAACAACTGTCACTGTCTGCCAAAAAGAAGCTTAATAGCTTCATCAGAAGACATGAAACTTTCTATGTTAATTTAAAAGCCAGCAAATTCTTAAAAGCAGGGTCAAAAAATAATTTTTTTTTTAATTTCAAAAAAGGGTTTGAGAATCCTAAGAAATTATTATCCAATCATATAAAAGTTGCCAAAGCTCTGAGGAGACCGGGAAGAATCAGGCTGGTTGGTGTACACTGCTTATCTACCCAATGTGTCCTTTTATGGCAGGGTCAATGATCTTCCCAAACCTCTAAAAAGTATTCATATATTCCACTCCCTGGTATCTTAATTTTTTAAAAGAGATGCTTCATATACTTCAAAGCATTTATTAAAAAAAAAAAAGTAGGACAGACAATACAGAAAAAAGATGGGTCTTATGATTAAGAATGAGAACACATCTGAAACTTTATATGAACAGCAGAAAAGGGGATGGTAGCAAACTTACCTTGGAACAGCTCCTAAAACAATGAGGTTGGCTTTCTGCTTGTTGTTTCCAATTACAGCATTTTTCATGTCTCTGAATTCAAGGAAAAGAGAAAAGGGTAAGATGTGTTGAGATACTAATTTATCTTTATTTTACAGCATCTTGGATTGTCAAGTACGGATGTTAGTGACAAAGTAAAACCCTGACACTTCTCCACTTGGAGTGCTAAAGAGAAGGGACAGAGACAGGGCTGTGCAAACCAGGGGCTATGAAACAGGAGAGCAGCAGTGGAGGAGGAGTGAGAGACAGCTTGAGAATCAGCAAAAGACTTTCAATACAAAGAAAGCCAAGTTCTTAAAAAAAAAAAAAAGGCCACCGATCCTTTGAATAATAAGAAATACAGGCCATCTTCTCATGCATAGCTCTGGGAGTAGGCAGTAAAAGCAGCCAGCCCAAGGAATAGACCTGGCCTTGTTTCAGGGACCATGACTTTACTTTCCTCTTTTTCTGACTTCCTTGGACTGAATATTTCTGTGATTCCATTTTATCTCCTTTATTGTCTGACTAGCTGTACCTCTTTGGGTTTTGTTTGGTTGTTTTGTAGTGTTAGATTAACAGTTTACAATATGTACCTTTTAACTTATCACAGTCTTCAAGGGATAGTGTCCTACTTCATGTGAACTATAAGAGCCTTGCAAACATATTTCCATCTTCCCATTCATTCTTTGACCTGCTGTTATACATCTTTAAACTAGTTAGAAACAACATGATATATTGCACTATTTTTTTTTTTTTGGCTGCATCATGAGGTTTGTGGGATTTTAGTTTCCCCACCAGGGATTGGACCTCTGCAGTGAAAGTACAGAGTCCTGACCACTGGACAGCCAGGTAATTTTCTATATTGTACAATTTTTGCTTAAACAGTCACTTTTAAGGAGATTAAAAAATACAAAAACATCTTTTATTTAAAATTTAAAGATATTTACTTATTTGGCTGCACCAGGTCTTAGTTGTGGCATGTGAGATCAAGTTCCCTGAACAGGTATTGAACCGCAGCCCCCTGCATTGGGAGCACGGAGTCTTAGCCACTGGACCACCAGGGAAGTCCCAGAAAATATCTTTTATATTTCTCATTTATTCACCAGTATTTTTTACTCTTGCTACACTCAGATCTCCATTTCTCTGGGAGTGGAACTCTTTTCCACAATAAGACTATCTCTATCAATGACCAGTTGGTTCACAAACACATGGTTGTTCTCAAAGGACAGGGAGAGAAAAAATAAATAGCTCAAAATAAGCCCAGTACTTGGAGAAGGAAATGGCAACCCACTCCAGTATTCTTGCCTAGAGAATCCTGTGGATGGAGGAGCCTGGTGGGCTGCTGTCCATAGGGTCGCACAGAGTCAGACACGACTGCAGCGACTTAGCATGCATGCATGCGTTGGAGAAGGAAATGGCAACCTTCTCCAGTATTCTTGCCTGGAGAATCCCAGGGACAGAGGAGCCTGGTAGGCTGCTCTCCATAGGGTCGCACAGAGTCGGACATGACTGAAGTGACTTAGCAGCAGCAGCAGCAAGCCCAGTACTGATAAAATGTTTAATAAAAAAAAAAAACTTAAGGTAATTGATCAGTAGTGCTATTTAATATAAAAACACTATGGTTCTCAAACCTTCTTCTTCTTGTGGAAGAAGGCATCAGAGCCTCCCAGGGACATTTCAGATGTTTATGAAGGTGTCTGGAAATTTCTGGCCATAGTTTTAAAACAGAAAGCAGTTTTTGCACAATTTTCAAGAAAACTGTATTTTTCAGTATTGTACCTGCTTTGTAAATAAAAGGGAGATTATACTTTTTATTAAAAGTTACTTCATTTTGGAAAATCAAATAAGTGGCACTCGTGGTAGATGGGGTCATCAATACCATACCAATATTAGCCCACAGTTTTAGCTCTTGCTTTCATATCTCATTAAGTTTTCTAACATGATCATGCTTAAGCACTAACATATTGAAACATTATAAGTTATCTTTCCTTTATATGCCAAAATACATTCCCCTAGTTACTTGCTGAGCATCTCTCCTAACTTCTCTCTTAGGTGGCAGAGCTCTACAACACAGAAATTTTTTGTCAACCATTGAAGTTATACTCCTAAAAAAGTCCTGTAATTGGCAAACTATGATCTTATAGAAAAACAGGACAGAAAACCAGGGAGTAGGGTTAGGGGGTAGGGGTGGAGAGGGAGTTACTAAAATCAATGACTTCATGTTATTGTCAGCTTGTGTTTCCAACACCAACCAATTTCATCAGCATTAAAAACCCTGGTAACAATAATACCCCTCTCCTTAATTATCTTTTTTGATTATTACAGGGAAGTGCTGTTAGGATGTGGTGGTCTGCTGAAAGCTGATCCTCCCCATAAGACTTTGAATAGCATTTTCACAAGTCTTGAGCCAAACACTGTACTTGTTAGGGTTCTTCCTGTAGCTCAGTGCTTGAGGGACTTCTCTCTCTCTCTCATATCCCTCAGATCTTCCATATGATTTATAGCAGATAAACAGGAGTATTTTGTTCATTTGTTTGCTCATGAGGACTAAATTGAATGAAGCTTACTATGGTTTTAACCAAGCTCTGATATATGATTTTAAAATTCATGTGATATCGAAGCTTCACTGAGCGAAACACAGTTAATGAGAGACTGTACATCTAGGCTCCTGCCTCCTTATAGATGCCTGCTGTTTTCTTAGAGCCTTACTTCCCAACTGTCAGCTTATAGACTCTAACCTAGCAGTCTGTCATTTTCTTTCTTCCTCTATTCTCTTAATGTGTTCTGCCTATACTAACGCAGCACATTCATGCATCCGGTAGCTTACTGAAAGTTTATTTTTGCCAGGTGCCATTCTAGAGGCTTTCTATTATGGAATTTCTAATTCTAACATTTTCTCAGATTTCTCCCCATTCTTCCTAACCCGAGCAGAAATGAGTGTCCCTAACCTTATAAATACAACCCAAATATCTGAAACCATGCCAGAGTAAATGTTTTTACAGACAAAAGCAAACAAAACTCCTCCAAAACCAATTTTCCAATTTCCTTACTAGTTTGAAAAATGGACATGACGGAGGCAGCTGGTAGTTATAAAGTAACTGCAGACTAAAGAGAACACAATTAACAAAAGGTACCAATTGGGCTTCTCTGGTGGTCCAGTGGTTGAGACTCTGCCAGCCAATACAGCAGACATGGGTTCGACCCCTGGTCTGGGAAAATCCCACATGCCATGGGGCAACCAGGCTCATGTGCCACAACTACTGAGCCTGCACGCTGCAACTACTGAAGCCTCTGCACCTAGAGCCTGTGGTCAGCAACAACAGAAGCCACTGCAATGAGAAGCCCATGCACTGCGATGGAGAGCAGTCCCCGTTCGCCACAATTAGGGAAAGCTCAAGTGCAACAATGAAGACTCGGTATAGCCAAAAAATGAATAAACAAATTTAAAAATAATTAACTGGACCAATGTCTAAAGAAAACAATTCTTGCTCTCGCTCTAACAAGTAAAATATTATCTATACTAGAGAAGAGATGTTAATGCCCTGCAAATAAATTCTATTTAGTCAGTATAAAAGGATACCAGAAGATCATTTCTATGAAAGAGTTAAAAACTGCAAGAGACAATAATCAACACATATACTCATTTTAAGCAGACCTAAGTACGGTGATAGATTCAATTTCAGAGCTGGCCAAATGAAGCTTCTTCCAGTTTCCAGAGTGCAGCTATTCTCTCTCTCTCATTTCCTTACCATCCTCTCCCTTATATCATTCCTTGGCTAACTTTACTCATCTTTCAGGTCTGAGCTTATATGTCAGTGTCATCCTCCAGGAAGCATGCCCTGACAACTCCCAGGTCTGGGTAGGTATTCTTTCTAGTGCTCTTTATCATAGCACACTCATTACTTTTTTCCTCTTCAAGGGCAAGAAACCAGTATGATCTGGAAGTATCAGAAGTTACTATTAATGGATCACAAAACATACCATACAGAAATCCATATTTTTGTAAACTAGAAACTCACAATTATAAAGATGGGAGCACAACAAAATTATGCAAGACTTATACACTGCTTTGAAGTTTACAAAGCATTCCATACCTATTATTTAATCATCACAACCTTAAGTAATATTAACCCCATTTTACAGATGAGGAAGCTAAGACTCAGGTTTGGGGCACTTCTCAGAGCCCCATAATAAATAACAGAGCCATTCTCAACCCATGTCTTTTATGCCAAGTGTTTTTTCCATCACCTCCAGCATATCAGGCATTCAGAATAAACTGACCGAAAAGACAAAAGAATTCAGTAAATGTATTTCTTTTTTCTCCTGTCTTTCAATTTATATAAAATAAAAGCCTATCTTTTAGTCAAAAACATCCTTTTCCTAGTAGATCAAAAAAATATAATCTCATGTCCACCAGTCTTTAATACTGATGGTGGGAGGGGAATGTCCTGCTTATACACTACTGAAATTCAATGATTATTTTTTTTGGCTCAGCACTGTGCAAGGCTCTATGAAGGATACAAAAGCATCATATAAGGAGATGCCTGACCTGAAGAGTTTACAATCTTCTTGAGGAGACAAAAGTAACACTAACAACTAATCACTAAGGCAGTGACATTTTATAAACAGTGTGTTTAGAGGGTTGAGAAAAGGAGATGAGACAAGCTTAACAGGTTTTGACGCAATGGTAGGAACTAAGATGAACTAGCCTAGGAAATGGCTAGGATTTAGATAAGTGGATGAGGAGGGCAAAAGGGATCATATTGGAAATGGAATATGGCATATTTCTGGGGCAGTACTAGGAGCCAGGGCTGAAAAGAAGATTCCCTTTAAGGTGGGAACATTAAGCCTGGAACAAAGTTTAAAAAGTGACAGGGAGAAGAGACAAACTAAAGGGAGATGAATTAAAGAAAAATCATGTTCTTGATCAGAAAAAGGACATGAAGGAAACAGTGACAAAGGAGGCTAAGCTGAATGTGGAGCAGATTGGAATACAATAATTCTAGAACCAAGAATGGCAACTAAATGGCTGATGCCCTTCCTGTGTGGCCCCAAGACCCCTGTGCTTATCACTATCACAGCATTCACTAATCAGACTGTAGTGAACTATCTCTTTAGCTGCCTGGTTCCTGCATTAGACATTCTCCAGAGCAGTGACTACAGGCACAGTGCACAATGCC
The DNA here is from genome assembly GCF_014754425.2 of Oryx dammah. Taxonomy (NCBI): domain Eukaryota; kingdom Metazoa; phylum Chordata; class Mammalia; order Artiodactyla; family Bovidae; genus Oryx; species Oryx dammah. The sequence continues at coordinate 26,415,705 of NW_024070186.1, read as the reverse complement.
TACCTAGCACCTGCCTGGCACTCAATGTTTGTTACAGAAATTACTCCACCCAGGTATCCGGTTATATGAGAGTGACTAAGTCGCAGCCACAGGAATCATTAATAGAGAGGACATTTTAAGGAAGCAGTTAACAAGATGATTTTATAAAGCAGAGAGAAAGTAACATATGATATGTCTTAAATGACTACTTCAGGTCTGGGTGCCTGGGTGCAGGGAACACAGGAAGCTTGGAGAATAATTCCCTTAGCAAGACAAGGATCTATCTTGACTTTATACATATTGAATTATCTTTGAAGATAAGAATATCCAGATAGAAAAGCTAAAATGTAAGCCTTGGGGACAGTCTACTCTTTGAGGATGGGAGAAAAGGAGCCAATATTAAGATGTTACAGAAATGCATTTGTCAGGGAACATTTTCAGCTAACATCTAGCTAAAATCTTAAATTTGCCCACTAATAAATAGACTCAAAATGTGGCCACTTTTACATGGAGGCTAATCTTTCAAATTCCTTTCCTTGCTCTTTTGGTGAATAATTTTTAGTGTGGTAGATAAAAAGATCTTGAATATGAAAGAAACATATATAATGCCTACTATAGCATACATGTAAACCAGAGTATTATGATTTGCGATCAAAACCAAGAGAGAAAGTAAAACCACATGTTGCCATTAAAATAGTATAAAAAGCAAAATAATAATAATAATAATTGGAATCTAGATCCGTTAGAAAAACAAAGTCTAAGTCAATCAAGTATGAGCATATTTATTCCTAAAAAGTTAAAATAGCATAAATTTTAACTGAAAACCTAATTAGCATCTAAAAATAGAAAATTATCTTTAAAATCATTGAAGGCTAAAGTCAAAAATTAAAGATCAATGATGTCATTTTCATTCTGAACCAGTATGACTTTTCACTTACCTGAAAGTAGCTCTTATTTGGAATATGTACATTCATTCTTGATCTAATTAGTGTGAAATAGCCAAAAAGTACAGTAGATATGGAAAACTACAATCTCAGTATCAAGTCTGACCAATTTATGAAAACTAACTTTTTACAAGACATAAAGAAAAAAATATGTATTTGTGGGTAGCTACAATAAGGTAACAGGGTAAACACGTTAACAAAATTATTTGGACTTGGAAAATTACAAACATACTCACTGTTCTGACCCTGTAAGAATAACTGCTATGATGTTCTTTCTGGAGAATGTAACATCCAAATATCCAAGTACAATAAGCATTCTAATAACCAACATGGTTAAGGAATCAGTCTTCATATTCCAGTTAGAATCACCATTACCATATGTAAACCGTCAATTTTTAAAAGATTAGATAATGATGATCTATTATGCAAACTAAAGTTATTTTTAATATAAGGCTTTGATTCAGCAGACAATTGAGACTTATAGTGAACTTCAAGTCAAGGCATTTATTATGCAGCTACTGTACATATAAACTGAAGAAAATTAAGAACTGATAGTAATTGAATTCATTCTTATAAACAAATTACTCTGAGGTGTATATTTTTGGAATGTAAGGAGTATCAGCTACATTTTTGATTTGTATAAACACTAGTTCAGAAATTAGGAGCTGTATTTAACTCTGTCTTGTCAATATATAGTCACAAATCACCTTACATTCTCCAAAGATGAAAAGTACAATGTAATAACTGCACTAATAAATGCCAAAATATTTTTACAGTACATTAATAAACTTTTTAATATATGTAATCATGCCAAAGAACATGAAAAATGTGTTAGAACATTATGAATATGCAAGCATACAGTTAAGTGGCTTATAAATATGAAAAGATATATATACACATATGCGTACAAATATTCCACTATGTTTTATGTTCAAAGTTAAGATAACATACGTATATAAACAGCTTAAATATCTGAACACAAAACTATGTCAATTTGTCCTCATAATGTCTGGAAAATCTTGCCACTCTTTTAACCAGACTAAACTGTCTCAGGATACAAAGTTTTAAACAAGTAACTCTCAGGAATCACTCCATTTCATTTGGTATTAAGGGCATCTTCACTTGCGTTTACCTGTAACACCTTTAAAAGTTAACTTTTAACTGTTAAGATTAACTAACAGGATATTTCTTTTGAATTATCCTAAAACTTATCCTTTAACTTGAAATTTCCAAAAACCAGAGTCTTCATTTTTATGGCAGCTCATATTTTTAGCTCATGCAAGAAAATGGAAAGTGTCTATATTCTACTGAAACCAGAGGTATATATTTCCCTGAAACCAGAAAATGATGTACGGAAAAATCATTACCAAATGATTTCTTCAGTACATTAAAACACTTCAGAAGACACTTTTTAAAAACAGATACTTGATGAAACCCAAACAATTCTACAGTATCCACAACTGCCTGCCTTAGTTTATCAGAAAGAGTTTGATTATCTAGTTATCTAGTTCTCTACTTTGATTCAACTTTGAAACTATAAAGCTAGCCACATTTGCTTATACTATCTTTTGCCTTTCAACATAGGGAATATCATCAACATAAGGCCACATAGGGATACCTAGTTTTTTCATGGAGAATCACTAATGTAAAAAGATTCAGGTGCTCTAACTTAGGTATGTCAAAAAGCACAATGTTTAAGCAGCTTTGACCTAAGATCTACAAAAATATTTCAACAACTATTCTTCTGCAACTATGAGATTTAACATGGTTGAGCTAACACCAGAGTAACTCCACCAAAAATACCTGTAACTGTTTTAAGTCACACACAGATGACCACACTAGATGAAGCTCAAAATCTGCAATACAATGTAGCTTATCTGATGTACCTACTCTCTATTGTAGTTGCAAAGGCTATACATTTATGGCCTACACAGTTGACCTCCCTGTTCTCTCTGACTCCTATCTTATTCCACAACTACTCAGTTATGCATTTGAAACCTTACTTTTCAGGATCTAATTCTGTTTTCAAAGCTTTAATATACCGTCGTTGGTGGTCTAGTGGTTAAGATTCAGTGCTCTCAACCTTTAATATAATAGGACCATTCAAATATATGCTAAATACTGCACTATTAACAACAACAAAAAAGTTGTTCTACGATAAATCCTCAGTCATCACTAACTAGGTAAAATGGTCCTTCAGAACACAGGTTATCTACAAAGTTCCCTCTGTTTACAGGTAGGGCTATGGCTCTAACTCAACTGAGTAAATTAGCTACTGGTCATGATGAAAAGTTGTAATTCATCTTTAATTTCTTCAATTTTGTTTTTCCCACTAGTGAAAAATCAGAAAAATATTGCTAGAAAAATGATAGAACTCTTATAGCTAAAGCTAGTCAATTCTTTTATGTCTTTCTCATTGGATATTTTGGATTCAAAGCAGATTGCTTCAGCCTCTGTTCTTTTCCTTCTCTAAAATTAGAAATCTACCTTTGGTTGTTTACGATCTGTGGCCATCTCCCTTTACCTGCTTATTTTGGTCTAGTAATGGTCTCTGTATGAATGACTCAACAGTGGCTGTGTAATGTGTATTAAAAAAAAAAGAACTGGTCAACTCTATTCCTAAACATCATTTTGGTTCCCTCTTTTTGTCTATCAATACTGTATTATTCTTATATTAGATAAAGTTGCTTAAAAACGAATAAAATGTTAAAAATGTGATTCACTTTTCATTCTCTTGACTATGCACAATTAATTTTCAGGCAGTAACAAAATTCAAGCAAGAATTAAGTCAGAAAACATAACTTTTTCTCCCTGGGGTAAAGAAAGCTTTATCAAATCGTACTACACACACCTCTAGAAGGCCATAAAGTGAAACGACTTGGGTTGATTTGTCCATTTCAAGCTAAAAACAGATTTTAAAACTATAGGCAGCAATCATGTTTACTGGAAAATGTTAATTCTCACATTTTCTTATCTCAATCAAAAATTCTAGCTCCTCTCCCTCTTCTTGCAGTGGGAATTGTTTTATCTCTTTGATATTTTTAAAATTGTTCTTTCTCTTCTTTGAAAAGAATCATCTTACTTTTGAAGTTGTTTTAAATTAGGGCTGATAACTACTAACCAATTTGTGGGTATCCACAACATACCAGGTACTGAATTTTATATTTCTGACTTAATCCTTAACAACTTGGCAAGATGGGCAGTATTACTCTCCCTTTACAGATGATAAAGTTGAGGCTCAAGGAAATGAGATAACTTGCCCAAGCATTACACTAGGAAAGGACTCTACTAGGAAATATCAGAGGCAGGTATTTAACTTACAGTTGTCCAGCTTGAAAGCCCATATTCTTTTCACTCCACTATCCCTCCCTCCCCCAAAACCTTTCTTATCTTCTTAGCTGACAGCCAAGTGTCTAAGACTTGACAATTTCTTAAGAGGCACTAAGTTTATCAAACTATATGTTAGTTGGTTTATAATAATACACTCTTGCAAGTGTTTTTTATGCTTTATTTGATATTTTATCACCTTTCAAGAAGCTATGGTATTTTTGGGTAAATGAGAAATTTCTAACAGTGACAATTAACACTTGAATTAGCTACATATATCAGATACAACTCAAGATACAAGTCTTTCATGAAGAATCCTTAACTGAGAAATTTAGCTTTTCTCCTAAACAACCATAGTAGCAGAAATAATAAAAACAACAACAATAACATCTTCTATCATTTACTGAACACTTAATGAGTTTGACATTTCCAACTGAACTGTTTATTGAGGAATCTTAAGTGGTATCTAGGATTATCAATTGGCTTTGTATGGGGGGAGTGTCTGCTTGTCTAAGAAAGCATGTCAATTTGACCTATCCCTTCAACTAATTTGTTTGTGTTCGGTTCAGTTCAGTCGCTCAGTCGTGTCCGACTCTGCGACCCCATGAATCACAGCACGCCAGGCCTCCCTGTCCATCACCAACTCCCGGAATTCACTCAGACTCACATCCATCGAGTCCGTGATGCCATCCAGCCATCTCATCCTCTGTTGTCCCCTTCTCCTCCTGCCCCCAATCCCTCCCAGCATCAGAGTCTTTTCCAATGAGTCAACTCTTCGCATGAGGTGGCCAAAGTACTGGAGCTTCAGCTTTAGCATCATTCCTTCCAAAGAACACCCAGGGCTGATCTCCTTCAGAATGGACTAGTTGGATCTCCTTGTAGTCCAAGGGACTCTCAAGAGTCTTCTCCAACACCACAGTTCAAAAGCATCAATTCTTCGGTGCTCAGCCTTCTTCACAGTCCAATTCTCACATCCATACATGACCACAGGAAAAACCATAGCCTTGACTAGACAGATCTTAGTCGGCAAAGTAATGTCTCTGCTTTTGCATATGCTATCTAGGTTGGTCATAACTTTTCTTCCAAGGAGTAAACATCTTTTAATTTCATGGCTGCAATCACCATCTGCAGTGATTTTGGAGCCCAAAAAAATAAATTCTGACACTGTTTCCACTGTTTCCCCATCTATTTGCCATGAAGTGATGGGACCGGATGCCATGATCTTCGTTTTCTGAATGTTGTGCTTGTTGCCACCTTTTTCACTCTCCTCTTTCACTTTCATCAAGAGGCTTTTTAGTTCCTCTTCACTTTCTGCCATAAGGGTGGTGTCATCTGCATATCTGAGGTTATTGATATTTCTCCCAGCAATCTTGATTCCAGCTTGTGTTTCTTCCAGTCCAGCATTTCTCATGATGTACTCTGCATGTAAGTTAAATAAGCAGGATGACAATATACAGCCTTGACGTACTCCTTTTCCTATTTGAAACCGTGGAACCAGTTGTTCCATGTCCAGTTCTAACTGTTGCTTCCTGACCTGCATACAGGTTTCTCAAGAGGCAGGTCAGGTGGTCTGGTATTCCCATCTCTTTCAGAATTTTCCACAGTTTATTGTGATCCACACAGTCAAAGGCTTTGGCATAGTCAATAAAGCAGAAATACATGTTTTTCTAGAACTCTCTTGCTTTTTTCCATGATCCAGCAGATGTCAGCAATTTGATCTCTGGTTCCTCTGCCTTTTCTAAAACCAGCTTGAACATCAGGAAGTTCACGGTTCACATATTGCTGAAGCCTGGCTTGGAGAATTTTGAGCTTTACTTTACTAGCATGTGAGATGAGTGCAATTGTGCGGTAGTTTGAGCATTCTTTGGCATTGCCTTTCTTTGGGATTGGAATGAAAACTGACCTTTTCCAGTCCTGTGGCCACTGCTGAGTTTTCCAAATTTGCTGGCATATTGAGTGCAGCACTTTCATAGCATCATCTTTCAGGATTTGAAATTTGTGTGTGCAGGTACACCCAAACTGATTTAACAGATGGATTTAATACCACTTGCTCTGGTATTAATCAAACTAGACTTACAGGGGTTGATTAAATTATTATTAACTCTCCCAGCCTAGTTAAGAAGATAAAGGCAAAGTTAACATAATAAGAAAACAAGAAATACCATCTCCTGTCTCTGTAAACTGAGAAGACATGAAAAGAAGGTGTCAAGTATCCCATGTGGGTCTCCATTCAGCTCCTCTTCACCTTTCCTTCTAGCTCACTTTGAATAGTTAAGCAGCCTTGCTTGTTTATCTTGCCTCTACTTTAGAAATAAACCACTCTCCCCAAGACATCCCTTATATACAGCCTTTTTTGGAAAGTGGGGGGTGAGCATCGAATAAGAATTAACAGTCAGTAGAAACTTCCATAAACAAAGCATCCTAGTCATGCCAAGGTTGAGCAAGAGTTAAGCTAAAGATGCTATTTTGCTGATCACACCAACGGGGCAAGAAGAAGAAAGGGACAAATGAGTGCCTCACTGTTATCTCAAATGTATCTCATCCTGATATTTTTGGGGTCCTCCTTCCCTAGGACACAGCTCACTCCTATGGATGCTCTGTGTTTCCCAACCCAATGAGTTGTCTTAGGCTAGACCTTCAATGCGAGAGACGTAGGTTTGATCCCTGGGTTGGGAAGAATCTCTGGAGAAGGAAAAGGCTACCCACTTCAGTATTCTGGCCTGGAGAATTCCATGTCCTTGGGGTCGCAAAGAGTCAGACACAACTGAGCGACTTTCATTTTCACTTTTTTCTTTCTCAGAAGTGGTGTGATAAGAGCATAAAAACCTGCTCTTAGGAGGGAGAATTCTTTCAATCATTTGCAATCGTACTGCAGTTGTACCACTTAATTATTTTTAAGTATAATCACCTCAGATATATTGCTTAAAAATGTTTCCTCTCATTAAACATGAGGCAATTCTAGAGAAAAGAAGGACATTAAGGTTATCAAGAGTTTACTTAAATTTTCTAATGACAGCTTTCTAAATCCTGATACTTAAAACATCACTAGGAAATCCAAACTTTAGAGACCATCAATGAGTTAACCAAAAACAAAACAAAACCACCTCTAACCCCAATGACCTATTCTCCCGGCCTTTTCAAATGATAAAAGATCATCAATTCTACTCTCTTGCTTTTGCTGGATATTAAAGTAACAAAAGCCTTCTCCAAACTAAACATTTTTTAAAATGTAAAGCAAATATTCTACAAAAAAATGAAGCTAACCATGTCAGTTAACTACCCAACAGACAATTCTTTCCATTATCATAATAAAGTCATGAATGTCAAGGGGTCTTTCCAAAACAGAAAAGTTATAACCCTACATTTTCAGAATTATAATACTTATCAGATTCAAACATAAAACAAACAAGATTTTTTGATAGACTCTTAAATACATACTACTTACATGACACCTTGTAGAACTTTCTGGGGATCAGGGTCAAATAGCCTGTCAACATAGTGGCGACTGCTAGCTGTTACTTCCTAGAAAGTGGGGGGAAAAATTATGACATCTGAAGCCATGCAAATCACAAATTCACAGTATCACCTATAACATCAAATAGCTATATAATCTAACTTAAAGCAGAAGCATTCACATTTTTATATATACTTATCATATTAAATCAATCTGAGAAAATCTTGTGACAAGATAAAAAATAAGATGAGCAAGAAAGAGATACCCAGTTCTTACTAACATAACTAGACGGTGGAACCTTTGTAGTGAGCACTGCAAGCTTTGCTAACAGAACTGGGCCTAAGTATTAAGAAGCAAGCTAAGTTTCTTAATTAAGTGCTGGGTGTCTCCTACATATGAAAAAGGATAAGAATGCTATTTCTGTTTATATCCACTAAAGGGAGGGAAAATCTGATCTCAGCAAGGAAAAATGGGAAAGGACTTCATGAATAGTTTATGAAGGGTAGTCTCGGTGCAAGAGGAAGACCCTCAGAGTGACACAGAGGAGCTCTACTGCTAAGAAGCAGACATAAGTAAAAAATAAAAACTAATATAAAGGAGTTGTTGTCACACTTTCTGTGAAGAAAAAAAAAAAATTAAAAATTAGGGTGATTTATCAGGTCCAAATGAGTTACCCAGTCTGAATTGGCTAAAGCTGACCAGAAGAGGGAGGAATTAGAATATGAAGAACAAGGGAGACACTTACCTCCTTTTATTTGTATTTTGGGGTTTGCTCTATTATGTTATTTCCTGTAATACTTATTTGGGGGGTATACTTATTTTTATATTTAATTTTCAATGCTTAATATCATTTAAAACAAAGAACATATGTTTAAGAACCGGAGAGAAAGAACTTTTATCCCTTGCTGTTTCTTTCTGATGCCTGCTGGAATATGCTGCTCATATACTATCAACCATTAGCAATCAATTTTTATAGAGAGGAAGAAATACTTTTCCAGTTTACCCAGAATCCCTGATCAGAAAAGACTTAACTGCCAAGACACAGTATCAGCTTAAAATTCTGAGTCTCTGAAAATAACTCTGGAAAAAATTTCAGGCAATATAGTTAAGCTAAAAATCAAAGTGTATTTTCATATTATGGGTCTGCAACAAAAATATCCTTGTAGGCAACGCAAATACCTATTTTTAATACATACTCCACTTATAAAGAACAAACTGGCAGCAATAAGACACATTGATGAAAATTCTTATGCCTGACAGGTAACACAAAGCACTTGCTAACGGGTCTAGTTTCCTCAAAATAATATACCCAAGAGCAAAATCCAGGATAAAACTGAAAACAGCACTCCCATAATACAGATATGTCTTCTCACTTCATCTGAGCACATGTGCTTTCCTGGCTTTCCAATAATGCTAAGTCCGTATTCCCTGCTTTGTAAGGACTGATCTTTGATTTTACTGTTTGTCTCCACAGCTCTATATCTCTTGCCTCTCAATGTGGTTTTTAAAAACGTACTTGGGTTTAAAACCTATATTTTAAATAACAAATTTCTCCCATTAACAACAAGTCTACTTCTCTGTACTAATTCTCTGTACATTCATTTAATAAACACTGCCTATCTATTAATAAGGTACAGAGGAAAGCATTAAAGTTAAAAAAAAAAAAAGTAAGGGATGGTCTCTCCCTCAAGAATTCATATTCTATGGTAACTATGTTTACATGTTTATATTCCCTATTAGAATATAAAACAGAAGTATACACAAATAAAGGTAGCACTTAGGAGAGTATTAATAAATTGGGAGAATCAGTGAAGACTTCTTAGAGGAGTTGGTTTTAGAAGATGAGTAACAGTGCACAAGAATAGATAAAGAAAGAATCAGGGTCACAACCACAGCCATAAAGCGAGTGAAGCCAACACACAAATACCATCAGCAAGGATTCCAGTTGCCGGCACTGAAAACGAAGGGTAGATGGTAGAGAGGTAACTGCAGACTATAAAGCACAGAAGGTTAATCAATATGTAGCCAATAAGTGAAACGCTACACTGCCTTTGGGTCAAAGCTCTATGCTAGGTGCCAAAGAGATGCAAGAGGAAGCTAAGGCAGAACTGTACAGAGCTTACACCTATAAAGGGGTCAGTCATATGTACAAAACTGGAACCTGTGAGTTGCCTACATAGTAGCAAGCTAGAGGATCTAGTCGGTTGTTCAAAGCGATTTTACTCTATGCTTCTGCTTAACATATTCATTTAGTTGTTCGTATGGGACATTTCTCCTATTTCACTGCTTTCCTTTGTAGATCAAGCCATCTCTCCACTTTTAGCCCTCTTCTCTTGTCTTTCAAAAGGCAGCCTGGAGGGACTCCCCTGGTGGTCCAGTGGCTAAGACTCTTGAGCTGTCTCAATGCTGGGACCCTGAGTTTGATCCCTGATTGGGGAACTAGATCCCACATGCCACAACTAAGACCCTGCACAGCCAAATAAATAAATAAAAATAAATATTAAAAAAAAAAGGCAGCCTGAAAATAAAAGACTTTGAGAGAGAAGGTGATCGGTACAGATACTAAATAGGTGCTCAGAGAAAAAGTGACACTTGAGAAAAGAGGTGAAAAAGGTCAAGGAGTAAGTCATGCAGCTATCTTGGAGCCAAGCTTGTTAAGCAAAGAGAACAACAAATGCAAAGGCTCTGAAATGGGAAGCATCTGAGGGGATCAAAGAACAGGAGGCTGTGACAGCTGGGGCAGAATGAGCAAAGGAGAAAACAGTAGGAGATGAGTTCAGAGAAGAGGGGCCAGATGGTAAAGAGCTGCGGTGTCCAATATGATAGCCACTAGCCTCATATGGCTACTGGACATTTGAAATGTGGCTAGAAGTTGAATTTTAAATTTTAATTAATTAAAATTAAATATTTAAAAACCAATGCTAGATTCAATTATTAGAAAACTTTTAAGACTGTTTAGAAATACTTGGGTATGTAAATCTACTTTCAACTGTATTTCATGAAACCTAAATACCAATCAAGTATTTTTCCAAGCAAAATACAAATCAAGTATTTCCAACCAAAATTTGGCATCAAAATTGTGTACAATACATACCAGGTTTTTGAAGACTTAATATAAAAAAGTAAAACAATTTCATTAACAATTTCCTACATTAACTGTATGTTCAAATAGTATTCTGTATATAGGTTTAAATTAGATTTAACATTAAAATTAACTTCATCTGTTTTCTTTTTATTTTTACAGCATGGTTGCTAGAAAATTTAAAATTATGTACGTGGCTTGCATTATTTTTCCACTGGACAACACTGGTATAGAGTCTTGTTGGTCATTGTAAGAATTTTTATTTTTATAGTATGATTTGGAAAGCCATTAGACATGAACTGACTTGCTTTAAAAGGACTGCTCTAGTTGCAACTACAGAAACAGACAAATATGTGGACTGGGCTAGGGAACAAAGCAGGGAGACTAGGTAGGAGGCTGTTTCAATAACCGGAAGTGCTATTCTTTCAGAGAGATGAAGGAAGCCTGGACTAGGGCAAGAGTTTTGGAGGTAGAAAGAGTCACTCAGATTCCAGATAAATGTTAAAGTTGAAATGACTATCAAATTGGATATGCTGTTGGAATAGATGAGGGATGTGAAAGAACAGAGGAGCCAAAGATAATACTTAAAGTTTCTGCCTGAGGATCCAGAAAGACTGAGCTGCCAGTTACTGAGATGGGGAAGACTGTGGGAGATGCAACTCTGAGTGAGAAGATCAAAAGTGCAGTTTTTGTTAGAACTGAAAATTGTATTAGCCTTCCAAGTGAGAATGTCAGGTTATAGTTGAATATATGTCGAGAGGTTAGGAGAGACCTATTGAGTGGGAGATACAAATGAGGGAGATGAGTATAAACAGGAGTAGTATAAACAGGGTAAGTTCACTTAGGATAAAGCAGAGCCAGAAGACTGAACTCTGAAGCACCTGAACAAGCAGCCAGCGTGATGGGAAGAAGTCTAAGAAGCCAGATAAGGTAATATTTTAAGAAGGGAGTAATCAATTATGCCAAATGCTGTGGAGGTGTAGCATAAGATAATAACTAAGACCTAAATGTTGGGTTGATGAGCTGACTGTGGCTCAGATCATCAGCTTCTCATAGCAAGACTCAGGCTTAAACTAAAGAGAGTGGGGAAAACCACTAGGCCAGTCAGATACAACTTAAATCAAATCCCCTATGAATATGCAGTGGAGGAGACAAACAGACTGGGATGAGAGTAAACAGGGTGCCTGAAGAACTATGGATGGAGGTCTGTAATATTGTACAGGAGGCAGTGAACAAAACCATCCCAAAGAAAAAGAAAAGCAAGAAGGCAAAGTGGTCATCTGAGGAGGCCTTACAAATAGCCGAAGAAAGAGGAGAAGCAAAGAGCAAGGCAGAAAGGGAAAGATACACCCAACTAAATGCAGAGTTCCAAAGAACAGCAAGGAGAGACAAGAAGGCCTTCAACGAAACAGAGGGGAACAGCAGAAAGGGAGAGACTAGAGGTCTCTTCAGGAAAACTGGAGATATCAAGGGAACATTTTGCCCAGAGATGGGCACAATAAAGGACAGAAACAGTAGAGATCTAGTAGACGCTGACGAGATCAAGAAGAGATGGTAAGAATACACAGAACTGTACAAAAAAAAAAAATCTTACTGAACCAGATAACTATGATGGTGTGGTTAGTCACCCAGAGCCAGACATCCAGGAGTGTGAAGTCAAATGGGCCTTGGGAAGCACTGCTGTTAATAAAGCTAGTGGATGTGATGGAATTCCGATAGAGCTATTCAAAATCCTAAAGGATGATGCTATCAAAGTGCTGCACTCAATATGTCAGCAAATCTGGAAGACCCAACAGTGGTCACAGGACTGGGAAAGGTCAATCATCACCCAAATTCCCAAGAAGAGTAGCACTAAAGAATGTGCTAACCATCAAGCAGCTGCACTCATCTCCCATGCCAGTAAGGTCATGCTGAAAATCCTGCATCCTAGGCTTCAGCACTGTGTGAACCAAGAACTTCCAGATGTCCAAACTGGGTTTAAAAAAGGAAGAGGAACCAGAGATCAATTGCCAACATTCACTGGATCATAGAGAAAGCTAGGGAATTCCATAAAAACATCTACCTGTTTCATCAATGATGCTAAAGCCTTTGACTGTGTGGATCATAACAACTTCAGAAAGCTCCTAAAGAGACAGGAATGCCAGACCACCTTACCTGTCTCCTGAGAAACCTGTAACTGCATCAAGAAGCAACAGTTAGAACAGTGAGAACAACTGACTGGTTCAGGACTGAGAAAGGAGTACAACAAGGCTGTCCACTGTCACCCTATTTATTTAACCTATATGCTGAATACATCATGAGACATGCCAGGCTGGATGAGTTACAAGCAGGAATCGAGATACGTGGGAGAAACATCAATAACCTCAGATATGCAGATGATATGACTCTAAATGGCAGAAAGCGGAGAGGAACTAAAGAGCCTCTTGATGAGGGTGAAGGAGGAGAGTGAAAGAGTCTGCTTAAAACTAAATATAAAAAAAATAAGATCATGGCATCTGGCTTCATTATTTCATGGCAAAAAGAAGGGGAAAAGATAGAAAGCACTGACAGATTTCCTCTTTGGGGCTCTAAAATCACTGCAGATCGTGACTGCAGCCATGAAATTAGAGATGATTGCTTCTCGGCAGGAAAGTTATGACAAACCTAGACAGTGTATTGAAAAACAGACATTACTCTGCCGACAAAGGTCCATATAATCAAGGCTATGGTCTTCCCAGTGGTCACACACGGTTGTGAGAACTGGACTGTGAAGAAGGCAGAGCGCCAAAGAATTGATGAATTCAAACTCTGGTGCTGGAGAAGACTCCTGAGAGTCCCCTGGACAAGAAGGAGATCAAACCAGTCAATCTTAAGGGAAATCAACCCTGAATACTCATTGGAAGGACTGATGCTGGAGCTGAAGCTCCAGTATTCTGGTCACCTGATGCAAACAGCTGACTCACTGGAAAAGTCCCTGATCCTGGGAAAGACTGACGGCAGAAGAAGAGGGCGTCAGAGGATGAGATGGCTGGATGGCATCCCTGATGCAATGGACATGAACTTGGGCAAACTGCGGGAGATGCTGAGGGACAGGGAGACCTGGCGTGCTGCAGTCCATGGGGTAGCAAAGAGTCAGACATGACTGGGCAACTGAATAACAATAACAAACGTTGGATTCAGGAACATGGAGATCATCAGTGATCTTGACAACAACAGTATGTGCGAGTGGTCGGGCCAAAGCTTGCTTGGGGAGGGTTAAGAGAGAATGGGTAAAGAGGAATTAGAGAAAGTAAATACAGACAACTCTTTCAAGGAGTTTCACTGTAAAAGAAAGAGAAGAGAGAAGTAGTTAGAGAGAGAGGTGAAGTCAGAAGTTTTTTTTTTTTAAGATGGAATAAATTAAAGCATATTTATTCATTGAGGGAATTGTTTTTATATAAAGAAAAACATGCTGCATTGGGGTAGGGGAAGAACTTCTGGAAGAATGTTCATGAATAATTGAGAAGAAAGTGGATTTACTGACCAAGTAGAGCATGGAAAGTACAATAGCCAGAGGCAATTAATTAGGTGGATATGGTGGTGAAAGCTTGTGGACATTCTCTCCAATTATCTCTATTTTTTTAAAGTTAAAATGGTGGGGATGGATGTAAGGGTGGGTGAAGAAAAAGACGAGAATAAGACACTGTATGGGCCAGAAAATATATCAGCGCTGCCAGGCAGCACTTAACCTTCCTGAGGCTCATGATTATGAATTTAAAGTGAGACCAGTCAGCATGGCTGTGTTTTTCTCCAACTACATTTAAATATACAGAAGTAGGCATGAATAAGAGAGCTGGGTTTAACCAGATCTGGAATTTCACCAGGCAAGGATGACAAAGCCAGAGGAAGAGGTCAGCTGAGTTGAGAGTATATGCAAGGTTGTGATTATGGCAGGCCTACTGAAGACCAGTGAAAGAGTGGTAGAATTCATAGAATGCAGGTAACAAGGGAATTGAAGAAGGGTTGCAGGTGTTCGGGTAGTAGGAAGAATGGTTAGGGAGGACAGAAGGTGGTGGCCAGGATGTGAAAAATTGAGATTATGAAGGGATTTTAGTTAGTGAAGGGATTTAGTTATTACATGAAGGTCAAGGTCTAGGAAAAAACCATGAGGACAAATACCTCAAAGTAGGACAGAGGATATGATCACTGGAGAAGTCTAGAATTTTAGAAAAATTGTCTATATAAGTAGTGAAATTTGCATAAATTACCACAGAAATAGTGCTAGGGAAAAAGTGATCACGAGCTAGGAGCTCAAATCTTAAAAGAAATGAGGGGGAATGATCCAGAAGATCTATGCTCATACTCAGTCACTCAGTTGTGTCTGACTCTTTGCAACTCCATGGCCTGTAGCCCACCAGCTTCCTCTGTCCATGGAATTTTCCAGGCAAGAATACTGGAGGGGGTAACCATTCCCTTCTCCAAGGGATCTTCCCAACCCAGGGATGAAACCCACATCTCCTGTCTCCTCCATGGGCAGGAGGGCTCTTTCGCACTGCGCCACCTGGGGCGCCAGGGGATCTGTCGACGACTACAGCAAGGTCGAGTCTGATGAGATGCAGAGCTGGGGCGTTCAGAAGAAGGAAAAGAGGGGCCTGCAAAGATCCATGAGAACAATTCTCTCCTGTACCTCCTCGAGATATGAGGGGCACGGGAAGGAAAAGAGCCACCAGCTGAGAAGACTGCAGGAGAAAACTGAGGAAAGCGACATCAACAAGTGAAAAGCTCAGTTTCACCCTAAACAGAAAGATGAGGGAAATGTTTGGAGAAGAGGCTGAGGAGAAGGGAAGTCCTGTGAAAGGAGAGAGGCAAGGAATCTGGGTAGAAAAGTAAATGGACAGAGACACACGGGCAAGAGGAAGGACCCTAGAGTCCTGGGCTTCTTGTGGAGGTTAACGTAAACAGAGAATAAGAGTTTAATCTTGATGACCTGGAGGGAAGGATGAGTGAGGCTGTAATACTGGGTTAGGCAGGGGTGAAGAGAGCTTGGGGGCTCTTTCATTCTTGCCAACAACAGCGTGGATTTGGGTGAGGGACAGTTTCATCTGGGCACTTATTTACTTCTGGAATATGAAAAGCACTAGAGTTCCTTCCTCGCTCCTGCCCATAGACACCAAAAGGCTAGGAGAGTTTCCGATGATCTGTCCTTTCAAGAAGTGGCTTCACCCTCACTTCAAAACACCAATACCCTTTCAACTGTAGTTATAGCTTTCAGGAGCTGGAAGGGATTATACACAGTGACGCTCCATCCTCCCCACCAAGAGAGCAGATGTGCCAAGGAGCCAGCTGAAGCTCAGGGTATAGTCTGTGCCCATGAAGGGGAGCAATGCTAGCCAGGGTCACACTACGACCTCTGCCTTTTGGCACAAGGCTTCAAACAAATGACCTAGTAAGCCCTCAAAACCTAGCTCTAAACTCCTTTCACCCATTCAAAGCTCCAGAAGCCACTGCAAACGCATTAAAAACCTGTTCCATTTCTATGCTTAATAGCACCCCACCAAATTATGTGACTATGTATACAGATCCCTTCAAGTGGAAAGTTTATACATGCCAAATCTGTGAATTAGTGTTAATTCTAAGTAGAGCTGAATGTACATATGTATGAACAGGTACTAAACATTAAAGAAAGATGAGACGCTTGAAGCAAATTTCTTTTTGAAGGAAGACAGAAACAAATAACAAGTTGTATTCCACTGTGGAGAACGATTATGTGGAAGCAATTTCCCTTTTATTAGGTGATAGGCAGTCTCTGAGATAGCCCCAGTGATCCCACCTTCTCAAATTCAAGTCCTGTGTGATGTCTCCCCTTGAGTGAAGACTGGTCATAGTGACTTGATCCTAGCAAGAAAGCAGCGGAAGTGATATAATGTTATTGCAGAGCTCTCCCTCTCTGGGTGTCCATGTCTGTGTCTGTCTGTCCCTCCCTCTGTCAAAAGCCAGCTGCCTTGTTGCAAGCTGCCCCATGGAGAGGTCCACATGGCATGGAACTAAGGGGAGCACCTGGCCAAGAGCCAGCAAGGAACTGAGGCCCTCAGTTCAACAGCCCATGTGG
This sequence comes from Oryx dammah, assembly GCF_014754425.2. Classification (NCBI taxonomy): domain Eukaryota; kingdom Metazoa; phylum Chordata; class Mammalia; order Artiodactyla; family Bovidae; genus Oryx; species Oryx dammah. The sequence goes on along the minus strand of NW_024070186.1, from coordinate 26,398,852 downwards.
AACTAAATCCTGCCAAAAACCCTGTGAGTGAGCTTGAAGTGCATGCCCCCTGCATTCAGTCTTCAGGTGAGAAGAGGTGCTCCTGTTGACACCCTGACTGCAGCCTCACAAGGAACTCTGGGGCAGAGGCACTAGCTAAGCCACATCTGAATCCTGACCTACAGAAACTGAGATAACAAATGTTTTAAGCAGGTAAGTTTTGGGGTGATTTGTTACATAACAATAAATGAATAGACAATGAATAGACCTTCAAATTTACCATCCAAACCAGGATAATTTTAGGACTGAAAGACAGCACTATTAATACTTGTCACAGATAACACACATAAATGAAGAGTTTTGGAGACAAACCAGGCTATATGCTCACCCTACCTTTTATTCCTTTTTAGTAGCACAAAAGAGGAAAATCTTAATGATAGCTCAGAAAACTGGTCAGACATGCTGAAAAGGCACACTAGAACATTCTCTACTTGCTCTTCTGAATAAACTACCCATGGCTGGGGAGAATAAAACCCTAACTTTAGGGGAAAAAAAAAATTCTTTGGGAAAGGTCTTGAATACTAAATTACTAAGTCCTACACTTGAATGGGATTTAACTCAAAGATTAGAAGTAAATGTGTTCAATTGAAGTTTTAAAACCTGAAATGAAACAATGGGTTTATTAGACAATGAACAGTGAGAATTTAAGTGTTAATTAGAAAGTATCAATTTCATTTCATTAAAATCTTGCTCTATGTATATTTCATTAAAATAGTATGTTCTTTATTTCTACCATATTCAGGCATTGAGTGGTAGAAAAGAAAACATGATCCGGCATTAGAAGACGGGTTTGAAACCTAGTTCTACTACTTCATGACTCAGGGCAAAAACAAAATTTTGAGACTGCTGTCTTCAAGTATAAAATGGTGATGTTACTGCATAGTTCAGAGTCTGGAGCAAATGAGATAATACATTTGCATGTATTACAGGAAAAACCCCTGTAAATGATCCACACAAATACTGATTTCAGGAAAATTCTATTTTTGAATTAAAAAAACAATTAAAAAAATTTTTTAAAGTGTAACAAATGCTCTTTTCAGGTATTGATATTCATATTAATGGTTAAAGCTTAATTATTCAGACAGATCAGCTTCCCTGGTGGCTCAGATGGTAAAGAATCTGCCTGCAAAGTGGGAGACCTGGATTCAATTCCTGGGTTGGGAAAATCCCCTGCAGGAGGGCATGGTAACCCATTCCAATCTTCTTGCCTGGAGAATCCCCATGGACAGAGGAGCCTGGCGGGCTACAATCCATGGGTTCTCAAAGAGTGAGACACGACTGAGTGACCAAGCACAGCACATTCAGACAGATACCTGTCCTCACCTGATGACGGCCTTATTCTCAGAGCAAACTAAGCACTTAGCAAGAAATAAATATGCATTTGAGTGCTGAACTTAAAACTCTAACCTTTCATTACTTGAGATTTTTTAAAAACTTAAAAATGTAGAAAAGAATCATTAAAAGCAATCATTAGTGCAGTTTTTATTACTAACTTTCATTATAACTGCAGGTATAACAACAGACTCAGAAAATATTTGATCACATAGGTCAAGGAGTAATCTTTTTTTTTTTGGCCATGGTGCACAGCATGCAGGATCTTAGTTCCCCAAACAGAAATCAAACCCACACGCACTGCAGTGCAGTGCAGTCTTAACCACTGGGGAAGTTCCAAGGAGTAATCATCCTAGTGTTCTTATTCCCATACAACCAACCCAGAAAGAAAAGGTAGGCAGAATACAAATATTTTTATAATACCTGACACTTGTTTAGCAAGTTATAGTTTACAAAGCATTTTCATAGCTATTTTCTCATTTAATTCATGTGTTCTTTAGAAACTAAAATATTCTAACTCTCAATGGGGAATTCTGACCCCTAAGAAATGAATTTTAAACTGGTTATTGCCAATCAAACTTTAATATGTCAATTATGCCACAAACTACTAGGAACTTCAAGATAAATTATTCATAATGTTGATCATTCAGCATTGTCAGGGAAAACCTTGGTTTAGGGGAGAGATGGAAGGAATACAGCCCCCAAAATAGAATGTCTGAGCTCTACAAAGATTCATTTAAAACCTATTTCATGCTGAAATTTAGCATGTGAATATCTTTAATTTACTAGGTGCTGCTAACAGAGATAAGATACAGTCCCTTACCCTCAAGGCATTCAACACAGAAAGGAAACAGGTAAGTAAGTTACAGTTGTTATTTCTACCAGAGGATAAGTATAACCATAAAAATGAACACAAAATAAAAAGAAAGTTGAAGATATAATTAACTGAAGTACAGAAGTTAGAGGTGGAATGGGAGATGGTATCTAAGCAGCAGGATGATTAATCTGAAAGACTAATATTATTGTTAGGTGAAAAGGGAAGAAAAAAAGACAAGGACTCGAGGTAGAGAGCACAGCACATGCAAAAGAGTTCTGAAGCAATGTGGTGTGTTTGAGAAATGCAATTTAGTACTACCGTGATTATAGTATACACTCGGACTACAAAAGAAAGCTAAAGTTGTACTCTTTAATTCAGTCAACAGTTAAACAACTACACAGCCTAGGCAATGACCAAAAGAAGTCCACCTTTGCAGAACTGACATTTCAGCAAGGAGAGCATGATAAAAAGCAATAAACATAATAAATAAGTGATGCCGGATATTAGAGGGCTATACATGCTATGGGGGAAGTGTTTAACAGCACAGTTTATTTCCATCTCCTTCTACTACACACTGCACAAGCTGGGGGAAGAGAGGAGTGCAGAGGAGAAAGAGGGAGGCATACTATTACACACACCTCACCAGAGAACCCCATACCCTCAGCATCTCAGTGGTTCTCAGCACGGACAGCACTACTGCCTAAAATACGTTCTGTAAATCTACGGAAGTGATTTGGGACTGTCAAAATGACAGTAGATGCTACTAATATCTAGTGGGCAAGGACCAAGGATGCTACATGTCCTGTGAGTGGGACAACAGGCCCACATTCCAAAAGACTTTCCATTATAGAGTCATGTAGCAAAATAAACTTTAATATCCTGAGCCTAGACTCTAACTCCATTTTACATACAAACACAATATATGTTCAGCATCATTTTACTGTAACATTTTCCAAAAATGCAATTCCCAAAAGAATATAGAAAAGGTTGGACTTGAACTCTGTCTTGTTAGGTACTTTACCAAAAGCACCTTTTGTTTCAGAAAGTCACATCAAAATCAGTATCACTTATTATATTTAAGTAACCATCACATCATACCTATATCAATCTGTCCTACAACAGTCATATTTATAGCTAAACTAACCTTACTTGCAAATATATCACCTCTTTATTCGGCTTCCTGGGTAGCTCAGCTCGTAAAGAATCCACCTGCAATGCAGGAGACCCCAGCTAGATTCCCGGGTCAGGAAGTTCTAGAGAAGGGATAGGCTACCCACTCCAGTGTTCTTGGGCTTCCCTAGTGGTTCAGACGGTAAAGAATCCACCTGCAATGCGGGAGACCTGTGTTCAATCCCTGGGTCGGGAAGATCCCCCGAAGGAGGACATGGCAACCCACTCCAGTATTCTTGCCTGGAGAATCCCATGGACAGAGGAGCCTGGTGGGCTACAGTCCATGGGGTCACAAAGAGTCAGACACGACTGAGCACAGCACAGCACTACTTTATTACTTTTCTCCAGTACCTGAGTATTTACTCACTTAAATGGCATAGTTTCCTACTCTTTCTCCCTTAACACAGCTGAGACATCATGCCAACCCTTAAAAATTTACATGTAAGAACAGTTACCAGTGAATTTCACTTCAGGAGAGCCAAAGAGGTGCTTCTAAAGACGCCAATGGCACCCCACTCCAGTACTCTTGCCTAGAGAATCCCATGGATGGAGGAGCCTGGTAGACTACCGTCCATCGGGGTCGCTAAGAGTCGGACATGACTGAGCGACTTCACTTTCACTTTTCATTTTCATACATTGGAGAAGGAAATGGCAACCCACTCCAGTGTTCTTGCCTGGAAAATCCCAGGGATGGAGGAGCCTGGTAGGCTGCAGGCCATGGGGTCGCTAAGAGTCGGACTTCACTTTCACAAATATGTTTTAAGAACAGGGTGTGGAGTCTGGTAGAGTTGAGAACCACTAAATGAAACAGCTCTTAAAATTCCAGTCAACTGTGAGCTTCAGAACGTCTTCTCCATCCCAATTTAAAACCAAGATTTGATTTTCTGATGTCTCCAAAATTCTCAGTCCAAACAAATGCTTCCCAATTTTCTGAACTCCCAAATAACTGTACTGCTTAGATCAGTCACAGATTCACAATTATTCATTTTAAAGTCCAAGAACACTTGATGTGTTTGTGCACGCATGTGTGCTAAATCCCTTCACTCTTGTCCGACTCTTTGTGACCCTATGGACTATAGCCGGCCAGGCTCGTCTGTCCATGGGATTCTCCAGGGAAGAATCCTGGAGAGGGTTGCCATGTCCTCCTTCACGGGATATTCTTGACCCAGGGATTGAACCAGTGTCTCTTAGGTCTCCTGCACTGGCAAGTGGGTTCTTTACCACTAGCACCACCTGGGAAGTCCCTGATGTGTTTGTATATTGTCACTAAAGAGATTTGGGCTGTCACAATCCAGAACATCAGAAATCTGATACTTTGAAATTTTACTCAACTGTGCTTTACTGTCAAATGTCGCCCCTTCCCCATGTTCTGACTGTGTTCTGGTGACAATAAAGTCACAATATCCTAAATACTGCCTCTTTGCTACTTGAAGAGTTCTAGTGAGACTATATTTCTCTGCCATAGAGTTAATTTCACCATTAAAGAAAACTATCTGCTGAAGAATTTTTTTCCCTAATATTGACGGGGTAAAATCTACCTCCCTCTGGAACGATACAAAAAAGGATAATATCAACAGTTCAGTTCAGTAGCTCAGTTGTGTCCAACTCTTTGCAACCCCATGGACTGCAGCACACCAGGCCTCCCTGTCTTTCACCAACTCCCAGAGTTTACTCAAACTCATGTCCATCAAGTCGATGATGCCATCCAGCCATTTCATTCTCTGTTGTCCCCTTCTCCTCCCCTCTTCAATCTTTCCCAGCATCAGGATCTTTTCAAATCAGTCAGTTCTTCGAATCAGGTGGCCAAAGTATTGGAGTTTCAGCTCCAATCAATAAAAACTGACCTTTTCCTTGCAGCTATCATACCCTCCTGTGTATTAAAAAATTCCCACCTGCTTCCAAAAGGAAGAAAAATTAGAAGAAAATGCCTAAGTAAACTCAAAATTTCGTAGATACTTTGGTTTTTGTTTTACTTTTCTGTATTCTAGTAAACTTTTAGCCTGATTAGGACTCCATCAGATTCTCATTCAATTTTTGCAGACCTATCACATAGTATTTTTTAAACTACTTTTATCTTTACTTTTTAAAAAATCATGGGATTCATTCTTTGGTGATTCTAGAGGTTTGAAGCATCCTCCCTCCCAAAATTCACCAAAGGCCTTCTTTTCTGCAGTCTCTAGCAACTTTCAAAGTTTATAAACCGGCACTTGAGTCTGGCCAGATCCCATCTGCATAGAATATAACATACGTACGACAGCCAAAATTCCTAGAATATAATCTGTTTCAATCTCATAAACCCAATCATGAAAATACTTAAATATGTAATTGTTAACTTAACCTACTTGGATAAGAGGCAGCCTGACCTCTTAGTAAATGATTAAGACTGAAAATAAGTAGCAAATAAGTCAGTACTCACAGAAAGTCTGAAATAAAATACTAAAATGTAAGGTAGTGCACACAAAATACTTTTCTAATTACGTGTTTGGAAACCTGACTCTGACACTTCATGTTGCTGCTGCTGCTGCTGAGTCGCTTCAGTCGTGTCCGACTCTGTGCAACCCCATAGACGGCAGCCTGCCAGGCTCCCTCGTCCCTGGGATTCTCTAGGCAAGAGCACTGGAGTGGGTTGCCACTTCCTTCTCCAGTGCATGAAAGTGAAAAGTGAAAGGGAAGTTGCTCAGTCGTGTCTGACTCTTCGCGACCCTATGGACTGCAGCCCACCAGGCTCCTCCGTCCATGGGATCTTCCAGGCAAGAGTACTGGAATGGGGTGCCATTGCCTGACAGTGCACAGGTCAACCTCTCTGGTTCTCAGTTTTCCCAATAAGAAAGTGACTAGGACAAACTAAAGACTGTCTGCAAGCTTCTTTCATACCAAGACTCCATAATTTTACTCACACAAAGAGGACTTTTTTCACAATAGAAAAATCGACGACAGTTTAAAAGAAATATGAAGAACAGCCTCTACTTTTTCCGTGGTGAGTTTCTAATATTATAAAATATTATTACAGCTCTTGCATATAGTATAAAAATGTTTTAAGTATGCTTAGGTGGTCTGAAGAACTGGAAGCAATTTAATATGCACACTGCAATGTTTATCTTTTTAAAGTATGGTACAAATCACAAACAGCTATCTGAGTCTCAGTTCAGTCGCTCAGTCGTGTCCGACTCTGTGACCCCATGGACTGCAGCATGCGAGGCTTCCCTATCTATCACCAGCTCCTGGAGCTTACTCCAACTCATGTCCATTGAGTCTGTGATGCCACCCAACCATCTCATCCTCTGTTGTCCCCTTCTCCTCCCACCTTCAATCTTTCCCAGCATCAGGGTCTTTTCTAGTGAGTCAGTTCTTTCCATCAGGTGGCCAAAGTACTAGAGTTTCAGCTTCAGCATCAGTCCTTCCAATGAATATTCAGGACTGATTTCCTTGGGATGAACTGGTTGGATCTCCATGCAGTCCAAGGGACTCTCAAGAGTCTTCTCCAACACCACAGTTCAAAAGCATCAATTCTTCAGCGCTCAGCTTTCTTTATATATTTGAGTCTAGATGATTTTTAAGATTCCTTCTCACTTTTAAATTCTATTTATTTACTCTTCAATGTAGACAAAAATGTCTGAAGACTGACGGCCAAGAAGAGATCCCTCTAGATAGAATAAATGAATCAAGTACGGATTTATGGTGCCAAACAGGAGAATCTGGAAGTCCAAGGGAGCAAGAACCTTCTCATTGGAGTGACAAGGGTTGTGAGGAGTTTTACAGAGATTGAGATATCCTCTGGGTTGGCAAAGGTTTATTTAGATGCCTTCTAAAGTGTTAAGATAGCCCAGGAAATCCACTAGGGTGCACTGAAATGCCTACTTCTCAATCCTGACATAACAGAGTGAGGCTACTCAGATATGGATGCAATATTGTCCTTGACAATAAGAATAGTTTGAATTATTCTTCGAAACTACAGTTATGCAATGACTTAGAAATCCAGGGTAACATCTTTCATGGTACACCTCAGAGGTGACACAGTCCAGATAGGCTACCTGCCTCCTTATTCAAAAAAGAAGGAAAGAAAAAAAAAGGCTTTATTTGTTTCAGAGTTTTAGAGGCAGTAAATACCCTTGCCTCGGAGCTATCCATGGTGCTTGACCCAGTCTGTCTCTTGCAGCATCTGTGCGTTAACTTTTTGATCATAGTACCAGTCAGGATCTGCCTGACCATCATCCACATTGAGGTCTGTGACTATTATGCCAATATCATGGGCCACTTGTAATTTCAATCTATTCCACTTTGCCTGTGTCCAGATGTTACTTTGTCCTACTGAAATTTCTCACCTAGCTCTGTCTCCCAGGTCTGCTACACCATCTGCTACAACAAAGTCCTTTCTGTAGATACAGTATACCTTGGGGAAGATCACTGGTATATTCTGGGAAAAAGATTATAGTTCTTCAGAGCCAAGTCTCCCACATGGTACCTTACATGACTTTTAAAACCTTGTGTTATAATTTGTTACCATTCTAAAATTATTTTAAATGAGTTTTAAATTTTATGATATGTTTTTCTGACTGACTGGAATGAATAAAGAATAGGAACTGTTAACTCAAGATTTATGTGTGGGTTTCAGGGAATTCATGAGCCTCTTGAAATTATGTGATTCTTTAGGCAGATGCATGTTTTTCTGGGGAAGATGGTGTTGAGCCTCTTAAACCAAAAAGGCTAAGATCGACAGACCAATGTACTGATGATTCCCAATAATAATCATCTCCCCAGGTTTAAGCATTAGACCTTTATGTATGCTCAATCACTCAATCATGTCCAACTCTTCATGATCCCATGAGCTGTAGCCTGACAAGCTCATCTGTCCACAAGATTTTCCCAGAAAGAATATTGGACTTGGTTGCCATTTTCTTCTCCAGGGAATCTTTCCAACCCAGGGATCAAACCCTCGTCTCCTGCATTGCCTGCACTGGCAGGCAGATTCTTTACCAATGTGCCACCTGGAAAGCCCATTAGACCTTTATATCTGTAGTTTAATAAATAATGGGTTAACCAAAAAGTTCATTCAGATTTTCCATTCGTGAGTGAACTTTTTGGTCAGCCTAGTATATCCAATCCAGTCTTTCTTCCAGTTCCTGGCAAAAAGCTCCTCAAACTCTTGAAAAATTTCCTGCATTATATGAGTATCTTTACTTATTCATAAGGAATACTTTTCAAGAGCTTATGCTAATCAATGATCAGGCTGGGGCCCTAGATAGCCTCAAGTTGGGACTGGTTACCAAAAATACCAAGTGATTAGAGGGCTGGAACTTTCAGTCCCAGCCACCAACCTCTGGAAAATGGAAGAGAGGGAGGCTGGAGATTAAAGCTCTATAAACATTCCTGAATAAAATGTGATGAGTTTCCAGGTAGGTGAATGGATCCACAGGCCAGGAAGATTTTGCACCCCAGTTCCACAAGGACAGAAGTTTCTGAACTTGAGACTTTTCTAGATCTTGACCTATGTACCTCTTCACCTGTCTATTCATCTATCCTTTAGAATAAACTGGTAAACATAAGTAAATGTTTTGCTGAGTTTTGTGAATCATTCTGACAACTGAATCCAAGAAAGGAGTAGTACAATCCCTTGATTTATATCTGGTCAGTCAGAGGACAGGAGAACAATGTGGACTTGGAACTGCTGTCTGAAGCAGGGACAGTCTTGCAGGACTTAACCTGTGGAATCTGATACTATTTCCAAGTAAACAGTATCAGAATTGAGCTAAACTGTAGGGCACCCAGCTGATAACCACAGAGGACTGGAGAAAACTGCTTGGTGCTGTGGAAAACATTCCAGAATATCCAACTGCTTATTGGATGCCTCTAAATGAATTTCCAGAAAACACTTCAAACGCAGCATGTCCAAAATGAAACTAATTTTTCTTCCTTATTCCTCTAACACAGGCTTCCCTGGTAGCTCAGCTGGTAAAGAATCTGCCTACAATGCAGGAGACCCTGGTTCAATTTCCTGGGTTGGGAGGATCCGCTGGAAAAGGGATAGGCTACTCACTCCAGTATTCTTGGGCTTCCCTGATGTCTCAGCTGGCAAAGAATTTGCCTGCAATGTGGGAGACCTGGGTTTGATCTCTGGGTTGGGAAGATTCCCTGGAGAAGGGAACAACCTACTCCAGTATTCTGGCCTGGAGAATTCCACGGACTGTATAGTCTATGGGGTCACAAAGAGTCGGACCAGACTGAGAGAGTTTCACTTTCCTCTAACATGTTCTGCTTCTAATCCTCACCATCTCGGTAGATGATACCACCTAGATATAAAGCTAAAAGTCTTGCCAATCATACTTGATCATGATTATGACTCTTTCCTTTTCTTCATTCCCCTTATTCAATCAGTCATGTCTTATAACTTACTGAAAGCTTAATAAATTCTTCCTGAAACAAAAGAATTGTGTACTCTGTAATCATTTTGCACGTGGTAAAGACTTCCAAATGTTAACAGATTCTACAGTTTGGAATCTGAACTTTTCATTTTTAATAGAAAGTGCAACTCCGTCTCATCACTCCCCTCCTGCAATAACTTTATGACTATACCAGAGAATGCAGCTAATTCTTTATTCTTCTGAGTTTATGAAATGAGATCAAAACAGTTTTCTTTTACCGAAGTGACAAGTGGGAGCTGTTTCTGCAAAACAGCTCTTATTTGGAATGCTTTTCATTCCTATCTAAACAGTCCTAAGGATCACAGCACTACTGCTCAGTGAGGGTAGCTGTTCTCCAATTTCCAGAAAATAACAGAAATTTTCCTTTGTCAATAATTCCATACCTTTACTTAGAAGCCAACACGATACAGAGCACTGGAAAACAACTGTCAAAAGCAAAAAACTAAAAATCAAAGTAACTGAAATTCCTGGCTCTTGCCACTACTTTAAAAATTCTTGATGAGAATGGGAGGAAATAAGCCTAGATCTCCAAGTGAAACTGGAAGACCCTACCTAATTCTTGGTAAAGCATAAATGACTTCTTGACCATTTGATGTCTGAATTCAGGTGGCAATCTTTCCTTAAAAAGATAGCAAGATGTCCAGAAACATGCAATGAGAATCTTCTGTTCTTCACACATTCCCATTAAAGATTAGGACGTTTATACTGATTTTCTTTTAGCACCAACTCCTGACATACCTTGCGTTCACTGGTGTTTTGTAAACAAAGAGAAAACTTTAAAATGCACTTATGAGATTTTACTTTGCATTTACTACTAAAAACCAAGAGAGACCAAATTCATACTTATAGGATGTGATGAGTGAAGTCACTCAGTCGTGTCCGACTCTTTGCGACCCCATGGACTGCAGCCTAATCAGGTTCCTCTGTCCATGGGATTTTCCAGGTAAGAATACTGGAGTGGGTTGCCATTTCCTTCTCCAGGAGATCTTCCCGACCCAGGGACTGAATCCAGGTCTCCCACATCGTAGGCAGACACTTTACCGTCTGAGCCACCAGGGAAGATCTTCACAGAAAAGAACAACTTTTTAAAACTCTTGTCAGTTGTCCATGTAAGAAAGTAAATCACTATGTACTTTAAGACCAACAAATGTTTGTAATGATCAAGAACAGAACAAAATCAAGGAATATCCAGACTTGGAATATCCTATACCGTTCAAATAGCTGCTTGTCAAATAGGCATAATGGCACTGGAAAAAGAATGTAAGGAAGGCCTTAGCTGTCTCTGCAGCCTACAGTATGATTCAAAGGTATTTTATTATTTTGTCTCTCAAACCATTACAAAGTGACCAAAGTGTAATCATCCTCTTAACAGGGTCTTTCAAAAAGCATAAATTTTCATTTTAAGTCCAGTTATCAATTTTTAAAAAAACGGATCATGCTTTTGATGTTATATCTAAGAATTTGTTACCAAACCCAAGGTTCTGGAAATTTTCTCTTTATTCTAGAAGTTTTATATTTTACAATTAAATCTATGATCCATTTTTAATTAATTTCTGGTGTGAAATTGAGATCAAAGTTCATTTTCTAAACTATGTTTAAGAGGATGAAAAGACAAGCTACACACTGGGAGAAAATATTTTTGAAGTACCTATCTGACCAAGGACTCATATCTAGAATATACAAAGAACTTTCAAAACTCTACAGTCAAAAACCAAACAGTCCAATTAGAAAGTGGGCAAAAGGACATGAAAAAATACTTCACTAAAATATTTTATTCATATTTCAATAAAATATGAATGGCAAATAATGAAAATATTTTGACATTACTGTTACGGAAATGTATATTAAGACCATGATGAGATATCAATATACGTCTATTAGGACAGCTAAAATAAAAGCTAATGATAAAGAAACTGTATCTTTCCTATATTACTGGTGGGAATGTAAAATAGTACAGTCACTCTGGAAAAGTTTGTCAATTTTTTTTAAGAACTAAACATACATTGATCACAGAACCTAAAATTGCACTGCTGGGCATTTATCTCAGAGATACAAAAAGTTATGTCCACAGAAAAGCCTGTACCTGTTTGTTCATAGCAGGCTTTAACAGCCAAAAACTACAAACAACTGAAATTTCTAATAGGAAAACAGTTAAGCAAACTATCTTTCAGACATCCATATTATAAATCCATATCCTGGGATGCTGCTGCTGCTGCTGTTGCTAAGTCACTTCAGTCGTGTCCGACTCTGTGCGACCCCATAGACGGCAGCCCACCAGGCTCCTCTGTCCCTGGGATTCTCCAGGCAAGAACACTGGAGTGGGTTGCCATTTCCTTCTCCAATGCATGAAAGTGAAAAGTGAAAGTGAAGTCGCTCAGTCGTGTCTGACTCTTCGAGACCCTGTGGACTGCAGCCTACCAAGCTACTCCATCATTGGATTTTCCAGGCAAGAGTACTGGAGTAGGGTGCCACTGTCTTCTTTGTATCATGGGATACTACTCAGCAATTAAAAGGAAGAAACTATTGGCACATCTACAACAGCTTAGATGGATCTCAAGGGCTTCACACTGAATGACAAAAGCCAATCTCAAAAGGTCAAAATCACAAAATCACAAATCTCAAAATGACAAAATCACAGAGATGGAGAAGAGGTTAATAATTGTTGCCCAGGGTTAGAGATACCAGGTGTGACTGTAAAAAAGTAGCATGAGGGAGATCTTGACCATGTTGTTACACAAATATACACATGTGATATGATAGAGAGGTACATACATATTTATACCAATAACAGTTATGTGGTTTTGATATTATACAATAGTTAAATAAAATGTGACCAAAAGGGGAACTGGGCATAGTATACATAACAATCTCTTTGTACTACCTTTGCAACTTCCTATGAATCTGTAGCTATCTCAAAATAAAAACTTAAAAAAAAAAAATGCAATCAATGTAAAATCACCCAAAAGCTTGGGAAAATGTATAAATGTGTTGAAAACAGTGATGCTGTAATGCTAAATGCAAACCAAAGAGGGATAGGGTGATCATGGCTATGACCAAGAAAGACACCTGGAGATTTCCTCCAATTCCTCCAAATACACAGTTCAATCAAATATTTATTAAGAACCTAGCATACAAAAAACACACTGTTATAAAGAGTGAAAGTGTGTTAGTGGCTCAGTTGTGTCCAACTCTGCCACCACATTGACTGTAGCCTGCCAGGTTCCTCTGTCCAGGTTCTCCAGGTAAGAATACTGGAGAGCCATGCCCTCCTCCAGGGGATCTTCCCTACCCAGGGATCGAACCTGGTTGTCCGGCACTGCCGTCAGATTCTTCACCGTCTGAGACACCAGGGAAGCTCTATAAAGAGTAGCTAGATTAAAAAGAAGGAAAGGTCCAGCATTTACCTCTGAATTACTTTACTCTCTAAGAAGATAAAACAGAATAATTACTAAAAGCCTCAGGGCCTCTGCAACACAAGTTTCCTTTGCCTGGAATCAGTTCAGTTCAGTTGCTTAGTCATGTCCGACTTTTTACAACCCTGTGGACTGCAGCACACCAGGCCTCCCTGTCCATCACCAACTCCCAGAGTTCACTCAAACTCATGTCCACCGAGTGGGTGATGCCATTCAACCATCTCATCCTCTGTCACCCTCTTCTCTTCCTGCCTTCACTCTTTCTGAGCATTAGGGTCTTTTCTAATGGGTCAGTTCTTTGCATCAGGTGGCCAAAGTACTGGAGTTTCAGCTTCAGCATCAGTCCTTCCAACGAATATTCAGGACTCATTTCCTTTAGGATTGACTGGTTTGATCTCCTTGCTGTCCAAGGACTCTCAAGAGTTTCTCCAACACCACAGTTCAAAAGCATCCATTCTTTGGCACTCAGCTTTCTTTATAGTCCAATTGGAACACCCATACATGACTACTGGAAAAACCATAGCTTTGACTAGATGACCTTTGTTGGCAAAGTAATGTCTGTGCTTTTTAATATGCTGTCTCGGTTGGTCATAGCTTTTCTTCCAAGAAACAAGTGTCTTTTAATTTCATGGCTACAGTCACGATCTGCAGTGATTTTGGAGCCCAAGAAAATAAAATTTGTCACTGTTTCCATTGTTTCCCCATCTATTTGTCATGAAGTGGTGGGACCAGATGCCATGATCTTAGTTTTTTGCATGTTGAGTTTTAAGCCAACTTTTTCACTCTCTTCTTTCACTTTCATCAAGACACTCTATCTCTTCTGTGCTTTCTGCCATAAAGTGAAACTCACTCAGTTGTGTGTGACACTTTATGACTCCATGGACTGTATGGTATTCTCCAGGCCAGAATACTGGATTGGGTAGTCTTTCCCTTCTCCAGGGGATCTTCCCAACCCAAGGATCGAACCCAGGTCTCCAGCATTGCAGGTGGATTCTTTACCAGCTGAGCCACAAGGGAAGCCCCAGAATACTGGAGTGGGTAGCCTATCCCTTCTCCAGCAGATCTTCCCAACCCAGGAATTGAACCAAGGTCTCCTGCACTGCAGGCGGATTCGTTACCAACTGAGCTATCAGGAAGGTGATGTCATCTACGTATCTGAGGTTATTGATATTTCTCCTGGCAATCTTGATTCCAGCTTGATTTCAATCTTGATTCCAGCTTGATTTCAATCTTGATTTCAGCTGGATTCCAGGTTGCCTGGAATGCTCTTGTTTTTCTAGTTAGTTCTTACTTGTCTTTGAACTATTAGCTCATTGTCACTTCTTCAGGGAAACCTTTCCTAGCTCACTGACCTCTATATTTGAACACATTCCTCTATTACATGCTGGTACAGTATCCTACATTTTTCATTTGTAACACTAATCATCGTTCACAAAGACCTCTGTGACATTTTGATCTGTGACATCTCTTTCCCCCACTAGACTAATCTCCAAGAAGGCAGAGACAGTCTGTGCAGTTCACCACTGTATTCTCAAACCCAATGCCATGCTTGGCAAATGACAGAAGCTCAAACAAACTATGTTACATATGAAGCTAGAATTCATGTGTGCAAATGAGCAGGCAGACAAGGGCTACTGGGGTTTGTAAGAATCTGAGATCACTCTAACTTGAGAAAGCCAGTTTATATAGGATAGGAGGTTCGTGCAGAGGGTAAAGAATCTTATCTCCAAAGCTGAATAGGAATGCATCCTTTCATCAACAGGAATCCACTGAAGAATTGAAACAAGGAAACCGCGTGTCCTGTGTGCTGTATAGGAAAATTAATGTGGAGAACTGGACTACTAGGGGCAGTAACAACTATTAGAGGCAGTAAAATAAACTGCAAGGAACTGTGGTGATGCAGGCATAAAATGGTAAGGTCCTGAAAAAGAAGATGGTCACAGGAACAGACAGATGGGAGAAACACTGAGAATGAAGAGCCAAAAGAACTTAAGGACTGATTAGTTCCAGGGGCATGAAAGAGCTAAGAGTCAAAGGTGATTCAAGTGGTTTAATGGTGGGTGATCCATGAAAGACAGTACCATTAACAGAAATGGGAAGTCAGGACCAAGTTCTCTTAGAAGGAATGTGCTTTGTTGGAAGTGATGGCTAACATCCACACAACTGAAGACATGAGTCCAGATGGAGAACAGTCAAGGCTGACAATGCAGATGCATGACTTGACTACAGTTAACGTTTTAGAATGTATGAATTCTCTCAGAGGTTGTGGTTAGTCGCTCAGTTATGTCTGACTCTTTGTGACCCCATGGACTGTATCCCACCAGGCTCCTCTGTCTATGGAATTCTCCAGGCAAGAATATTGGAGTGGGTTGCCATTCCCTTCTCCAGGGGATCTTTCCAACCCAGGGATCGAACCCGGGTCTCATGCATTGCAGGTAGATTTACCATCTGAGCCACCAGAGAGAAGATATAAAGGGCCTTGAATGGAAATTCTCTAAGCCATTTGATCTGCCCCTGGTGTGAATTATGTTTTTCAGGCTATGGAGTCATTCAAACCAGTGAGTTCCCTGAGGGTATGCTGAGCTCAATCGTGCATTCCCTAAAGCATACGTTAAAGAGTGTTGTACACAGCTGGTACAAAATAAGTAGCCTATTAAAGGGGTCAATTATTTTCAAGATAATTTTTGATTATTAATTCCTGTTCCATTTGCATTTTGTATTTCAAAAAGTGGTGCCCTAGGTAGAACTCTGAAAGATCCAGGCTTCAGTTGAAATTATTATAATCAATAAAGCTTGACAGTTTAAATCATTTATCCAAAGCTCTGATTTCCCAAGGATCCAGAACTGATGAACTGAAAGACCAGACCCTGAGACTGTGAAAACCTTAAAACAAACAAACAAACAAAAAAAACAGGTGGTTGGAGGTGGAGGGGAAGAGAGGCCCAGTGAGACTGGGGCTAAAGCAAATCCCCACTAGAAGTACAGAACACTCTTCAAGAAGTTTTTCCACAAAGTTTAATAGGAAATATTACTAAGGAAGTGAAAACAAGAAAAAAAAATCAACTGTACCCTATACGAGTTGACAATGTACAAAAATAAAGACGCTTCAAGCAAAGTTAAGGATAAACGAGAATAATTAAAGGGAATTGAGAAAAGCGACTTAAAAACAACAACAGCATAATGATGGAAAAGTCATTGGCCTGTTCTCCCATAAAATGTTCCTGGGTGTCAGTCAGAGGTGTGGTAACAATCTAAATTCAATGCTTAGGTGAACATTATTTCCCCAGTCACAGTTTAAAATTTTTTTAAAAGGATTACTAAAATGGATCAGAGGAAAGATTTCTGTACAGCTCCCCTCCCTCCAAAAAAATTATCAAGGTGGAATATACCACAATTCTGCAACTGCAACAATGCTCTAACCGCAACAATGTTCTAACCGCAGCAATGCTCTAAACGCGAATTGTTGCAAATGTGCTAAGTGCTAACTGCTAAAATAGGTGAGTGTGTGTGTGGGAGAAGTCACCGAAGAGAAACCAGTTGAAGCCACAGACTCACCGAACCTGACAAGTCACCTACAATTCCACGACCAGTCTAAAAGATGGTCAACCAGTCTTTGCCGGCTGGTTTCCAACTACAACAAATGGGCCTCTGGTAAACTGACTTTTCTCAGTTGCACAGCTCTCATTTGTTGCAAAACCCTTCTAAGGTACCTTCTAGTAACTTTCACCCCTGGTCCTGGTTCTCTCAAGAGCAACACAGTAAACGGTGAAAGTCGCGTTCTGGTTTTATTTTTAAACTTCAGCAAGCAAACTAGGTTTGCTTTCTGGCATGTCAATACATTCCTTTTTTTTTTTTTTTTTTAACGTTTGACTCCCCTTGAAGGAAAAAGGAATGCCAAGCACAGGTTCCTTCAGACTCACAGGGCTCAGACCTCCACAGCAGAGCGGAGAAAAGGAGCTTAAATAACTACACACACTAGGAGACGTTGCAACTGATATGAAATACCCGTTGCCAAGAAGCAAGCAGCTCCAGCCCGTGACCGGGTGCTGGGAAGCGATAGAAGCCACACAGATCTGGCGTGGAAGCCCCAAGTCTGTGGGGACCAAGGACCCTCTATCTTTTTGCCACAGCGGCCGGGGGGAGGGGTGGCTAAGTGGGCACTCATCCCCAGCTCAGCGGCAAGCCCGGCGCCTCACGGAGCAGAGTGCTCGGCCCCGGGGAACCGGCATCGCTAAGAGGAGGGCTCGGTGAAACTGGCAAAGCCCAAGCCGCGCCGCTGGGCCAGCTGCCCGTATGCCCAACCAGCCCGCCCGCCGGACGCCGTCCTGAGAACCGGCACCGGTGAGCGCTCTGGCAGTTGGAGACGTCTCGGGCTCGGCTGGGATCCAGTCTATCCCGCCCGCCCACCCTGTCTCACTCCCCGGCCCAGAGCTGAGCCAGAGGCCACCCCAAGGGGTGGTGCCCAAGAGGCAGACGGCGTTGGTGGTGAATGGAGCGGGCTGGGCCCGAGCTCCCGCGCAGGCAAGCGAGCGGCTGCGGCGGGTCACTCACCGAGAGGACGCTCATGCGGATTGGGGTCTCCAACAGGCACGCCATCTTGAGCCTTCCCACCCGGCTGCAGCCGGCGCCGGCGCGGGGGCCGGCACTTTCGACAGCCGACTACTGGGCCAACCACAGGTACCTCTGCAGAAAGTCAGGCAGGTAGACGAGAACAGACCACCCTCTAGACACCGCTGAACTATGGCCAAAGCCCGCAGAGGGACGAGCAATGGGAAACCGCGCCAGGGGCCTCCTTACGAATCGTCCTCTCAGAAACGGCAGCTACTCTCAGCCTGGGTTAGAGGTGGGAGCGGGCAGCAGTTCCCGCATGCGCAAAGAAGATCTGCCGGCCCCACCTGCGGCTCGCGGAGGGCGGAGCGTCAGGGGCGGAGTCTCGCTACAAGCTTCTTAGACTGATTCGTTACAATTTCTTGAGTTCCAGTGCTCATTATTCCAAAAGACTGGTGTGTGGAGCCACCTACATAATTTGAAGTTCGCTTTCGCATTCATTATCTCACTCCTTCTTTGCACCAAACTCCTAGCGTCGTTATTATCTCCATCTTACAGAAGGAGAAACTGTGATCCCAGAGCCAAGTGTTTTGCCACCAGTAAGAGTGTTTCACGATCCGATGCTGAAGGGTGAGCTGTTTCAGCATTATCCGACTCTTTTATTAGAGCCAGAACGCCTGAGTTTAATCCTTGCTGTTTCACAGAGCTGCATTACCTGGGCATCTCCTATACTTCAGTTTCCTCCTGTGTCAAATAAAGGGTTAGAAGAATGGAAAATGTAAAGCTCTTTTGCCTGAGACATAGAAAGCGCTGTATATGTGTTAGCGTTTCTCGAGCCGCTAGGTCAAGTAGAAAAAAAAAGGGGGGGGGGCAAGAATCTAATTCACACTACTGCTCTGATCGTTGAAGCTAAATAAAAATATGCTTCTAATTCTATTTTCTGACTGACGAGTTCAGCTCTCTCATTCCATTTGTGTGGTTGTGTATATATTTGAACAAAGCCGCTCTGGATTTGGCTGAACAGGTTTCAACTTCATGCTGTTCGCAACCAGCGAGGTTTTCGCAGGATGACTGCAATGAACCTATTATATATTACTCGTCCTTATGCCATTGGCCACCTCATGCGAAGAGTTGACTCATTGGAAAAGACTCTGATGCTAGGAGGGATGGGGGTAGGAGGAAAAGGGGACGACAGAGGATGAGATGGCTGGATGGCATCACCGACTCGATGGATGTGAGTTTGAGTGAACTCCGGAAGTTGGTGATGGACAGGGAGGTCTGGCGTGCTGTAATTCATGGTGTCGCAGAGTCGGACACGACTGAGCGACTGAACTGAACTGAATGCTGCGATTCATGGGGCTGCAAAGAGTCGGACACGACTGAGCGACTGAACTGAACTGAACTGATGCCATTGCTGAAGACACTCCCTAATGCAGGCTGATATTACCTCTCCCCTGGACTAGACTAATAGCCTTCCGATGGAGGTTGTAGCTCTAGCGTAGCTTTCACTTTGCTCCTCACTGTTTTCCTATCTTCTCCCTGTGTTTGGTTTCCAAATTTATTGTTGTTCCAAATTCTTGCTTGTGGGCCAGTGTTCCCTCACTGTTGATCTTCTAGAAAGCAGGGATTTCATTTTAGGTTTTCTTCCTACAGCAACACTATTCCCCAAATTTCATTACCCTGCATACCACCCACACAATGTTTGCCAATCTGCACCCAGGTATTATTCCCTCAATGTTTTTCTTTAAAAACAATTTCAACTCATTAATTTCAGCCTCATCCTAAACCATAAAGCTCTGAAAAGTCACGTATAGTTTTAGTCTTGTACACATTAACATGCTGGGAGGGATTGGGGGCAGGAAGAGAAGGGGATGACTGAGGATGAGATGGCTGGATGGCATCACGGACTCGATGAATGTGAGTCTGAGTGAACTTCGGGAGATGGTGATGGACAGGGAGGCCTGGCGTGCTGCGATTCATGGGGTCTCAAAGAGTCGGACACGACTGAGCGACTGAACTGAACTGAACACATTAACATAATAACTACAAAAATGTTTAAATGTCCATCCATGTATCACCTAGCATCATATCATATACCGCTACAAACCACAAAAGAGCAGAGCATAGCCCTTGTACAGAGCGTGCCTGCTAAGCTACTTCAGTTGTGTCCGACTGTTTGCGACCCTATGGACTGTAAGCTGCCAGGCTCCTCCTTCCACAGGATTCTCCAGGCAATAATACTGGAGTGGGTTGCCGTGTCCTCCTGCAGGAGGTCTTCCTGACTCAGGGATCCATCCAGTGTTTCCTGCACCTCTCGCATTGGCAGGCAGGTTCTTCACCACTAGCAACACCTGGGAAGCCCTATGCAGAGCATACAAAGGTATCAACTCAAAGTTTAGTTGTCGTTTGCATGGTATACAGTTGTTGCTGTATATTCGATTCACATGTCATTAATTAGCTCATCTGTTAATTATAGTGACTCTTTCTTCTTTGTTGTCTCACTCTTGCTGATCCATCAATTCTATTCTGTGGAAACACTTTCCAAATAAACTACCCCATGTCTTGATGCATAATTCTGTTCTTGCCTCTAACATAGCATCTCCAACAACAGACTGTAACTTTGAGGTAATGTTCTACTTTTCTATCTCCCTGTTATACACTTCAGAGCAGGCACTAGGAATTTTATCATAGACTAGTCATTTAGTGGCTTCCCCGGTGGCTCAGTGGTAAATAATCTGCCTGTAATGCAAGAGACGTGGGTTGGATTCCTGGGTTGGGAAGATATTCTGGGGATGAGAATGGCAACCCACTCTAGTAGTCTATGCTGGGAAATCCTGTGGACAGCGGAGCCTGGTGGGCTATAGCCTGTGGGGTGGCAAAAGAGTCAGGCATGACTGAGTGATTAAACAACAACAAAGTCATTTAGTAAATGTTTGTTGAATGAATTGTTGGCTTAGTTTGCATTCATATTATATCCAACTCTTTGTGACCCCATGGACTGTAGCCACCAGGTTCCTCTGTCCATGAAATTCTGCAGGCAAGAAAACGGGAGTGGATTGCCATGCCCTCCTCCTCCAGGTGGCTTAGTTTGGGCACTCCCAAAAGTACATCTTGGGGACAATGATTTGGGTGCAGCTAGTTTATTTAGAAAGTGTTTCCGTGGAACAGAATTGATGGATCAGCAAGAGTGAGACAAGAAAGACGAAAAAGTCGGTATAAGGGTCCGTTGTTGAAGTCACTGCTTATTCCTTAAGGACCCTTGAGAAACATACAGCATGCCCCCAATCCTGGATAGCCATCGTGAGGTTGGAGCATTAATTCACCACTCCCATCCTGTATTGGTTGAGGGTTTCCCACAGCTTTTAATTCTCTACCCTCCTGGATTGTACTTAGGCATAGAATAGAAAGGGCTTCCCTAACCTGATGTAGAAAAGCAGAATGTGCAGGCTTACGTTTGGGGTAGAATGCAGAGAACATCTCCCTGGTGGGTCAGCCATAAAGAATCCCCCTGCAGTGCAGGAGATGAAGGAGTCATAGGTTTGATCCCCAGGTGGGGAAGTTCCTCTGGAGGAGGGCCTGACAACCCACTCCAGTATTCTTGCCTGGAGAATCCCACGGACAGAGGAGGCTGGTGGGCTACAGTCACAAAGAGTTGGACATGACTGAAGCAACTGAGCATGCATGCATTTAGATAGCATGCATCTAAACTTGCAATAGAACCCTCATTACAGCTGTGGCTAAATCAAAGCATCCAGGCTTTTCTGGTTTATTTCCAGAATATGACACGGCTGTTTTACAGGAAGAAAGTATTGATTAGCAAAGCCCTAAGCTCTGGGATCAGGCATCCCATTTCTAGCCCAAATTTTGCTAATAAATAATCTTAAGCGAGAGGAGAAGGGGATGACAGAGGATGAGATGGTTGGATGGCATCACTGACTCAATGGACATGAGTTTGAGTAATCTCTGGGAGTTGGTGATGGACAGGGAAGCCTGGCATGCTGCAGTCCGCGGGGTCATAGTCAGACATGAATAGGCAATTGAACTGAGCTGAACTGAATCTTAAGTACATCCTTCAAACCTAAATAATGAGTAGAAATTCAGGGGTAATTTAAAAAATTTGTTTCAGCCTCCATGGAACAGCAACAACAAAACACAGACTTCAAAAAACAGGAATGAAATTTCACCCCATCCTTCCCTTTCTCAGAGCAGTATTAATTTATGAAAAGAAAATCACAACAAAGTGAGTTTAATAAAGAAAAAGTAGGAATACACAACAGAAAATAAGGGTGGCTCAGCTGGTAAAGCATCCTCCTGCAATGCAGGAGACCCTAGTTCGATTCCTGGGTCAGGAAGTTCCCCTGGAGAAGGGATAGACTACCCACTCCAGTATTCTTGGGTTTCCTGGGTGACTCAGATGGTAAAGAATCTGCTTGCAATGCGGTTTGATCTTTGGATTGGGAAGATACCTGGAGGAGGGCATGGTAACCCACTCCAGTATTCTTGCCTGGAGAATCCCCCAGGGACAGAGAAACTTGGTGGGCTACAGTCCACGGGGTCAGAAAGAGTTGGACATGACTGAATAACTAAGAACAGCACAGCAGGAAAGAAATCCGAAAAGTATTTATAAATGTCTAAAGGGAATTGCCAGGGTAGAGAAATAAAGCCTTACTTTGGAAAGTAGAAGCATACCAATGTGAAAGAAAAAAATAATAATAAGGAAAGTTTATGGTGTAGAAAGAGCTTTCCTCATAGCTCAGCTGGTAAAGAATCTGCCTGCAATCCAGGAGACCTGGGTTCAGTTCCTGGGTTGGGAAGATCCCCTGGAGAAGGAAATGGCAACCCACTCCGGGGAATCCCATGGACAGAGGAGCCTGGCAGGCTACAGTCCATGGGCTGCAAGAGTTGGACCTGACTTAGCGACTAAACAAAAAAGGAATGATCCCAAAAGGAATTTAGAAGACCCTTTAAAAGATTTGAAAATAAAAGCTATTTCTTAAGTCAATTAAAAAGAAAAAAATAGACTAACAGTGGTACAGAGCAGATATAGTTTGGTTCAACAGACACTAACTGTGGGTTTACTTTGCACACATTGTCCTAGGGATTCAAAGTGAATAAAGATGTGGCTCCTGGCTTCAAGCAGACAGGAAAAAGAGTAAGTCTCTGAGAGGTTCAATACTTTGCTCTCTAATACATAGTCCTCTGGGACCCAATAGGACTCTCCCATATGGGATTACAGAGCACTTAAGCAAGCAACCAATTAAAGAAAATCTACAAGAGCTTTGCAATGAGAAATAATGCACCCATAATTCAGGTGCTTGGAGGATGTAAGATATGTATACACATAAAGCAGAATTAGTACAATATTCAAAAGTCTCTTAATAGAAACAACAGTAAAAAAAAAAAAAAGAAAGTGCACTTTTTGTTTTTTTTGTATTTGGTTGTGCTGGGTCTTAGTTGTGGCATGTGGAATCTTTTAGGTCTGGCCTGTGGGATCTTGTGCCCTAGCCACAGATTGAACGCAGGCCCCCTGCACTGGGAGCGCAGTCTTAGCCACCGGACAATCAGGGAAGTCCACAAAATGCACTTTTTATAACTAGATAACTGCTATGGCTGAATTTCAACTTACAAATATAGAAGAAATGATGAATTTGAAAACCACTCTTTTGACAACCATAGGAGTTATAATTGAGGCAAGAATCAACAATGAATGCTCAAACTAATTGGGAGAAATATGATGAAAAACAGAACCTCCCCACAAGTTACTAATGATAGTAGGTAAACTTGATGGATGGGCTTCCCTAGTGGCTCAGACGGTAAAGCATCCACCTGCAGTGTGGGACACCTGGGTTCGATGGCTGGGTTGGGAAGATGCCCTGGAGAAGGAAATGGCAACCCACTCCAGTGCTCTTGCCTGGAAAATTCCATGGACTGAGGAGCCTGGTAGGCTACCGTCCGTGAGGTTGCAGAGTCGGACATGACTGAGCAACTTCACTTTCAAACTTGATAGATACTACTTTATTATAGTGATTATAATTAATAATACCACTAGTGAGATAAATAGACATCCCATGGTATTATTCACTGAAAGGGATATAACATCAGTTCTGTGGTATTCCTGCCAACATCAGACAAACCTTGAGGGACATATAATAAAATAACACATCTATATCCTTCAAAACTGTCATGAAAGACAAGAAAAGCTGAAAAACTGTTAGAGGTTAAAGGAAACTAAAGTGACATGACACTTACTAAATGCAATTTGTGTTCTAGGATTGAATCCTGAAAAAATAAAATTCCTCTCTTGCTACATAGCACGTAAACTGGAACACTGGCTAAGTGGGAACAAATTCTGTGGATGAGGTACCATTGTTAATGTACTGATTTTGATAACTGTACTGTTATGAAGAAAATATCTTTGTTCTTAGGAAACACAGAGTGAAGAATTTAAGTGTGAAAATGGAGTCACTGTGGGTTAAGCAACTGTTTTTTCTTTAATAATGAGAAAAGAACTCATTTAGAGAATAATAATCAGAAGACCAAGGATCCTGGAAATTAATTCAATCAACAAAATGTACTTACTAGGTACCTACTATGTGTCAGGAACTGTGGTCAGGGGTGGTAATACAATTAACAGTAGAAACATATTCCCTGTTATCACAGAGCTTACAAAAAGGGAAAGAGAGGAACTTCCCTGGCAGTCCAATGGTTTGGACTCTGCTTCCATTTTCCACTGCAGGGGACATGAGTTCAATCTTATGGAACTAATATCACACTTGTGGCACTGTCTGGGGCGGGTGGAGGTGGGGAGGAGAAAAGAGAGACAAGTCATTAGAATGTAGAATGTAGGATGACTAGTGAAAGGGTGTGGGGCTAAGAGAGGATCTACAAGGAAACCCATCAGGATGAAAGTCATAAGAAGTCTTTCTGGTAGAGGTGGCTCCCAAGCTCTGACCTAAAGGGTCAACAGAAACAGACCAGGCAAAGCTCTGTGTGCTGCTCCACACAGAGCTTGGCTTTTCCATAAATATTTGTCTAATAAAACAATTAAGACACCAGTTCTCTGCATTTAGCTGTGGAAACACTGACAGATCTTCCAAGATCAATGCTAGGATGAGGACCTCAATTATTTATAGGAAAAGAGACACTATAAAACCAACAGGGCTTCAGATGGCTTACCATCTTCTGGATTACTGGGGACTCCAAATTCAGACTTAAATTTAAGAAAGTGGGGAAAACTACTAGACCATTCAGGTATGACCTAAATCAAATCCCTTATGACCACACAGTGGAAGTGAGAAATAGATTTAAGGGTCTAGATCTGATAGATAGAGTGCCTGATGAACTATGGATGGAGGTTCGTGACACTGTACAGGAGACAGGGAGCAAGACCATCCCAAAGAAAAAGACATTCAAAAAAGCAAAATGGCTGTGTGAGGAGGCCTTACAAATAGCTGTGAGAAGAAGAGAAGCGAAAACGAAAGGAGAAAAGGAAAGATATACCCATTTGAATGCAGAGTTCCAAAGAATAGCAAGGAGAGATAAGAAAGCCTTCCTCAGAGATCAATGCAAAGAAATAGAGGAAAACAATAGAATAAGAAAGACTAGAGGTCTCTTCAAGAAAATTAGAGATACCAAGGGAACATTTCATGCAAAGATGGGCTCAATAAAGGACAGAAATGGTCTGGACTTAACAGAAGCAGAAGATATTAAGAAGAGGTGGCAAGAATACACAGAACTATACAAAAAAGATCTTCATGACCCAGATAATCATGATGGTGTGATCATTCACATAGAGCCAGACATCCTGAAATGTGAAGTCAAGTGGGCCTTAGGAAGTATCACTAAGAACAAAGCTAGTGGAGGTGATGGAATTCCAGTTGAGCTATTTCAAATCTTAAAAGATGATGCTGTGAAAGTGCTACACTCAGTATGTCAGCAAATTTGGAAAACTCAGCAGTGGCCACAGGACTGGAAAAGGTCAGTTTTCATTCCAATCCCAAAGAAAGGCAATGCCAAAGAATGCTCAAACTATCGCACAGTTGCACTCATTTCACACACTAGTAAAGTAATGCTCAAAATTCTCCAAGCCAGGCTTCAGCAATACATGAACCGTGAACTTCCAGATGTTCAAGCTGGTTTTAGAAAAGGCAGAGGAACCAGAGATCAAATTGCTAACATCCGCTGGATCATGGGAAAAGCAAGAGAGTTCCAGAAAAACATGTATTTCTGCTTTATTGACTATGCCAAAGCCTTTGACTCTGTGGATCACAATAAACTGTGGAAAATTCTGAAAGAGATGGGAATACCAGACCACCTGACCTGCCTCTTGAGAAACCTGTATACAGGTCAGGAAGTAACAGTTAGAACTGGACATGGAACAACAGACTGGTTTCAAATAGGAAAAGGAGTGAGTCAAGGCTGTATATTGTCACCCTGCTTATTTAACTTCTATGCAGAGAACATCATGAGAAACTCTGGGCTGGAGGAAGCACAGGCTGGAATCAAGATTGCTGGGAGAAATATCAATAACCTCAGATATGCAGATGACACCACCCTTATGGCAGAAAGTGAAGAAGAACTAAAGAGCCTCTTGATGAGAGTGAAAGAGGTGAGTGAAAAAGTTGGCTTAAAGCTCAACATTCAGAAAACTGAGATCATGGCATCCAGTCCCATCACTTCATGGCAAATAGATGGGGAAACAGTGGCTGACTTTATTTTTCTGGGCTCCAAAATCACTGTGGATGGTGATTGCAGCCATGAAATTAAAAGACACTTGTTCCTTGGAAGGAAAGTTATGGCCAACGTAAACAGCATATTAAAAAGCAGAGACATTACTTTGCCAACAAAGGTCCATCTAGTCAAGGCTATGGTTTTTCTTGTGGTCATGTATGGATTTGAGAGTTGGACTATAAAGAAAGCTGAGCACAGAAGAATTGATGCCTTTGAACTGTGGTGTTGGAGAAGACTCTTGTGAGTCCCTTGGACTGCAAGGAGATCTAACCAGTCCATCCTAAAGGAGATCAGTCCTGGGTGTTCATTGGAAGGACTAATGTTGAAGCTGAAACTCCAATACTTTGGCCACCTGATGCAGAGAGCTGACTCATTTGAAAAGACCCTGATGCTGAGAAAGATTGAGGGCAGGAGGAGAAGGGGACGACAGAGGATGAGAAGGTTGGATGGCATCACCAACACAATGGACATGGGTTTGGGTGGACTCCGGGAGTTGGTGATGGACAGGGAGGCCTGGCGTGCTGAGGTTCATGGGGTTGCAAAGAGTCGGACATGACTAAGTGACTGAACTGAAACGAAAAGACACCTACACCCCCACCCCAAGCAATAATGACTATAGTAGGCAAATGAGTTTGCAAATGGAGATGTAAAGGTGGCAAGTTAGGCAAAGTAAATCCAATCTTCACCATTTACAAGACAGGAATGGAATCTGGAAGTCATCAAACCTATAAACAAGAGATGTTGCTAGCTTTAAATTAAAAAGTCTGATGAAATCAGGAAGTCTGATGGAATGTCTGACAGGTTAAAGATGCAGAGCCTAGAGCCACCACGGAACTCTTTTCATGAATATATCTCTGTGATGCTTGCCTCTCTAGTCTTCCCACCGCAGACTTGCTCACTTGTTTCTTGCAGTTAACGTACTGCCATCAGGTGTGGTAGGTGCCACAACAACCTAGTTCAATTACAAGATACAGACAGCAGGGATGGATGTTTTATTTTGATGTATAACGTTTTATTTATAAACTGACTAGAAGGCTCATTGCCCAGATAGCTCCATAGCTCATTCCTTTATTTCATGAAGCTCAATGTCACCCTATCAACATAATCTTGCAGAACCACCCTATATTCATTAAGTGCCCTGCCCCTACCATAGCATTTCCGATTCCCTCACTCTGTTCTGAATCACCCATCTTTTAAATGCAATTCTTCTTTCCTGTGTCATTTATTTTTATTCAGCTCTTATTTGGCTGGATTTCATTGTCAAGCCATATTTTTTCAAGAGGGGCTCATGGGTATTGTCTCCTTGGAGGCCTTTCGTGGCTGAAAATATCTTGCTTGTTGCCTTTTAAATACAGAACCCATTTTAGGTATTTTAAGCAAAAAGATTTCAAAATTATTGGGTAAACAGGGAGGGAATAGTTTACTCCAGATCAGGAACAGCAAGAAGTTTACCATCACTAAATGAGCTCAGGGTGCTGAGCTGCCACAACTGTTACCAGAGCCAGAAGAGAAAATAATGTTTTTTACTTTTCTTCTACTTTCTGACTTTACACAAGTGTTTCTCATTTGTATAACCTAATCCAAACTTCAGCTGGCAAGGGACTCTAAGAAATGTAGTTTCTTAGCTTCTAGCCCCTGCAACACACAAATGGGCAGATACATATGTTTCTAAATATTTCAATGTGTGTTCTCTAAAAACAAGGGAATCCTTTATGTAGCCATAGTAATATGATCAAGAGCAGGAAATTAACACTGATACAGTGCTATCTAATTTACCGATTTTATTCAGATTTTACAATTATCCTCATAATGTAATTTTATAGCAGCATATAGCATTCAGTTCTCACAAATCTTCAGTATCCTTTAGTTTTTAATCTTTCTCAGTCTGTCCTTCTATTTCACAACAATGATATTAAAAATAAAAGACAGGCCAGGTAGTTTAATATTTTTTGTCAATTTCAATTTATCTCCTATCTTTCAAGATTAGATTCAGGTTATGCATTTTTTGCAGGAATACCACAGAAATAACGTAAGTCATATCAGGAGGCACATGATGTGGATTTGTCCATTCCTAGTGAGATTAACTTTGATCACTCTATTAAGTGGTGTCTGCAAGGTTTCTCTAGTGCAAAAATCCCTATTTATCTCTTTGTTTAAAAAAAAAAGTATCTTTTGGAAAGAGACTTTGAGATCATATAAGTGAAGTGAAAGTTGCTCAGTCCTGTCTGACTCTTTGTGACCCCATGGATTGCAGCCTGTCAGGCTCCTCTGTCAATGGAATTTTCCAGCCAAGAATAAATGAGTGGGTTTCCATTTCCTTCTCCAATAATTGAGATCATATAAATAGCTTCAAATAATAGCTGTGTTGAGACTATATAAGTATCCTCTGTGTGTGAATATGTGCATGTGTGCTCAGTCACTTCAGTCATGTCTGACTCTTTGTGACCTCGTGGATGGTAGCGCCCCACGCTCCTCTGTCCATGGAATCCTCCAGGCAAGAATACTGGAGTGGGTTGCCATGTCCTCCTCCAGGGGATCTTCCCGACCTAGGGATTGAACCCAGGTCTCCTGTGTATCCTGGACTGCAGGTGGAATCTTTATTGCTGAGTTACTAGGGAAGCCCTATAAATATCTTATTACTCTTCAAAGTTTTTCCCAGTTGTTTTAACATTCATGTGAGAGTTGGACTGTGAAGAAAGCTGAGTGCCGAAGAATTGATGCTTTTGAACTGTGGTTGGAGAAGACTCTTGAGAGTCCCTTGGACTGCAAGGAGATCCAACCAGCCCATTCTGAAGGAGATCAGCCCTGGGATTTCTTTGGAGGGAATGATGCTAAAGCTGAAACTCCAGTACTTTGGCCACCTCATGCAAAGAGTTGACTCATTGGAAAAGCCTCTGATGCTGGGAGGGATTGGGGACAGGAGGAGAAGGGGATGACTGAGGATGAGATGGCTGGATGGCATCACGGACTCGATGGATGTGAGTCTGAGTGAACTCCGGGAGATGGTGATGGACAGGGAGGCCTGGCGTGCTGCAATTCATGGGGTCGCAAAGAGTCGGACATGACTGAGCGACTGAACTCAAGTGAACTGAACTGAAAATTCTTAGTTGAAACAGTGATGATGATGATGGTAAATGGTAATTTTTAACTCCAACTTTCCTTCTATACTTATCAATCAGCATTCTTATGTAAATGTGAGCTCTCTTTTCCTACGTACTTGTTTATTCACTTCTGCCAGGAGGAAATAGTGCATTCTTACTTTATTCAATGGGCTAATGTCTGTTATTACAATTATGCATTTTGATGCTGAAATTGTCTCAGATTTGGCTTGTAAGAAAGCCTTCAGTCGACGACATTTTGGTGTTCCAGATTCTTTGGGTACTTCCTGTTTTCATTTTCTTTATTTTTTAAATTATGAAAGTATGATAACACATTTATAGGAGACTTGGAAAATACAGAACAGAGTTACATACAGTTCCACTATATATTACAATTATTTTTTAAGTAGATAAATTAAGACTTTTAGTTGGAATTTCACTATCAAACTCTTAAAAACTAATAGAATGAATATAAAGAAAAGTAGAAGGATACAGTAGGCCTAAAAAGCACAATTAGGTGAAAATACAATTTTCATACAACAGTAGGATACAAATTCTATTCAAGTTCCCATAGACTATAAAATAGGGGACATATCCAGGGACATAAAACAAGGTGCAAAAATTTCATGGTCTAAAGGTATTGAAATCCTAGAGTCTGTTCTCTTATCACTGTGGAATTATGTTAGAAATTAATATCAAAAGATATTTGAAAATAACTCACATATTTTCAAGGAGCACACCTTTGTTTTATGGCACAAAATGATCCAGGCTCATGTTGTACTTTCTCTGCCTTGGAATCAATCAACCACTTCAACAAGCAGACTTGATTTAGAGGAGAAAGGTCTGGTTGTATCTACAAAGTTTTAATTAATATCTGCTCAGCTTTACCCTAGATTAGGCTTTTTTTTTTTTTAGCATGCTTCTATAGTTCACATGTGGTTTCTTTTCTCGTCTTGCTCATCATTGAGTATCGGCTTCCCTGGTGGCTCAGAGGCAAAGAATCTGCCTGCCAAGCAGGGGACACAAGTTCAATCCTTGGGCCAGGAAGATCCCCTGGAGAAGGAAATGGCAACCCACTCCAGTTCTTGCCTGGGAAATTCCATGAACAGAGAAGCCTGGTGGGCTACAGTCCACTGAGTCACAAAAGAATGGACATGACTTAGTGACTAAACAAAATGAGTACCTCTGTCTAGATATTGTCTTTACTCTAACAGAATCAGTATTCTTGACTGGAGAATTCCCCTGGTGGGCTACAGTCCATGGTGACGCAAAGAGTCGGACACAACTGAGGGACTAATATATATCTACCACATTACCCAGAGATTCCATTCCTGGCCATAATCCAAGGAGAAAAAGTGCTATGTCCACCAAAAGATTTTACAAAAATGTGCATGGTGGCTTTATTAATAACAGCCCAAGTTAGAAACAATCCAAATGTCCTTCAACAGAAAAATAGATCCATGAACTGTGGTATGTTCACACAATGGAATGCTACACAGTAATATGAAACAGCATACTACGGCTGTATCTATCCATAGTAAAGATGATACCAAACCAAACTTGGGTCTGCTTGCCCGTTTCTAGTCAAGTCAAATCTATTGGTTGTGATGAAGGAAAGAGCAGCAATTATTGCAGGACGCCAAGCTGGGAGTCCAGATAGCTAGTGCCCAAAAGATCCGAACTCCCTGATGGCTTTCAGGGAAAGATTTTTAAAGACAGGATGAGGGAGAGGGTTGTGGGGTGCATGATTAGCTCGTGGACATTCTGACTGGTTGGTGGTGAAGCAATCAGGAGACATATCATCAACCTTCTGGTTCCAACCAGCCTGAGGTCTCTGTGCTAGTGGGCAGCATACAGTTAACTTCTTCCACCCAGGGTTTCAGTATCTGCAAAACAGTTCAAAGGATATGGCTCAAGATAGTCTCTATAATAGTTCTTGGGGAACTAAAGGTCCTTGACTTTGTTTAACAGCTAAACAATTATTATTTTGTCTTGTTTGATTGCTTCCCTTTGCTTCCACATTTTCTCACTTTAATTAAATGCATTCTTTGGATTTTGGGGTAGACCTAGGACGCTAGTGTCTCTACAAACAAGGTGCGGGTGGAGGACTTTATATGGGTTGGGGGTGGGGTGGTGGTGGTGGTGGTGGTGGTGTGGTCCTCTGCCCTAGAAAGACTCCATAGTGTCCTCCTGCTCGGTTACATAAGATTCATGAACGAATTTCACAGGTATTAAGTGAAAAAAGCCAGACTTAAAAGAATACATAATATACACTGACATTTCTATGAAATTTAAAAACAAGTAAAGCTGATGCATGACGATAGAGGTTAGAATAGAGTCTTAACTACTGGATCGCCAGAGAAGTTCGATTAGATTCATTTCTTGACTAAATTTGCCATAAGGGCTTTATTTGTTTACTTGTCTCTGCCTTGGGAGGATCGCCTGGAAAAGGGATAGGCTACCCACTCCAGTAGTCTTGGGCTTCCCTGGTGGGTCAGACGGTAAAGAATCCGCCTGCAGTGCAAGAAACCCGGGTTTGATCTCAGGAAGTTCGATTCTTTTCTTGATTAAATTTGCCATAAGGGTTTTATTTGTTTACCTGTTTCTCCCTTGGCCACTAATTCATCAATTGTCAGTCTGGTCCGTTTCCCTCCGGGATGTTTTCGAGACATTCTTCACTTTCACTGAGTTTGCTGTCTAGTTATGCAAACAACTGGTAGGAAAATGAAGAGTCCCCGGCCCCCTTTGAAAAAAAAAAAAAAAAAAAAAAAAAAAACAAAAAACCTGATAATTTTAGAAACTCTTCGAAGAGATAATTTCAAAATCGTCAGTGGGTTTTTAAGTTTTATTTTAAATTTGTTTGTTTTTATTTTGTAGTGTCTTTTAGAAATCTTTTAATTTCTAATCATTTTCACGCAACTATCTTTGCCGTGAGGGGTACACCCTGTTTGGTTTCATATTATCAAACTACACTATTTTCGGGAATGTTTGTTTTACTATTCTGGTTTTAATTTCTAGCGTCTGTCAATCTGTTCGGACGCAAAAACCCGCCAAGACAGGCAAAATCCGAGTCTATTTGAAAGTTCCCTGGAATCCCTGAGTGGATCTTGCCCTTCCGATCCCTTTCTCGCGAGATTTGAAAACCGGAAGTGAATTATATTACTGGAGAGTCAATTGCAGGAGGCGGCATGTCAGGAAAGGCGGGCGGCTGCTGATCTCAGTCTGGTCTTCGCTGTCCTGGGCTGGTTCTGGTTAAGGGGTGGCGGGCAGCGCTCCCCTCTTCGGACCGGCAGGATGCGCGTGGCTGTGGCCGGCTGCTGCCACGGCGAGCTGGACAAGATCTATGAGACGCTGGCGCTGGCGGAGCGGCGTGGCCCGGGGCGGATAGATATTCTGCTCTGCTGCGGCGACTTCCAGGCAGTGCGCAACGAGGCCGACCTGCGCTGCATGGCCGTGCCGCCCAAGTACCGCCACATGCAAACCTTCTACAGGTGAGGGACGCGGTCCTGCCCGCGGTACGAGGTGTGGGGGCAGCCAGCGGTGGGGGCTGGGTTCCAATCCCGTCTGCCTACCACTGACCAGCTGTCTCTCTTAGTTCTCGTTTCTCGCCTTTGTTCACGCTGTGTATCTATGAACTGGAGCTTAGTAAATGTCACTTTTCTTCTTTCCATTCGTCTGTTTTATTTGTTTCGAAAGGGATCTTAGCCTGAGAGGGACACCTGGAGAAAGAAACTGACAGGTTCCTCTACCTCACTGTTTGATAAGACTCTGGGACTTGTTCATTTAATGATCCAAGAGTTTTTATTGGATCCTTGCTGTGTACTAGTCCTCGTTCAGGGCCTGCCCGATGGCTCAGACTGTAAAGAATCCGCTCGCAATGCAGGAGACCTGGGTTCGATCTCTGGGTTGGGAAGATCTCTTGGAGGAGGGCATGGCAGTTCACTCCTTTATTGCCTGGAGAATTCCATGGACAGAGGATCCTGGCGGGCTACAATCCATGGGGTCACAAAGAGTCGGACACGACTGAGGACTAAACACAGCGCAGTCCTCATTCTAGAAACTAAGGTTTTAGCAGTGAACTGACAAAACTTTTTGACCTCACTGAACATACTTTGGCTTGAAACCCAAAGTGGCAGCTCTTCATTCTTAAGGAAAAGGATGGGGAATTCGTTTAGAAAGAGCTTTTAAAGTTTTTATGATGAGCTCAGATTTTTTTCCTTGAGATCATTTTGCTTTTCTGCTGTGACTAAGTGTATAGGCGTGCCCACTTGCTTTTCTCTGTGTCTCTTTTCTGCAATACCAATTGACAACTTTTAACCTTATGTTCTAGGTATTACTCTGGGGAGAAAAAGGCCCCAGTTCTCACGATTTTCATTGGGGGAAACCATGAAGCCTCAAATCATTTGCAAGAGTTACCCTACGGTGGCTGGGTAGCACCAAACATTTATTATTTAGGTATGTGTTTATGGTTAATTTCTTGGTCTGATGGCATGGAAGAGCCTGCCAGGATTTGTATATCAGTTGATCAGCATCTTGAGATGTGTGGTGTTTTGGGGACTCTCTTGATTTAAATAGTTAATTATGAAAATTTAGCTAAAATAATTCACATAAGTAGGCAATCTTGAGAATATGCCTGTGCATCATTTAGTGCTTTAAGCAATACTTAATGTAACTGCAAAGAGCTTCCACACTATTTGCATTCTTTTTATTTTTTTCCTATTCCTCTTATTAAATTAAAGAAATAAACTTTTAATAATGGAAATTGTTAAACATTCATAAAATAGAGAATAGTATAGTGAATCTCTGTACCTATTAACCAGCTTTAACAATGATTATCGTACTGTGTTCCTTCTTTTAACCCACTCTCCACTAAACTCTTTTGTGGGAGGAGGTTATTGTAGTATTTTAAAGCAAATCTTAGCCATCAGATTATTTCACCTGTAAATACTTTAGCACATATTTTTAAGTGATGAAGACTTAAAAATACCACTACTACAGTACCAGGATTTTACCAATTATCTATTATTATCTGTTACCTAGTTTATGTTCATATTTCCCTGATTATCACAAAGAAGTCTGCTTTACAGTTGACTTATTCACATAGGATCCAAACAAGGTCTGTGCATTTTATTTGATTGTCATGATTCTGAAATCTCATAACTGTCTCTTGTCACTTTCCTCCCCACCCCACCCCCCCACCCCCATGCTATTTATTTGTTGAAGAAAATGGGGAATTTATCTGGCAGTAATAGACTTTCCTGCTTTCTAGGTTTAGCTGACTGGATTCCCTCGTGTTGTTTAGCACTTCTTTTATCCTGTGTGTTCCCTGTAATTTGCATTTAGGTTTATAGTCCTGATTAAGTTCAGATTCATTTTTAATCCTTTTGAACTATACAGTCCTTTCATGTCTTTATTTAAATGTTTACAGGTGTTTCTAAACTTTAGAAACTTCATTCTTCTTCATTACTGATTGATCTTCTTTTGACAATTGTAGTATTGTGAAAAGATGAAATTGAAGATGATCAATCAGAAATGAAATATAGAAACTGCAGGTGTAAAGTATAAAGAACATATAACATATATATGTTCTATAACATATAAATCCATCATAGAACATTATAAATCCATGGATTTATAATGGATGGATTTATAACATATAAATCCATCATAGAACATTTTCCCCTATTTTCCCCACCCTCTCCCCATATTCCATTAGGTACCAAGCTTCCCAGGTGACTCAGTGGTAAAGAATCTGCCTGCCAATGCAGGAGACACGAATTTGATCCCTGGGTAGGAAAGACCCCTTGGAGAAGGAAATGACAACCCACTCCAGTATTCTTGCCTGGAAAATCATACAGACAGAGGAGCCTGGAAGGCTACACAGTCCATGGGGTCACAAAACAGTCGAACAGGACTTAATGACTACTGCTGCTGCTAAGTCGCTTCAGTTGTGTCCGACTCTGTGCGATCCCATAGATGGCAGCCCACCAGGCTGCTCTGTCCCTGGAATTCTCCAGGCAACAATACTGGAGTGGATTGCCATTTCCTTCTCCAGTGCGTGAAAGCGAAGTTGCTCAGTAATGTCCGACTCTTCGAGACCCCATGGACTGTAGCCTACCAGGCTCCTCTGTCCATGGGATTTTCCAGGCAAGAGTACTGGAGTGACTACACAACAAAACAATTTCCCTCTTCACACACCCTGTCTCTTTTGTTCCTCCCTCTCCGCTCAGTCTCTTGCCTGATTTGCTTCTAGTCCCCTCTCCCTAGTCCACCTTATATATATATATTTTTTTTAATTTTATTTTTTTACTTTATAATACTGTATTGGTTTTGCCCTCCATTGACATGAATCTGCCACAGGTGTACATGAATTCCCAACCCTGAACCCCCCTCCCACCACCCTCCCCATATCATCTCTCTGGGTCATCCCAGTGCACCAGCCCCAAGCGTCCTGTATCCTGTATCGAACCTAGACTAGTGACTCGTTTCTTACATGATAGTATACATGTTTCAATGCCATTCTCCCAAATCATCCCACCCTCTCCCTCTCCCACAGAGTCCAAAAGTCTGTTCTTTACATTTGTGTCTCTTTTGCTGTCTCACATACAGGGTTATCATTACCATCTTTCTAAATTCCATATATATGTATTAGTATACTATATTGGTGTTTTTCTTTCTGGCTTACTTCACTCTGTATAATCAGCTCCAGTTTCATCCACCTCATTAGAACTGATTCAAATGTATTCTTTTTAATGGCTGAGTAATACTCCATTAAAAATATGGAATGCTTCACGAATTGCGTGTCATCCTTGCGCAGGGGCCATGCTAATCTTCTCTGTATCGTTCCAATTTTAGTATATGTGCTGCCGAAGCGAGCACCACCTTATATATTATTGGCATATTTATGCAAAAGGGTAACCTCATCATGATACTTAATTTTCACATAATTTTAGGACTGAATGGTATTCTTGACCTCTAAACCGTTAAGTTAGTAATGAGATTGCTTTTTCCTATAGTAATTTTATTTAATTGTGTAATTTTTCAGGTTTGGCAGGAGTAGTAAAATACCGAGGAGTAAGGATTGGTGGAATCTCTGGTATCTTTAAATCTCATGACTATCGAAAAGGTATTATTATCCTTTTTAAAAAAAAAAAAGACGTTACATTCTTTTTTAAAAAATTGAAGTATACTTGACTTACATTGTTAGATTAATTTCAGGTATACAGCAAAGTGGGTATTGTTATTCTGAAAATTGTTTTAATTTCTTATTTATTTTTAGTATTATTTTAAAGTTTTTATTTTATTTTTGGCTGTGCTAGTCTTTGTTGTGGTGGGAGGATGTCTCTGGTTTCATTGTGGGGCTTCTCTAGTTGTGGCTTGTGGGCTTAGTGGCCTCATGGCTGTGAGGTCTTAGTTCCCCAACCAGGGATCAAACCTATGTCTCCTGCTTTGGAAGGTGAATTCTTAACCACTGGACCGCTAGGGTGGTCCCCTGAGAATTGTTTTTAAACTTTAGAACTTATATGCCACAGAGTAACTTAAACAGAGTATATAGTTTGACTTTTTCATTGAATTTCTTCTATGAATCTGCTGCTAAGTCGCTTCAGTTGTGTCCGACTCTGTGCAACCCCATAGACAGCAGCCCACCAGGCTCCCCCATCCCTGGGATTCTCCAGGCAAGAACACTGGAGTGGGTTGCCATTTCCTTCTCCAAGGCATGAAAGTGAAAAGTGAAAGTGAAGTCGCTCAGTCGTGTCCGACTCTTAGCGACCCCATGGACTGCAGCCTACCAGGGTCCTCCCATGGGATTTTCCAGGCAAGAGTACTGGAGTGGGTTGCCATTGCCTTCTCTGTCTTCTATGAATAGATTTGTTAAATTTATAAAATATTATATACAGATGAAAACATACAGAACATTAGAATGTATCATCTGTGTATCCACCATTTAGTTTTATTTGGTATTTTGCCATTTTTAGTTTTGATTTTTAAGAAAAAAAGTGCAGATACAATCAAAATTCATTGTTTGTCTGTCCTCAGTCCCATCTCTCCCTTTTTTTCCTCTCTTACTTCACCAGGCAGTCACTATTCTGAATTTGGTGTTTATCTTTCACTTGACTATTTTATGTCATTACCATATCAGTTAATAGCTTTAAACATTATATTATATAGAATGCTTTAAACTTCATTATAAGTGTATCATTTTACATATATTTTTCTGCCACATGTTTGTTTATATGTTTTTGAAATCCATGTTGATACATATAACTGTATTCATTTTAACTTGTGAATAGTATTCCATTGTATAAGTATACCACACTGAATCTGAAAGAATCGTACCTTGATTTTAAAGAAATAGCTTGGATTCCCATTGATTTTAAACTTTCACGAATTAAATTGGCAGTTAAAATTTATATCCTCAGAACTGTTAAATTCAAGTCTGTTCCTTGCTGCCCTGCTCCCTGTTGTAAACTGTTGGAACAGGTCTACAAAAATAGGCCACCTCATATGAGGCAGGTGTAGATGCAAATAGAAACCACTCGTTGGAGGATAATTGGTAATATCTGTGGAAATTATACAATATTTTGACTAAGGAATTCTACTTCTAGGAATTTATCTACAGATATAGTCCACAAGTACAAAATGATATAAACAAATTTATTTATTTCAGTCTTCTTTGTAATAGCAAAAGATGGGAACTAGTTAAGTACATCATGATATAGGGACTTCTTTGGTGATCCAGTAGTTAAGACTCCAAGCTTCCACTGCAGGGAGCTTAGGTTTAATCCCTGGTCAGGGACCTAAGATCCCACATGCCATATGCCAAATTCCCCATCCAGCCTTCCCTCATTCTTCTTTCGCCTTCCCCATACCTTTCAGATGGTATCTTTCAAATCTTAAACTATGTGAATAAGCAGTGTATTCCAAAATTAAATATAATGTAATTTTAAAAATCAGAAGCCCCTCTAGCCATTTAGATTTATACTTTGTAATTACTTTTTAGAAAATACCAGCATTTTGAGAGCAGGGTTTTTCAAATAAAATTTTTAAGAACCGAAAGTATTGACAAACGTCAGTTTTGGAGAAGTATATGTATGTATTTATATTTTCAGTACTTAAAGGAGTTGAATACAACTTCTCTTCTTTAAGGTCATTTTGAGTGCCCCCCTTATAATGCAGCTACAATAAGGAGTATATATCATGTGAGAAATATTGAAGTCTACAAATTAAAACAGGTATGTAAAAACTATACTATGACAGACTTGAAAAAATGTAAAGAAATTGTGTACCAGAATGTATTTTGATCAGTTTAGTCTACTACTTCCAAGAAGAGCTTAATTCTGTATTTCTAAAATTTGGATCTTGAGTTGGTTATAGGAGGTTTCCAGATGAACATTTATAAATTTTTAATGGCTATACATTTATTTTAGTGATTAATAATAAAATATTTGATCCATGATTTCAGCTACTATTTCTTAAGGTAAAGCTAAAGAATACATATAGGAAAAAAGTGATAGTTTACAGAAAGTATTACTTGTTTATTTTAAATAGTGATATTAAATAGAAAATAATAGTGATAATAGAGGATATGGGAAAATCATGAAGGTGATATTGAAACACTGGCTTAATTGGAGAGTGGGTGAAACTAGGTTTTTGTTTGTGATCCCATTCAGTGCCTGGGTTTCCCCTGTGGCTCAGCTGGTAAAGAATCTGCCTGCAATTCGGGAGACCTGGGTTGGGAGGATCCCCTGGAGAAGGGAAAGTCTACCCACTCCAGTATTCTGGCCTGGAGAATTCCATGGAATGTGTAGCCCATGGGGTCACAGAGTTGGACATGACTGAGCGACTTTCACTTTCACTTTTCAGTGCTTAACTGGGCTAGCAATTTTCATCTGTGACAGTTCATATAAATGTCACTCAGATTCTGTGAGATAGATATTACTCAACTTTGTCACACTAAGGATGAGAGGCCAAGGCTCAGTTAGGTAAAGTCACCTGCCGGAGACTTCCCACACTGTTCAATGGTAGAGTCTGTCAGGCTGAACTGAGCCTGGCAGTCTAATCAAAGTGTGTCTCTACTGAGCTGCTTTGCCATAGAAAATAAGGATCATTTATGAGGTAGAGAGAAAGTTATTTCTCTTTGCTTTAATGAGTGAGTAGCTCAGTATTTCTGTAACTTCATTAAACAAAGTGTCCCTAGGATGAATTA
The DNA here is from genome assembly GCF_014754425.2 of Oryx dammah. Taxonomy (NCBI): domain Eukaryota; kingdom Metazoa; phylum Chordata; class Mammalia; order Artiodactyla; family Bovidae; genus Oryx; species Oryx dammah. The sequence continues at coordinate 26,359,079 of NW_024070186.1, read as the reverse complement.
CACTGAAATCTAGAGAACTCCGTGGGTAAGTGGTGTGGTAGCCGAAGGAAGGCAGGGAATTCCTTTTGTTTAATCTCTTTTTAATAGCTTGCTTTCTTTTCTTTTTCTGTTAAAGCTGAAGCAGCCTATGGACATATTCTTATCTCATGATTGGCCAAGAAGTATCTATCATTATGGAAACAAGAAGCAACTTCTTAAGACTAAATCTTTTTTCCGACAAGAAGTGGAAAATAACACACTAGGAAGTCCTGCTGCCTCCGAGCTTTTAGAGCACTTAAAACCTACTTACTGGTTTTCTGCCCACCTCCACGTAAAGTTTGCAGCCTTGATGCAGCACCAGGTAGGAACCAAAATGTTTATTCTCTGATTTAATAAACGCTTACTGAACATCTGTGGGCACCATGGGCACAGTTGGGAAGTTAGCGAAAGAAATCAAAGATAAGTTTCCTTTTGTGAGTAACTCAGCATCCAAGAGGGAGAAGGGACAAGCAATCAATTGTAGAATAGTGTAGTAAGTCTGTGACAAAAGTGCTAGGGTACTGTGGGAACACCTAAACCAGGCCATGGTGAGATGGGGATGTGGACAGAGAGATGAAGGGATAGAGGAGGTTTTCTAAAGGAATTGATGTTGCCAGGAAGAAGCAGGTTATCAGGGTAATCTAGGCCAAGGGGCCAGTGTGTGCACAGGCTGTAAGTCTGAGAGTGTGGTGTCTTTGGGGAAGTGTAGTTGGTCTCTGGGGCTGAGGCACAGGGAGAGATAAAGCTGGAGAAAGATCATAGCTGCCTTCCAGCCATGCTCTGGAGTTTGGGAAAGTTGGGAAATAATGGCATCAGAGTTTCATTTCAGAAGGATCAGTTTGGCAACAGTTTTGTGTGTGGGTTGGAGTAATGTAAAGTGGGAGACAGAGGGGGCTATGTAAGTAAAAGATGAGGTTCTAACCTATGGCAAAGAGGAAACACAGAACGAAGCAGGCTCCAGAGAGGTTTTGGAAGCATAATCATCAGGATTTAGCGACAGAGGGAGGAAAACTCCCAGAGTGCTCCTTGAGTAGCTGCATAGCTGATTGTACTTGATGGCAGGTAGATAATATAGACTTTGTTGCTGCTAAGTCACTTCATTTGTGTCTGACTCTGTGCGACTCCATAGACGGCAGCCCACCAGGCTCCCCCATCCCTGGGATTCTCTAGGCAAGTGCACTGGAGTGGGTTGCCATTTCCTTCTCCAAGGCATGAAAGTGAAAAGTGAAAGTGAAGTCTTTCAGTTGTGTCTAACTCCTAGCGACCCCATGGACTGCAGCCCACCAGGCTCCTCCGTCCATGGGATTTGCCAGGCAAGAGTACTGGAGTGGGGTGCCGTTGCTAGGCTATTATGGAAATACATGGTTCTTCCTTTCACCTCCAATTCTGACTTAATTCTGACTTTGTATTCCCTAGGGAAAATGTTTAGAAAACACTGGGTTAACAGAGGTACCTTCTCAGAAGCTTCTCTAGAATTTCTGAGCATCTTTGTTATTTCTTTGGCTGCATTGGGTCTTAGTTGCAACATGTGGGATCGCGCGTGGCACTTGGGCATCTCTCTAGCTATGGTGCATGGGCCCCAGAGCGTGCTCTCAGGCTCAGTAGTTGCAGCGTGGGCTTAGTTGCCCCATGCATGTGGGAGCTTATTTCCCTAACCCTAACCCCTGTGTCCCCTGCATTGGAAGGTGGATTTTTTAACCACTGGACCACCTGGGAAGTCAACCTGAGAGTCTTTAATGTCCTAATGGGCATCACCTTTCTCCAGGATCAGGGATGGGGGTGTGCAGCGCTTCCTGAACTTACTGGACCAAATCCTCTTCTGTGGTAGAGGTGTACTTCAGTGATGCTCCTCAAACACAGTCTGGAAGGTTCTGTCTGAAAACATACCTGTGGGCCCTCTCTGATTCTCACTCTCCAGCTTCACTGGGGGAAGGAGGTGGGGTGATCTCTTCCATTTTCCTTTGGGCTGTTGCCAGCGTGATTATCCTCACCTCCAAGTCTTCTGTTTCTGTCAGTCACCTGCCCCGCATCACTGTTAATCTCTTCTGGGCTTGTGACTTTCTTGGACTGTTACTGAAGCACCTGACTTGATACTCCACCCCCGCCCCCACCTGCCCAACTCAGTCTTCTGGTATCAACCTCAGGAGCTTGTGTCTCTGAATTAAAGCTATGTTTGATCCCCTTTTTCTTGGCACCTCTGACTTCACCAGTCTTCTGTTTGAGCTCTTTAACCAACACCAGAGATCACCTTTCCTCAGAACCACCCTGCTTCCCGATCTGCCCGTGGTCTCTGTGCCTCCCACCACGGAATAAAAACTCTCAGCAGGGTGTCCAAGAGCTTGCTTCCTTGCTGTTCTTAGTGAGTCACTTTTTACTTCTTCCAGTGTGACTTTCTTGTTTGTGATCCCCCCATGTTGCTTTCTGCCAGTTCACTTTTTAAAAAGAGCTTTATTGGATTTTTATTTCCATATCAAAAAATTCACCTGTTTTAAGTGTAGAATTCAGTGATTCTTAGTAAATTTCCAGAGTTGTGCAAACATCATATATAATCCAATTTTAGAACATTTCCATCACCCCAAAAGATCCTTTGTGCCTCTTTGATGTCAATCTGTGTTCCTGCCCTCAGCCCCAGCCAACCACTGCTTTTTATCTCTGTGGATTTACCTTTTCTGAACATTTCATATAAGTGGAATCATAAAATAAATAGTCTTTGGTTTCTGATTTCTCTCTTTTACTTGCTTTGAGGATCATTCTTGTAGCGTGTGTCACTATTTCTTTCATTTTTATTGAATATCTACTTTGGTGTTATATCTAAGAATCTTTGCCTAACCCAGGGTTACAAAAATTTTTTCCTATTAATTCTACAAGTTTTATGGTTTTAGCTCTGCCAATTTACTTTTAAGCTCATCTCTTGTCTGGTCTTTAACGTTTGTGTTTACGCTTTGGTTTGTGTGTATTATTTGCTTTAACATTATCATTACCACCATTACTTTCTGCTGTGACTACTATAAGGACTTTTTTTTCCTTTTGGCTGTGCTGGGTCTTCGTTGCTCTGCCTGCTGCTGCTGCTGCTGCTGCTAAATCGCTTCAGTTGTATCCGACTCCGTGCGACTCCATGGACTGCAGCCTACCAGGCTCCTCCGTCCATGGGATTTTCCAGGCAAGAGTACTGGAATGGGGTGCCATTGCCTTCTCCTTGTTGCTTTGCCTGGACTTCTCTAATTGCGGTGCACAGCTTTAGTTGCAGTGTGTGGGCTCAGTAATTGTAGCACCCCCAGCTTAGCTGCTCTGTGGCATGTGGGATCTTCCTGGACCAGGAATCAAACCTGTGTCCCTGGCACTGACAGGCAGACTTTTAACCACTGGACCACCAGGGAAGTCCTCTTGTAAAGAAATTGAAACCCAGAGAATTTAAGTGCCTTGCTTAGCATTGTACAAGTAGAAATAGAGCTAACTTGTTTTGGAAAAGTAACAGTTGTTCCTTTAGCACACAACTTAGAGGTATGGGTAATAAAGATTATTTCTATCCTATTCAATGTATGACTTGCCTGAGATGATTTTTTAAAAAAATTTTTAATTGGAGGATAATTGCTTTACAATGTTGTGTTGGTTTCTGCCATAATGAACATGAATCAGTCATAGGTAAACATATGACCTCTCCCTCCCCACCCCACCCACCTGAGGTGATGTTTTACCATTCTTTATTAAATCATGGTTCATATTTTCTAGACCATGGATAAAGGACAGTCAGCCAAAGCAACCAAATTTCTAGCCTTGGACAAGTGCTTACCACACAGAGACTTTCTTCAGGTAAAGAGAAAATGAAATAACTTTGCCATGGAGTTTGCTCTTCCAATGATTAAAAAAAAAATTACTATTCTTTCAGAATTTATTGTTGCTTTTTGTGATTTATATATTCTAAGATTTCTCTGGGAATGTTTACGTTACGTTAATGTTTTTACGCTACTAAATTAAATTCCTAAACTGTGTTGTTATATTGACATTCCTAGAATATAAGAATAGGTATGTATTTCTTAAAATTACCGATTTCTTCCTATAGGTAATAGAAGTAGACCATGACCCCAGTGCTCCTGATTCCTTGGAATATGATGCTGAATGGCTCACTGTTCTCAGGGCTACTGATGATCTTATTAATGTGACTGAGCGCCTCTGGAATATGCCTGAGAATAATGGCCTGCATACAAGGTAGGTCTGGCCTTCTTTAGGATTTGCTGTCTCCAATGTATGCACAGTTTTTGTCCCCTCCACCTTGTTATAATTTTTTTAAACAAAAGGAGTTATTGTTAAATGACTATCAGAACAATTCAGAGTTTACCGACTGGCATGAAAACTGCATGTTTTCCATCTAAGAAATCCAAGAAAATGGACTGCTGAGCACCAGCTGTAATAAGTGTATAAGTGCATCAAACTGTAAGATAGTGGAGATTTGGTTTGCACATTAAAATAATTTGTACTTGTTTTAGGGCTTGAGTTAAGGTCAGCTTTTTCTAAAAATTGTTTTAATTTCAAAAATGGCCCTTTGCTAAGTTAACTATAATTTTATTAATTTTGAAATGTGGTTAATTTTTTAATTCTTTCACCTGCAGTCCATAGTTAGATCTCATTATTTATTGCTGAGGTCGATAAAATGTAAAAAGCTATTGTTTTGGACTTTTTAGATGGGATTACAGTGCAACAAAAGAAGCTATTAACGAAGTACTGGAGAAATTGAATCATGACCTCAAAGTTCCAAATAACTTTAGTATAACAGCTGCTTGTTATGACCCAAGCAAGCCACAGACACAGATGCAGTTGGTTCATAGGATCAATCCTCAGACGACTGAATTTTGTGCCCAACTTGGCATCACAGACATTAACGTCAGGCTTCAGAAGGCCAAGGAAGACCAGCACTTGTGTAGTGACTATGAAGGGCTGGATGACGTGGAGGGTAATGACTCTGGAGAAGACCCTAGTGAATATAACACAGACACATCTGCCCTGTCCTCTATTAATCCAGATGAGATCATGTTAGATGAAGAAGAGGAGTATGATGATAGTATTGTAAGTGCACACAGTGACATGAATACACCGTCTGTAGAACCGTCTTCTGATCAAGCTTCTGACTTTTCTGCAAGCTTCTCTGACATCAGAATCTTGCCAAGTTCCATGACTGTATCTTCTGACGATACTTCGGGTTCCCCAGTGTGCAAGGAGGGGAATTCTGGTGACCCTGTGGACGTGGGGGATGGAAAAGACTTAACCACGGTGCCATTGAAGAGGCTGAGTGATGAACATGAACCTGAACAAAGAAAGAAAATCAAGAGAAGGAATCAAGCCATCTATGCCGCAGTGGATGATAATGATACAGCCTGAGACAGTTTACTTGTCTTAGTATTATATGTAGATACATGATTTTTAAGACTATATTTTTAGAATTGGATCTTTGACTCAAGACTTAAGTTTGTAATAATGAACTTACATAAGAAGATTTTAGTTAGGTATAGACTTTATCTTTAGAACTTTGTATATTTCAGATGAAAAAGATATTAAAATTTCATATATTTACTTGATTGAGTACCCCTTTTTCTGAGAACTTATTCACTTTAATTTTTTTTGAGCAAGCACTTACTGAACACATACTTTGTACCAGGTACTATTCTATAAGATGGCACTACAAGGATGAGTAAGACGAAGATTCTTGCCTTCAGAGAGTTACTACCACTATAAGTATTTTGGTGTATAAAATATGGCATATTTATATATTTTTTTACAGAGTTAAGTCATTATTGTATCTATACATATATGTGCTCTCTTTTCATTTGTTATAAATATTTTCTCTTGTCAGCTCTTCAGTTCAGTTCAGTCACTCAGTTGTGTCTGACTCTTTGCGACCCCATGAACTGTAGCACACCAGGCCTCCTCCATCACCAACTCCCGGAGTTTACTCAAACTCGTGTCCATTATGTCGATGATGCCATCCAACCATCTCATCCTCTGTCATCCCTTTCTCTTCCTGCCTTCCATCTTTCCCAGCATCAGGGTCTTTTCAAATGAGTCAGTTCTTCACATCAGGTGGCCAAAGTATTGGAGTTTCAGGTTCAACATCAGTCTTTCCAATGAACACTCAGGACCGATTTGCTTAAGGATGGACTGGTTGGATCTCCTTGATGTCCAAGGGACTCTCAAGAGTCTTCTCCAACACCACACTTCAAAAGCATCAATTCATTGGAACTCAGCTTTCTTCACAGTCCAACTCTCACATCCATACATGACCACAGGAAAAACCATAGCCTTGACTAGATGGACTTTTGTTGGCAAAGTAATGTCTCTGCTTTTTAATATGCTGTCTAGGTTGGTCATACCAGACCACCTAACCTGCCTCTTGAGAAATCGGTATGCAGGTCAGGAAGCAACAGTTAGAACTGGACATGGAACAACAGACTGGTTCCAAATAGGAAGAGGAGTGCATCAAGGCTGTATATTGTCACCCTGCTTATTTAACTTATATGCAGAGTACATCATGAGAAACGCTGGACTGGAAGAAACACAAGCTGGAATCAAGATTGCCGGGAGAAATATCAGTAACCTCAGATATGCAGATGATACCACCCTTATGGCAGAAAGTGAACAGAAGCTAAAAAGCCTCTTGATGAAAGTGAAAGAGGAGAGCGAAAAAGTTGGCTTAAAGCTCAACATTCAGAAAACAAAGATCATGGCATCCGGTCCCATCACTCCAGGGGAAATAGATGGGGAAACAGTGTCAGACTTTGTTTTTTTTTGGCCTCCAAAGTCACTGCAGATGGTGATTGCAGCCATGAAATTAAAAGACGCTTATTCCTTGGAAGAAGAGTTATGAGCAACCTAGATAGTATATTCAAAAGCAGAGACATTACTTTGCCGACTAAGGTCCATCTAGTCAAGGCAATGGTTTTTCCTGTGGTCATGTATGGATGTGAGAGTTGGACTGTGAAGAAGGCTGAGCGCTGAAGAATTGATGCTTTTGAACTGTGGTGTTGGAGAAGACTCTTGAGAGTCCCTTGGACTGCAAGGAGATCCAACCAGTCCATTCTGAAGGAGATCAACCCTGGGATTTCTTTGGAGGGAATGATGCTGAAGCTGAAACTCCAGTATTTTGGCCACCTCATGCGAATAGTTGACTCATTGGAAAAGACTCTGATGCTGGGAGGGATTGGGGACAGGAGGAGAAGGGGACGACCGAGGATGAGATGGCTGGATGGCATCACTGACTCGATGGATGTGAGTCAATGAACTCTGGGAGATGGTGATGGACAGGGAGGCCTGGTGTGCTGCGATTCATGGGGTTGCAAAGAGTCGGACACGACGGAGTGACTGAACTCAAGTGAACTGAACTGAGGTTGGTCATAACTTTTCTTCCAAGGAGTAAGCGTCTTTTAATTTCATGGCTGCTGTCACCATCTGCAGTGATTTTTGGAGCCCCCCAAAATAAAGTCTTCCACTGTTTCCGCATTAATGTCTCAAATATAATTGAAACGGAAGAGGGTAGATAAGATTTCAGGAAGTAAGTACTCAACATTGGCAAACATAAAATCGTATACTTATTTGCTGAGATTAAACCTGTTGACATTTACATATTATATTTAGCTTTAATTTTAATGTAACTAAGCTCATGTGCTACAACTATTGAGCTTATGCTTTAGAGCCTGGGAGCCGCAACTGCTGAAGCCTGTGTGTCCTAGAGCCCACGCTCTGCAACGAGAGAAGCCGCCACAGTGAGAAGCCCTTGCACTGTGTAGAGTAGCTCCCACTCCCCACAACTAGAGAAAAAAGCCTGCCCAACAAAGATCTCATAGCCAAAAATAAAATTATTGAGAAAAAATTTTTGTAATAACCTATAAAGGAATTTTAAATAGAATATATATATATGTATGTACATACATGAAGTGAAATGAAAATCACTCAGTCGTGTCTGACTCTTTGTGACCCCATGGACTATACAGTCCTTGGGATTCTCCAGGCCAGAATACTGGAGTGGGTAGCCTTTCCCTTCTCCAGGGGATCTTCCCAACCCAGGGATCAAATCCAGGTCTCCTACATTGCAGACAGATTCTTTACCAGCTGAACCACAAGGGAAACATATATATACACACATACATACATACATACATATATATATATATATATATATATACACAAAACTGAATCACTGTGTTGTATACCTGAAACTAACACGACATTGTAAATCAACTATACTTGAATTAAAAAAATTTTTAAATGTATGATCTAACACCATATTTAAAAAGACAGAAGTTATTAGTAGAGATCAAGTTGCATCAGTGCTGCCTCTCATGCTACATAACAGGTTACTAATATTAAACAGTGTATAAAGATCCATGTGGAGAAGCCGCATTCTGTTCTGTGTGTGGCTAGAATGCCTGGGCCACCAGAGATTGTCAACCAGCACTTGGGTCAGAACTCATGGAACCCAAAGGCTGTTCCAGGATCCCATCCTCCCACAGCAGTTGAAATTCAGGAGCTAATCTAGGAGAATGTGCTGGCACTTGGCTTCCGTCTTATCAACATCTGACTTGAAAAATGTCTTAGACTTTGGGGGTTTTATCTTTATTGCTTTCCATCTTCTTGTTTACTTTCTTTTTTGAGTTGAATAATTCACTGATTTTAATTCTCACATAAAATATTTAAAAACTATGGATTTTCCCCATCATCGATTTAATTGAATTTCCATAAACTGACATTCTTTTTCAGAAATTTTTAATAAAGTTTAAAGCAGAAAGTAATTAGATGTAAAATAAATAATAGAGTTGATAAGTGCTGTTTCTCAAGAAAAAAAAAAAAAGATAATCCCTAGCTTACCCAATCAAGAAAGAGCAAGCACAAATACCAAAAGAATAAATAAAAGGTAGAAATGGCCACTGAAACAGGATACTCAAACTAATAGGATTACTCTACACAGTTTGTTACAAGTGAATTTGATAAGTAAATGATTAATTTTGTAGGAAAATAGAATTTACTGAAATCCTAGTAGAGGCAGAAAGTGAAAATAATTTCTGGAGAAGGAATAAGAGTTATCAAGGAACTACTTGTTATATGGTTTCAGGAGAAACTACCAAATCTTTTAAAGGCCGGGTAATCCCTAACATTATGTAAAGTGTTCCAAAATATAGAAAATGAAGGAAAATTCAGTTTCTTTTCATGAAGCTAATATAACATTGATACCTAAATCTGACAAAGATTGCACAAAAATACTACAATCTTACATATGAATATCGAACCCTAAGTAAAGTCCTAAATAAAATATTAATAAACAGAATCTATAGCACATTTTTAAGATACAGCATGACTGATACAAAGATGGTTCAATATTAGGCAGCCTGTTCATAGATTTACACAGTAATATTAATAGATCTAAGGACAAACATGATCATTAATGATGAAAAGGCCTTTGACAAAGGTGAACACTCTGATTTTTTAAAAATTAAAATCTAACATCTTGTTTAACAGGGAAAAACTATAAGCATTCCTATCAAAGGAAAGTAAGAACAAAATCAAGGAATAAGATACCTACTATCTCTACATTTTAATATTTGTGAAAAGAGCAAAACAATCAGAACAATGAGGGGAATCAGAATTGCAAAGGCAAAAACATCTTTATATGGATGACCTGAATGTTTCCATAGAATAGCAAATCATCAGAATATCAAAACTAAACCTAATATATCAATATCACTACTATGTAAATAAAGCAGTACAGCAAAGTAATAAGATATAAAATTAACATGCAAATCAATGGTTTTCACATACAAAATTACCAATGAGTGGCATGGTATAAGCAAAACAATAAAAAGAAATACTTAATGAGAAATGTGCAAAGCCTACAATGAAACCCTTAAAATGTAGCCCCAAAATGCAAAAGTTGACTTGAATACAAAACCATCTCTTATTTTTGGATAGATAAACTCAATACTATAAAGATGACAATTCTCAATACATAAATTTAGCATTAGTTAGAAATCAATACATGCTTTTTTTTGTTTGCTTTTCTGGAGCTAGACAAGTTGATTTTAAAGTGCATATGGATAAATAAGTTAAAATAGACAGCAAAATCCCACCCCTCAAAGAATAATGGACCTATCCTGCCCACATCAGTTATTAAAACATACCATAAAGCCTCTATAATAATTAAACAACACAGTACTATTCCCTTAGTGGACAGGCCAGTGGGACAGAAAGACAAGAAATAGGCCCAAACATATATAAGAGTTTAATATATTATTCAAGTGGCATCTCAAATCAGTGAGGAAAAAGATGACATTTTAAATAAATAAGATTGGATCTCTGGATATTCACTTGAAACATTTTTTTTTAATATAGCAAAATTCAATCCAAAAATACGAGAGATAAATGTAAAGAATCAAACCATAAAAATATCAGATGAAAACATGGGTACAATTTCTTATAGTCTGGAACTGAGGAAAACCTTTGTAACTCTGTCTCTGAATCCAGAAACAAAGACTGACACATGTGACTATATACAAAAATAGACACCTTTCTTATGGCAAACCAAACACCACTAACAATGGTAAATGACAAGAATGGAAGAATATATTTACCAGCTCATAGCACAGATAAAGGGCTCATCTTTGCAAAATACAAAGAACTATATAGACCCAGTAATTACACTTGTAGGATAGGTCCTAAAGATGTAATTTAGTCGCTAAGTTGTGTCTGACTCTTTGTGACCCTGTGGACTGTAACCCACCATGCTCCTTTGTCCATGGGCTTCCCAGACAAGAATACTTGAGTGGGTTGCCATTCTGTCTTCAAAATAAAAGGAGGCATAAGCACAGGAGTATTCATTGTAGCATTATTTGTAATAACAAACTATTGGAAACAGTCTAAATGTTCACCAGGAGAGGACTGATTGAGCAAATACCCAATGGAGTAATACACAGGTTTAAAAAAGAATGTGACTCTATTGAGATGATCATATGGTTTTTATTCTTCAACTTGTTGATACACTGTATTACACACTGATTTGCGAATACTGAAAAATCTTTGCATCCCTGGGGATGAATCTCACTTGATCATGGTGTATGATCCTTTTAATGTGTGGTTGGATTCGGTTTGCTAGTATTTTGTTGAGGATTTTTGCATCTATATAATGGATACAGAGGCTTCCCTGGTGGCTCAGATGGTAAAGAATCAATGTGGTACACATACAGTAAAGCATTACTCAGCCATTAAAAGGAATGAAATAATGCCATTTGCACCAACATGGATGGACCTAGAGACTGTCATACTGAATGAAGTGAGAAGTGAAAGTTGCTCAGTCACGTTCATCTGACTCTTCCTGACCCCATGGACTATACAGTCCATGGAATTCTCCAGGCCAGAATACTGGAGTGGGAAGCTGTTCCCTTCTCCAGGAGATCTTCCCAACCCAGGGATCGAAACCAGGCCTCCTGCACTGCAGGCAGATTATTTACCAACTGAGCCACCAGGGAAGCCCAAGAATACTGGAGTAGGTAGCCTATCCCTTCCAGCGGATCTTCCCTACCCAGGAATCGAACCAGGGTCTCCTGAATTGCAAGTGGATTGTTTACCAGCTGAGCTACAGGGAAGCCCCACTAAGTGAAATACGCCAAAGAGAAATAGCGCATCGCTTATATGGAAAAGGTAAAATAAAAAATGATATAAATGAACTTATTTACAAAACAGAAACAGACTCACAGACTTAGAGAATGAATTTATGGTTGGAGGGAGTGGGTAATAATTAGAGAGTTTGAGATTGACATGTGATTCTGTGTGTGCTCAGTCACTAAAGTTGTGTCCGACTCATTGTGACTGCTTGAACTGTATCCCACCAGGCTCCTCTGTCCATAAAGTTTTCATAGCAAGAATACTGGAGCAGGTTGCCATTTCCTTCTCCAGAGGATCTTCCTGATGCAGGGATCAAACCCACATCTCCTGCATTGGCAGGCAAGTTTTTTACCACTGATCTACCAGGGAAGCCTGAGACTGACATATACACACTGTTGTATTTAAAATAAATAACCAACAAAGATCTACTGTATAGCACAGGGGACTCTGCTCCATATTATATAACAACTTAAATGGGAAGAGAATTTGAAAAATAGATACATGTATGTATATGTATAACTGAATCAGTTTGCTGTACACCTGAAACTAACACAACATTGTTAATCAACTATTCTCCAATGTAAAATAAAAAGTTTAAAAAATCTGTTTCACTAATAAAAGTTTGAGAGAGTAGTACAAAAAATGTGGAATACAAAAACATATACACAAATGTTTATAGCAACATTATTCATGATAGCCAGAAGTAGAGATCACCTAAATGTCCATCAACTGATGAATGAATACAGAAAGTACATATCGACACGATGGAATATTATTCACCAACAAAGAGGAATGAAGTACTGACATATGCTACAACGTAGGTGAAACTTGAAAACATTGTGATAAATGAAAGAAACCAGATACTAAAAGAATTGTTTGTTAATTGATTTCCATTTATATGAGAGGCCCTCAATAGACAAATCCGTAGAAACAGAAAGTAGATTATTGGTTGCCTAGTACTTGGGGCAGAGAAGGCAATGGCACCCCACTCCAGTACTCTTGCCTGGAAAATCCCATGGACAGAGGAGTCTGGTAGGCTGTAGTCCATGGGGTCGCGAAGAGTCAGACATGACTGAGCGACTTCACTTTCACTTTTCACTTTCATGCATTGGAGAAGGAAATGGCAACCCACTCCAGTGTTCTTGCCTGGAGAATCCCAGGGATGGGGGAGCCTGGTGGCTGCCGTCTATGAGGTCGCACAGAGTCGGACATGACTGAAGCGACTTAGCAGCAGCAGCAGTCCTTGGGGAATGGAGTCTGTAATAATGAGGAATAACTGCTAATGGATATATGATTTCTTTCTGGGGTGACAGAAGTGTTCTAAAATTAGATTATGGTAACAGTTACACAACTCTGTGAATATACTGTGAATATAAAAATGATTGAATTTTACACTAAAAAAAGATTCATGAACTGATACAGAGTAAATTTTAGGTTATATTAAGTTAAAAAAAAATCAATGTAGAGAGCAGTGTATATTTTCTGTATGAGAAGGAAAATTTCACTCCCTTGCTTTCTTGTTTCTCTTTTAGGTTTAAATTTGTAAAACATTTACATATCTCAAAAGTCAAAATTTTTTTAAAAAATTGAAATGTAGTTGATTTACAATACTGTGTTAGTTTCAGGTGTATAGCAAAATGATTTGTATATATATATATTTTTTTCAGATTATTTTCCATTGTAGGTTATTATAAGATACTGAATATAGTTTCCTGTGCTATACAGTAAATCCTTGTTATTTATTTTACATATAGTCATGTGTAACTGTTAATCCTATACTCTTAATTTATCCCTCCGCCTCCTTCCTTTTCCCTTTGGTAAACATAAATTTGTTTTCTGTATCTGTGAGTTTGTTTCTGTTTTGTCAATAAATTACTTTGTATTATTTTTTAGATTCCACCTATAAGTAGTATCACATAACATTTGTCATTCTCTGTCTGACTTACTTCACTTGGTATGATATTCTCTAGGTCCATCTGCTTATTGCAAATGGCAGTATTTCATTCTTTTTCTGTGGCTGAGTAATATTCCATTATATATATATATATGTATATATACAGCACATCTTCTTTATCCATTCATCTGTTGATGGACCCTTAGGGTGCATCCATGTCCTGGCTATTGTAAATAGTGATATGATGAGCATTGGGGTGCATATATCTTTTTGAATTGAAGCTTTCATCTTTTCTGGATATCTGCCCAGGAGTGGAATTGCTGGATAATATGTGGCTGTTTTTAGTTTTTTAAGGAACCTCCATGCTGTTGTCCATATTGACTGTACCAGTTTGTATTCTCACCAACAGTATAGGGGGTTCCCTTTCCCCCACAGCCTCTCCAGAATGTATTACTGATAGACTTTGATAATGGCCATTCTGACCAGTGCAAGGTGACACCTTAATGTAGTTGTCAAACTATATTTAAAAGGTGTTCTCAGAGATGTCTTCCTTCAGCCCTGAGCCTCTTTACCCTGTTACTCCCTCCCCAACTCTTTTTTTTTTTCCCCCCAACTCTTTTTGTTAGTTTCTATTTTATCCTAGTGTCTGAAATGGTGATAACTGCAGGTAGATCTTTAAAGTGGTAGACACCCAAAACTTGTATGTTGTGGAGACCATTGATTTATGGCCTGCAAGCATCACTTCCTCTTTCTGGTAGTAGCACCACATGTTATTTCTTTGGGAATCACCACTACTGCACTGGTGCCCTGCTCTCACCTGTCCAAAGGCAGTCATGTGACTCAGTTTACACTAGTTGGATGCTCCCTCCTTGGAATATGGCTCTTGATTACAGAGATAAAAGGAAGAAAATAGTTGTTCCCGTGGCAGTACCCAGACAATACTCCGGAGCAGTTTCTACTGTCTGCTCCACACCCTCAGAATTGCTCTTTTCTTAACCTAGTGTTTCAGCCTTCCTTTCATCTTCTAATCCCAACCCCCTATTTGATCTTCTTCCACTAAATTCTCCACTTATTTAGTCAGTATGACTTTTGGTGCTTGCAATGCAAATATCCTGACTGATACATATGCTCTTGGGTGTTAATGGGGTTGTAACTGGAATAGGCAAAGGAAAAGCAAAATAAGAAAAGTCAGGTCATCTATTATGCATTTCTTTATCAACATATGCCATTTATTTATTTATTCTTTCAAGAAATATTTATTGAGATAAATATGTCCCAGTCACTACACCTGGTTATAACTCCAGGTTTCATGGTGCTTTAAGTACAATGAGGGGATTTAACATTAATTAAATAATCACATCAATAACTGAGTTCCAACTATGGCAGTGTGACAAATGAGAAGAACATGGTACCATAAGAGCAAATCAAAAGGACAGATATATTCACAGTATAATATAAATGACCAAGGTCTTGGTTGAAGCTATAAAATAAGGAAGGTTGTATAACATGGGGAATATAGCCAATATTTTATAATGACTGTAAATGGAAAGTAACCTTTAAAAATTATATAAAAATAAAGAAGGCTTTGCCATATAACAAAAGATCAGCAAATGAATGTATATTTTTGCTTTAAGTAGATATAAAATAATAGATGTATCTTTAAAAAAGAAAAAATATATGAAATTTTGAAAGGAAACATCATTATTTTCAGACCATCTATAGCTAGATCATCTATATACAGAAAGGAAAAAAGCAAAATAGAAAGATTTATAGAAGTGAACAAGTCAATGAAAGTTGCTAGTTCAAAGAAAACTTTAAAAATCATAGCATTTAAAAAAACTTGTTTTGGCCATGTGGCATGTGGGATCCCACTTCTCCAGTTGTGCTCCCTGCATTAGGAGCACGGAGTCTTAACCACCAGACCGCCAGTATTTATTTTCTAAAACAGCAATAATCAGTAAGCAAAAGTGATACATAGATATAACAGCACAGCAACAAGAAAAGTGAAAACACTTATGAGAAATAGTTTATCAAAGTTGCATAAGGCTTCAGTAGGGAAAAACTGAAAACTGTTTTAAAGTAAATAAGATTTAAATGAATAAGAGAATGGTCTAGGATTCCAGATGTGATAGCTTAACATTGTAAAGATGTCAATTTTTGATGTATCAACAGCTACCAATTATCCCAAACCACTGGGAGAAAATATTGACTCCATTCTGGGAATTTAACAAATGCTGGCAAATTAAATTTTAATATAAATTATTGTACTGAAATTATAAAGAAGATTCAGAATCAGCTCCTAACAGTATATAAAACTATGGTAACAAGAAAGAATGCTGTGAATTATTGATGTGACCATTATTTTTATTTTTAATGTATAAAACGTGAAGAGGAAAGGTTCAGTTCAGTCCAGGTCAGTCGTTCAGTTGTATCTGACTCTCTGCGACCCCATGGACTGCAGCATGCCAGGCTTCTCTGTCCATCGCCAACTCCCAGAGCTTACTCAAACTCATGTCCATTGAGACGGTGATGCCATCCAACCATCTCATCCTCTGTCATCCCCTTCTCCTCCCACCTTCAACCTTTCCCAGCATTAGGGTCTTTTCAAATTAGCCAGTTCTTCGCATCAGGTGGCCAAAGTATTGGAGTTTCAGCTTCAATATCAGTCCTTCCAAAGAATATTCAGGACTCATTTCCTTTTGGATTGACAGGTTGGATTTCCTTGCAGTCCAAGGGATCCTCAAGAGTCTTCTCCAACACCACAGTTCAAAAGCATCAATTCATTGGCACTCAGCTTTTTTTATAGTCCAACTCTTACATGACTACTGGAAAAACCTTAGCTTTGACTAGATGGACCTTTGTTGGCAAAGTAATGTCTCTGCTTTTTAATATGCTGTCTAGACTGGTCATAACTTTTCTTCCAAGGAGTAAGCATCTTTTAATTTCATGGCTGCAGTCACCATCTGCAGTCACCATGATTTTGGAGCCCCCCAAAATAGAGTCTGTCACTGTTTTAATTGTTTCCCCATCTATTTGCCATGAAGTCATGAGGCAAGATGCCATGATCTTAGTTTTCTGAATGTTGAGTTTTAAGCCAGCTTTTCTACTCTCCTCTTTCACTTTCAACAAGAGGCTCTTTAGTTCCTCATCACTTTCTGCCGTAAGGGTGGTGTCATCTGCATATCTGAGGTTATTGATATTTCTCCCGGCAATCTTGCTTGCATTTTGTGCTTCATCCAGTTCAGCATTTTGCTGATGTACTCTGCATATAAGTTAAATAAGCAGGGTGACACTATACAGCCTTGACGTAGTCCTTTCCCAATTTGGAACCAGTCTATTGAGGCAAGGTTAGGGAAGAATATCAAAGGATTCCAAAGCATTTCAGTTGCTTTCCTTTGTCCACTTTGGACTTCTCTACCTATTGACTTACTGAATCCAAGATAGGAAGTTCCTGATGATTTCCTGAATTCTTCACTAGCAGTTGTATCAAACTTTTGAACCCTCATCATAAAATCTGTTCATCACTCTGTTGGGATACTCAATTGCTCTTACTCAAACTTTTTTGGGGGGAATTGCTTGTATATTCATATAGAACTGAATTCCAATAGTACTAGGTGAATATGATGAAAAATCTCTTTGTGTCTCTATTTCCGAGTCACTTGAATGCTTTGTTTTCTTTTAAGAATGATAGTGGTTCTCTTCTTTACCGTGTTTTTTAAATCACTTAAAGTATGTATCTTGGAGATGATTCCGTGTCTATATATAAAATGTTTTCCTTGTTTTTTTTTTATGGAAGCTCATTATTCTATTGTATGTGTGTGTGCTCAGTCGTGTCCGACTCATGTGACACCAGGCTCCTCTGTCCATGGGATTTCTCAGGCAAGAATACTGAAGTGGTTTGCCATTTCCTCCTCCAATTCCATTGTATGCTGCTGCTGCTGCTTCTGCTGCTAAGTCGCTTCAGTTGTGTCCGACTCTGTGCGACCCCGTAGACGGCAGCCCACCAGGCTCCCCTGTCCCTGGGATTCTCAAGGCAAGAACACTGGAATGGGTTGCCATTTCCTTCTCCAATGCATGAAAGTAAAAAGTGAAAGTGAAGTCGCTCAGTCGTGTCCGACTCTTCGCGACCCTATGGATGCATCTAAATTTACCAAAGTGTTTTGCTCGGTCGTGTCTGACTCTTTGCGACCCCATGGACTCTAGCCTGTCAGGCTCCTCTGTCCATGGAATTCTCCGGGCAAGAATACTGGAGTGGATTGCCAACTCCTTCTCCAGGGGATCTTCCCAACCCAGGGATTGAGCCCTGGTCTCCTGCTTTGCAGGCAGATTCTTTACTGCCTGAGCGACTATGTCATTTGATGGACATTAAGTTTTTCACAACCCTTTGAACATAAACTCAACAAAAATGAAAACATGTCATTTCTCTCAGGTGCACCTAGATCTCTAGGATAAATTCCTGCAAATAGAATTCCTGGACATATATTGGTTTATAATTTTGATAAGTAGAGCTTGACTGTCCTCTGCTGAAGCTATACAGATTTATGCGCCCAGCAATTTGTGAGTGACTGTTTCTCCACATCTTTCCCAATGTTATAAAACTTAATAGGCATTGAGAGATGAAAAATGGTATCTCAGGGCAGCTTTTAATTATCTTATGAGTAAGACTGTCTTCATATATTGCAATCTATTTGGATTTCTCTTACTGTAGACTTCCTGGTCATAGTTTTTCCCTAATTTTCTACTGAATTCAAGTTTAATTTCTTACTTATTTATAAAATTTTTATATAACAGGCCATTTTAAACTTTCCTATTTGATTATCTCTGACTTACTATTAAGGAGTTTGTAATCACTGTAGGGTCTGTAGGTCTTTTTATAAAATAAAATTATAAAATCAAATAAAACACAGAATCAGAATACCTCATAAGACAATGTGTTGTTACTGAATTATTGTTAGGTGAACACCCTTGTAAGTATAATCCAGGACACTCAGGTGACTAGAACCTTGCCATTTACCCCAGGAGCTCCATTCCATGGCTCCATTCTGATCTCAATACCCTTCCTTCTTCCAAAAGTATCCATTATCCTGTCTTTTATAGTAATCACTCTCTTGCGTTTCTTTGTAGTTTTTCATCTGTGAGCAATCCTAGATACTACAATTTTGTCCATTCAAAAATTATGTGTTTAAGGGGCTTTCAGTCTTCAGGACTTCAGTCTATTTTTTCTTTTATTTACAATATTTCAGGTGAAAAATCTATGCCTTTGATGTGTAGTTTCCCACAGTGTGGATTTGTTTTTTGGTGCAGTTCACCATACTCCCCTACTGTTTTTCCTGCAAATTGGCAGCTGAAGCCAGATGCTTTATCAGACTTAGGGGAAATTCCTTTGAAAAGACCATAGGTGGTGCTGTGTTCCTTCATCAGCAGGTACACATGTCTGGTTTTCATTCTTTTTGTGATATTAGCAGTGTTTCATGCCCAATGTGTAGATCCAGTCATTTATTGGGGGTTGAAAAATAGTGATATTCTAATTCAATAATGTATTTTTCATTTATTAGTTGGAATATCTTTTATAACAATGCTATCTGTATAGCCAATAACCAACAGTGCAATTTTATATGGGAAATATAGGATGAATATTTGATTCTTTCTCTTAAAAGTCTTTACATAGTGAATAGATTCTCTATCACAATCTAAAGGAGAAGTAGAAGCAGTGATAGACTTTATTTTATTGGGCTCCAAAATCACTGCGGACAGTGACTGTAGCCATGAAATTAAAAAACACTTGCTCCTTGGAAGGAAAGGTATGGCAAACCTGGGCAGTGTATTAAAAAGTAGAGACATCACTTTATTGCCAAAGGACTGTATAGTCAAAGCTATTTCCAGTAGTCATATATGAATGTGAGAGCTGGGCCATAGAAAAGACTGAATGCCTTTTCTACGAAAGAATTGATGCTTTCAAATTGAGGTGCTGGAGAAGACTCTTGAGAGTCCCTTGGTCTGCAAGGAGATCAAACCAGTCAATCCTAAAGGAATTATCTCCGAATATTCATTGGCAGGACTGATGCTGAAGTTGAAACTCAGATACTCTGGCCACCTGATGGGAAGAGCCGACTCATTGGAAAATACCCTAATGCTGCGAATGATTGAGGGCAGAAAAAGAAGAGGGGCACAGAGAATTAGATGGTTAGAGAGCATCACTGACTCAATGGACATGAGTTTGAGCAAACTCTGGGAGATAGTGAAGTACAGGGAAGCCTGGTGTGCTGCAGTCCATGGATCCGCAAAGAGTTGGACATGACTCAGAGATGAACAACAATAACACAATCCAAAACTGGTCAATAAGTTTTTAAAACCTATGGGTTAAAACATATTGAGTTTCAGTTTCATTTATGCCTTGTAAATCAAAGAGTATCCTATTTCTGTTAGTAGAAACCCCTATCACTGAATCATCTTGCATGATTCCTTGCTATCTGGTATGAAAATATATTTCAGACTTACCTTATACGTTTTTCTGCCTCAGGCATGAAATAAATCATTTTCCCCCAGAAGTCCTTGTTTCTCTTGGCGAGACATTATATTTCAAGACCATAATCTGAGTACAAGAATAGTTACTTACAGTTGAATTGGTCATTGTTTCTAGGTCTCTTAAATAGACAGAGCTAGGAAAAGTGTATACACACACACACACACACACACACACACATCAAAACACCTCACACATTCACACTGATACTTCCAATTCAAAGTCAAGGATTGCAGGATGTTTCCCTTAACCTCTTGGATGTTGGTTTTTTTTCTCTTGTTAGTTTGATTTTCTAATGCCACTCCCTTCTGGCCTATAAAGTCTCTGCTGAAAAGTCAGCTTATTGGAGTTTCCATGTATATTGTTGTTGCTGTTCAGTAGTTCAGTAATGTCTGACTCTTGGCAACCTGGTAGACTGCAGCATACTCCAGGCTTCCCTGTCCTTCACCATCTCTTGGAGCTTGTTCAAACTCATGTCCATTAAGTTGGTGGTGCCATCCAACCATCTCATCCTCTGTTGTTGTCCCTTTGTCCTCCTGCTTTCAATCCTTCCCAGAATCAATATCTTTTCTAATGAGTTGGCCCTATGCCTCAGGTGGCCAAAGTACAGGAGCTTCAACTTCAGCATCAATTCTTCCAAAGAGTATTTAGGATTGATTTCCTTTAAGATTGACTGGTTTGATCTTGCTTTCCAAGGGACTCTCAAGAGTCTTCTCCAACAGCACAGTTCAAAAGCATCAATTCTTCGGTGCTCAGCTTTCTTCACAGTCCAACTCTCACATCCATACATGACTACTGGAAAAACCATAGCTTTGACTATACAGAACTTTGTCAGCAAAGTAATGTTTCTGCTTTTTAATACACTGTCTAGGTTTGTCATAGCTTTTCTTTTATGGTTAATGTCACCATCTGCAGTGATTTTAGAGCCCCCCAAAATAGAGTCTGTCACTGTTTCCACTGTTTCCCCACCTATTTGCCATGAATTGATGGGACCAGATGGTATGATCTTAGTTTTTGGATTGTTGAGTTTTACACCAGCTTTTCCACTCTCCTCTTTCACTTTCATCAAGAGACTCTTTTTAGTTCCTCATCACTTTCTGCCATAAGGGTGGTGTCATCTGCATATCTAAGGTTATTGATGTTTCTCCTGGCAACCTTGATTCCAGCTTGTGCTTCATCCAGCCTGGCATTTCTCTTTATGTACTCTGCATGTAAGTTAAATAAGCAGGGTGACAATATACAGCCTTAACATACTCCTTTCCCAATTTGGAACCAGTCGTTTTCCCATGTCCAGTTTTAACTGTTGATTCTTGACCTGCATACAGGTTTTGCAGGAGGCAGGTCAGGTGGTCTGGTATTCCCATCTCTTTTAAGAATTTTCTACAATTTTTTTGTGATCCACACAGTCAAAGGCTTTACCATAGTCAATGATGCAGATGTTTTTCTGGAATCATCTTGCTTTTTTTATGATCCAATGGATGTTGGCAATTTGATCTCTGGTTCCTCTGCCTTTTCTAAATCCAGTGTGTATATCTAGAAGTTCGCAGTTCATGTATTATTGAAGCCTAGCTTGGAGGATTTTGAGAATGATCTTGCTAGCATTTTTTAAAAATTCTTTTTTCTCTTCTCCTTGATTGATTTCCATTACTCTGTCTTCCAGTTCATTGATCTATTCCTCTTTATCATTTAACCTAGTGTTGATTCCCTGCAGTGTATTTTTTATTTCAGTTACTTTTTTCTTCAAACCTATCTGGCTCTTCTTTGTGTTTCTTAACTCTTTGTTAAGCTTCCCACTGTGTTCAGCAAGTCGTCTCCTGAGCATCTTTATGGTCATGACCTTGAATACTTTATTGGTTAGACTGCTTATCTCCAGTTTGCTTAGTCCTTCTTCTGGGGTTTTGTTTTGTTTCTTCATCTGGAACATATTCCTTTGTCTTCTTAGAGAAATATATAAGAATGTCTCCTCATTTTGCCAAATTTTCTGTGCTTTTTTCCTATGTATTAGATAGGTTGGTTATGTTTACTGATCTTGGAGAAGTGGTCTTATGTAGACTTCCTAGGGGATCCAGCAGCACACTCCACTATATGCTCTAGGAGTGCCAGCTCTTGGGCTGAGCGAGCCCTTCTGCTGTGATTGGGCTGACTAATGTGGGTGCTGGGGCTGGGTCCTGTTATGTCTGATTGTGTGGCCCAAGATATCCCAGGCTGGTACTGGCCTTCTACGGGGTAGGCTGGGTCCTGGTGTGGCTATGTACATAATCTGGGGGTGGGGTAGTACCAGGGCTGGCCCACTGTGTGCAGGGTTGGGCCCTGTGTGGCTGGCCACAGAGCCTGGGGTTCTGGGATTGGAGCTTACCTGCTGGGAGATGGGCCGGAACCTGGGGCATCTGGCTGGGGGCCTGAGTGGACTGGCACTGATGCTGGCCCACTGATCAGAAGGGCTTGGTCTTGGATGCCTGGGGAGGTCCAGGACTGCTTCTGGGCTGCTGGTGAACAGGTAGGCCCCCAGCACTCATAGGCTAGAGGGAGGACTCCAGTATGGAACTTGCTAGAACCTGTGTTCTAGCTGTGTCCCACCAGCATCTATGTCCCCAAGGGGAGTCCTGGTTGCCTCCTGTCTCTCCAGGAGGATATCCAAGACCAGCAAGTCAGTCTGACTGAGTGCTGTTTCAAGCTACTGCCTCTGTGATGATTCTTAGAGTGTGAGATCTGTGTGCAGTTTAAGAATGGAGTCTCTGTTTCCCACAGACCTCTGGCTCTCCCAAACAGAAGTCCCACTGGCCTTCCAAGCTAGATGTTCTGCAAATCATCTTCCTGGTGCAGGACCTCCTAGCCGGGAAGCCTGACTGAGGCTTGGACCCCTCCCTTGGGGAGAACCCTTCATATTTTGGTTATCCTCTTGTGGATTGCCTTCCCAGGGGTGTGGGTCTTGACTGTACTCCATTTCATCTCTGTTACCTGACTCACTGTGTTTTTTCTTTATATCTTTAGTTGTGGAAATTTTCTTAAAAATAGATTTTTAAAATAATTTTTTCAAAGATTTACTTATTTATTTTTTGGCTGTGATGAGTCTTCCTTGCTGCATGCAAGCTTTCTCTAGTTGCGGGGAATGGGGTTTACTCACTAGTTGCAGTGCATGGGCTTCTCATTACAGCAGTTTCTCTTCTTGCAGAGCACAGGCTCTAGGGTATGCAGGCGCGTAGCTGCAGCGCATAGTCTCAGTTGTTGCAACTTGTGGGGCTCTAGAGCGCAGGCTCAGTAATTCTGGTGCCGTGGCATGTGGGATCTTCCAGGACCCAAGGATTGAACAGGGTGTCCCTTCCATTGCAAGGCGGATTCTTAACCACTGGACGACCAGGGAAGCCCTCACCATCTCTTCTGTTAGTTTCCATGTCATTCTCAGCGATAGTTCTCTGTACATAGTTGCAATGTTTGTGTGCCTGCGGGTAGGGTTGAGCTCAGGGTCCTGCTTCTCTGCCATCTTGGCCATCTCCTCTGCTCCATCCTCTCAGGTCTTGCTTTTAGAATTTGTTAGGCAGAAAAAAAAAATCTGTTTGGCAACATCAGAGCTGTGTTTGGCTAATTAGTGTAAGGCTAATTTTTTTCCCCAGTACTGAGACAAGAGCATTCTGAGTTTTCTACCCCATACCCTATGAATTATCAGGTTTCTCAGCCTGACTGTTGGGCCTGGGTGCTATTTCTGGCCCTGTGTGAGTGCCACGTACTCTTCTTCTGATCCCTTTCGGTGGTTCTTTCCTCAGCCTCAGATGCTTATCTCACACACCTGCTGTAATTATTGCTTTGCTGAATTCTCAAGCATAACCTTGTCTGTAGGTCTCTGGAATTTTTGCTCTGTGACTCTCTTTTCTAGTACTCTGCTTACCTCAGGCTTTTGGATTCTCAGCTCTCTTTTTTTCTCCCGAGTACAAAATGTGGGTTATACCTGGGCTCCCACTCTCTGCGCTGAGGCTAGAAATTCTCAGAAAGCTGGGTTAACCAGAAGGCTTACCTTGTTTGTTTCCCATCAGTCAGGGATGATTGTCCTTTATTGCCTGATGCTCAGCGTCTTGAAAATCCCTGTTTCATATGCTCTACATTTTGTTTGTTTCAGGTGGGAGGATACCTGGTTCCTTTATTCTGCCTCTGGAAGTGGAATTCCTTATCCTGTATGTGTTTGATTGTTCCATTCATATCAGTATCTCCTGTGTGTGAGGCTCTATGTTGAAGAGAAAGCTCACAGAGCCATGTCACCCACTTCAGATCTTACTGGAAGCCCTCATCCTTGCCCTCATCCACTGTTTTTATTTATTTATTTGGCTGTGGCAGGTCTTAGCTGAGGCATGTGGGGTCTAGTTCCCTGAGTAGGGATTGAAACTGGGCCCCCTATATTAGGAATGTGGAGTCTTAGCAACTGGACCACCAGGGAAGTCCCGCCTCACCTACTATTGTACTGGATAAAACACCTCCCTGTTTCAGTGTGGCCACACTTGCCAGTAAATATCAGTTGGATACTTTGATTTTCCCCTCCTCTCAGGTTTGGCTGCTTCTCTCTGCTTTCTCTAGTACAGAAGCTGAAACCATGGAGCTCTTGGGGCTATTGGTGATTTGTCACCATCCACTTGTATTTTGGGATTAAAGGAGATTACCTTGTCACCTAGTTTTGCTGTAAATGTTGTCTGTGGGATTTTTGACTTTATAATTTCGTTTTCTGCCTGTTTTTACATAGAGATTTGGATTTAGATTTTATACGGCTGCTATTATCATTTTCCCAGAATCCTGCTGAAATCCCTCAAGAGAAATTTGTTTTTATCATGTCATGTACTTCTTTTAGACCACTGCTTTTCACTAATAGTTCACCAATGCTTTCTTCTCCTACATAATTTAAATTCTTCTGCAAATTCTACCCCCGCCCCGAGAAGGTATGGTTGCTTGCTCTTTTTTCTCCTTTTCTGCCCCCTCCTCTTTTCTGTTTCATTTCCTCCAAGAATATGTTCCATCCAGTCACAACTTTTTTGCCTGTTTCATACCTCTTCATTTCCATCAATTTATACTAAGGACAAGTTTCACCATCATTCTTCCAGCTATTTTGTGCTGCCAGGGCAGCTTTTCCAAAGGCTTGCGGGGAAATCAGAAAAGGGAGTACTTCTTCAATGCCTACCACAGATTAAAAAAAATAAAGCCAATAGAATTTAACAAGTACAGGTATAGGAACAGAAAAATCAGACCAGTGGAACAAAAGGGAAAACTCAAAGACAGGTGTGCACATATGTATATGGGGACATAATATGGTGACTTGCTACATGACAGCGCTGATATCACCACCCAATGGAGAAAGCACATCTCTACTGCAGATGATGTTGGAGAAACTAGTTCACTACATGGAGAAAAAAGAACAATCAATCTTTATATGCTACCACATACAAATGTACATTCCAGGTGGATGAATAAACTTAATGTGACCTATGACGTAACGAAAAAATGTTTAAATGTGGGAAAATATCTTTGTCATTTAGGAGTGTGGAAGGTTTTCTTTAATAGGATTCCCCAAAAGCAAATCATTCAACAAAATATAACTGCTGTATTTATTGCATCAAGATGAGAATATCTGTTAAATAGAGGACATCAAAGACAAATTATCCAGATGACATTTTGGGAAAAGAGAATTACGGTGTTTAAAACAACACAAAACTAATATCTAGATTCTACAAGGGATTTGTAGATTTATAAGAAGAAGGCAGAGCAAAAACAAATGACAGAAAAACCAGCAAAGCATATGGAAAAGCAATTTATAGGAGAGGAAAACAAATATGTGTGGAGGTATTCAAATTCATTAGTTATCAGAGAAGTGCAATTTACAGCAATGGTGAGGTACCTAACAGAATGGTGGTATACTGATGACAAGCTAACAATTGGTTACCAGCCTAGAACTGGCATGATGGGCACATGAAAGGGCACACTAGTAGAATGGATATGGTAGCAAAGATAGAGGCCATACGTTGTCCAATAGTATAGACTCCCACTTCCCAAGATTAATCCAACTTGTCAGCAACAGAGATCACCACCGAGTCCTTGGTTTGGCATTATTTCTTGAGACCAGCTGGCTACTTGGTGCCCAGTTGGTTGACTACATCAGGCCTTTTCCATTGGCAATGCTAATGCTTCATTGTCATAGGAATGAATAGTCCAGGTATGAGTTTGCCTTTCCTGTCTGTCGGCTTCAGCTACAACAGTATTTGGGGTTATGTACTGCGTGTTCCACAGGCATGGGATCTCATATAGCATAGCATTTGAAAAAGGGACTCACTCTGCAGTTATGAAGGTGCAGGAGTGGCTCCAGTATCATGGAATCTACTGGTTGTATCATATTTTGCACCATCCAGGGATGGTTTTCTGAAAAGACATTCTTAAAGGTGCAGTTGAAGTGCTGGCTTGGAGAAAACACTCTGAGAGAATTGAATATTATCCTTCAGTACACAGCATATTCATGTCAATTCAGAGACTTGTGTATGATGCTCTGTTCCTAATAGAAAGAGTAGATGGATCTGGGAATCAAGGGCTGTAAATAGGAGTGGCCCCACTGACCACCACTCTGAATGACCTCATTAGGGGATTTTGTGCTTCTGGCCCTGTAAATCTGGACTCTTCAGTGTTATAGGTTCTGGTCCCCAATAAAGCAGATTCTTGCCAGGTGATACAGCAAGTGTCTCATTGAATTACAAACTGCTGCAAGGGCATGTTGGACTTCTCATGTCCAGGGACCAGCAAGTAAGGGGAGCAGTTACCCTGGTGAAGGTAATTGACTCGAATCAGAAGGAGGAGGTCAGGCTACTTTTACATAATGGTACCAGGGAAGAATATGTACTGAACTCAGGAGATTCAGTTTGGGGCTTCCTGGTATTCCCTGGCCCCACGATAAATTAACAGGCATGTGCAGCATCCCTGACCTGAGGAAGAGTATGATTATGAAAGGCTCAGGCACTTCAGGGAAATAAGTTCCACAACCAGCTAAATTATGAAGAAGTGATCTCTGAGGGTGAAGGCAATGGACATTAGAGGAGGGAGAGGATGAATTGCAGCTGTGAGATCAACTTCAACTACAGTGACAGGGCCTGTAGTGCACTCCTCTAACCTGCTACTTTTTAGTTTTCCCTCAGTAAGAGAGGTCCGTGGGAACCATGGAAACACTGCTCCCCAAAACTATCTGGAAAAGTAAATGCATGCATCTCAAGGGCTGCACTGTGGCAGTTGTGAGACTGTGCCTCATGGTTCTCCAACTGGAGGGAGCATAAGTGACCAACAGCCCCAGCTACTGCACCATGAAATATATCACTGAGTTGTGCTGAGGCCACTCTTTCCACAGGCTTTTCCCAGAAGTCATTGTGTGTGGCAAGAATACTGAGGTAGACTCATTCCCGGGAGACACAAGACTCCTCTAGTGGCTGACCTTGGTTTGAGGACTCTGATGACTTTGCTGAGCCTTGTTTAAGGACAGACTTGGGCCAGACAACCTAGGACAATTCCACTCCAGCTTCTCTCAGACTTGCCCTGTGATTTGACAGCTCTCTCAGCTGTACACATCTCCCTTCCTATTCTCATGCTGGCATTTCTCCTAATGCAGTCTTTGCATAGTTAACCTCATCTCATCTCAGTTTCATCTCATCTTGTAGTCTGCTGAATCAACTTGGGATTTACCCCTGCTCCCAATAGGGGGGTGATGGCCCCTGAGCAGAGGGGAAGCACTGCCTCACACCTGGTTCTGGCCCTACTCCCTGCATCTCCTGCCCTACCTCCTACCAAGGTGATAGCTGCCAGCACACCCTGAGGAGAGATGTGACTCCTGCTCGCATCAAATCTAGCTGATGTGACTCTTGTTCACATCAAATCTCCTGTTCACATCAAGGACAGGGAAGCCTGGCGTGCATGGGGTCACAAAGAGTTGGGCACAACATAGCGACTGAACAACAACACACAGATTGCATAGGGATGCCCCTAAAGAATACCCCTTCAAGGATACCCCTGCAATTGGTGACTGTTTCACCTAAATTCATAGAGACAGAAAAAGTTAAGCAAAATGAAAAGACAGGGGAACGGATCTCAATTGAATGAGCAAGAGAAACCGCTGAAAAAATAATGAAACAGAAATAAACAATTTATAAGATAAAGAAATCAAAGCACTAGTAATAAGAAAGCTAACTGAATTATGGAAAAGAACAGATGGAAACAGTGAGAATTTTAATAAGGAACTAGAAAATATAAAAAGGAATGAATTAGGACTGAAGAATACAATAGTGAAGTGAAAAGCACACTAGAAAGAAGGAATAGCTGACTACGTGATAGCAAAGAACACACAAGTGATTTGGAAATCTTCCAAATCTGGTTGGAAATCATCCAACCAGAATAGCAAACAACAACAACAACAAACAAACAAATAAAAACAACTATTTTAGAGGTCTCTAGGATAACATCAAGTATACCAACACTTGCATTGTAGAGGTCCTAGAAGGAAAAGAGAGAGAGAAGGGGGTCAAAAATGTGTTGGAGGAAATTATCGCTGTAAACTTCTCAAATTCAAAGAAGGAAACAGCTATCCAGGTATCATAGGAAGCACAGAGGGTCCCAAACAAGATGAATCCAAACAGAACCATACCAATAAAGTCATAATTAAAATGGCAAAAGTTAGAGAGAAATCTAAAGGCAGCAAGAAAAAAAGAGAGTCAGGTAAAAGGGGATCCGCAGAAGGCTATCACAGCTGATTTCTATGCAGAAACTTCACAAGTAGAAGGAAGTGGCATGATATAGTCAAAGTGCTGAAAGGGAAAAATCTGCAACCTAAGATACCCTACCCAGGAAGATTATCATGAGAATGGAAGGAGAGACAATTTCTCAGACAAGCCCAAAGGAAAACAGTTCATCAGTACTAAATCTACCCTATAATAAATGTTAAAGAGTCTTCACTAAGTGGAAAAGAAGTAAGAAGTAGTAGGAAAGGGGAAAATCCCAGTAGAAAAGGGATATAGGATTGAGCCTCAACCACTTAAAAGAGCCAGTGTGAAAATCAAAAGACAAAAAATTAAGGTAACTGTAACTACAATAAGCAGTCAAGGGATAAACACAAAGATGTAAAATATGACTTCAAAAACACAAAATGGGGAGGGGAGTAAAAAAGGTAGATCTTACAGAATGTGTTTGAACTTAAATGACTATAGTTAAAGCAAACAGATAGTTATAGGCCAACATATATGAACCCTATGGTAATTCAGTTCAGTTCAGTTCAGTTCAGTTCAGTTCAGTTCAGTTGCTCAGTCGTGTCTGACTCTTTGCGACCCCATGAATCGCAGCACGCCAGGCCTCCCTGTTCATCACCATCTCCCGGAGTTCACTCAGACTCATGTCCATCGAGTCCGTGATGCCATCCAGCCATCTCATCCTCTGTTGTCCCTTTCTCCTACTGCCCCCAATCCCTCCCAGCATCAGAGTCTTTTCCAATGAGTCAACTCTTCGCATGAGGTGGCCAAAGTACTGGAGTTTCAGCTTTAGCATCATTCCCTCCAAAGAAATCCCAGGGTTGATCTCCTTCAGAATGGACTGGTTGGATCTCCTTGCAGTCCAAGGGACTCTCAAGAGTCTTCTCCAACACCACAGTTCAAAAGCATCAATTCTTCAGTGCTCAGCCTTCTTCACAGTCCAACTCTCACATCCATACATGACCACTGGAAAAACCATAGCCTTGACTAGATGGACCTTAGTTGGCAAAGTAATGTCTCTGCTTTTGAATATGCTATCTAGGTTGCTCATAACTTTTCTTCCAAGGAGTAAGCGTCTTTTAATTTCATGGCTGCAGTCACCATCTACAGTGATTTTGGAGCCCCCCAAAATAAAGTCTGACACTGTTTCCACTGTTTCCCCGTCTATTTCCCATGGAGTGATGGGACCAGATGCCATGATCTTTGTTTTCTGAATGTTGAGCTTTAAGCCAACTTTTTCACTCTCCTCTTTTACTTTCATCAAGAGGCTTTTTAGTTCTTCTTTACTTTCTGCCATAAGGGTGGTGTCATCTGCATAGCTGAGGTTATTGATATTTCTCCCGGCAATCTTGATTCCAGCTTGTGTTTCTTCCAGTCCAGCGTTTCTCATGATGTACTCTGCATAGAAGTTAAATAAGCAGGGTGACAATATACAGCCTTGACGTACACCTTTTCCTATTTGGAACCAGTCTGTTGTTCCATGTCCAGTTCTAACTGTTGCTTCCTTACCTGCATACAGATTTCTCAAGAGGCAGGTTAGGTGGTCTGGTATTCCCATCTCTTTCAGAATTACAAATTAAAAATGTGTAATAGATACAGAGAAACTTAAAGGAGAGAAACACAAGTATACTACTAAAGAAAATCATCAAGCCACAAGGGAAGAAACAAACAAATGAAAAAGACATAAAGCATGGAACTACAAAAACAATCAGAAACTGTTGAGGTCCTTTAATGGACCAGAACCTGGTGGTCCGAAGTCGACGATAAGAAAGTAGAGGAGAGAGAAAAAGGCTGATATTCCTTGGTTTACGCAGAAAACCAATAAAATCCTGACACGGGGCTTGCTCTGTTCACGAAGGCCTCAGGCACCCTCTTGATGGGGTGAAGGTGCAGAGCACCTTCTCGAGGGTCTTAGAAGCCTGGGCAGGAAAGTGAACCCAGAGGGCCTCTGCGCTTCAAAGAAATAGCCTGAGAGAGAGAGAAAGAGAAAGCAAGACACGGGGACCAAAGCTCTGATGGAACAAAGGTGTTTTAATCAACATGGTGTGGGCATATATACTGTCTTACAAGGTAGTTATTCTTCAGCAAAGATAAAGATTAAAATTCCAGACTTACAAAACATAGGTGATCCATATCAAAGAGAGAGAGAGTTGTAAACAATCACTTTTACCATATGGTTCATAAGAAGGAAGAGGGTACTTATCATCAGATTGAAAAACTAATGAAGGAAATGCCTGGATTCCTCAGCCCTGGGAGAGGCTTACCTCTCCTCTTAATTCCTGAATGTTCAGGAATTAATAAGGAACAGAGGATTCCTGACAGATCCAAAACAGCACACAGGAAGCCTCCTGTTAAGCCTGACAAGGTAGTTGTCAGCCTTCCTGACAATTCCCCCTATTTTATTATATTTGTAAAATGAAATTTGATTTGTTTCCAGTTGTAGGCACTATGATTAAAATGAATCAAGAGTAACACAAAATTGAAGTAATCTGGGAGCTAGTCCAGCCATGGGACCTTCTTCCCAGGGTCGTTGGAGATTTACTGGTAACCACCAAGCCTTTGACTGTGTGGATCACAATAAACTGTGGAAAATTCTGAAAGAGATGGGAATACCAGACCACCTAACCTGCCTCTTGAGAAATCTGTATGCAGGCCAGGAATCAACAGTTAGAACTGGACATGGAACAACAGACTGGTTCCAAATAGGAAAAGGAGTACGTCAAGGCTGTCTGTATATTGTCCCCCTGCTTATTTAACTTCTATGCAGAGTACATCATGAGAAATGCTGGACTGGAAGAAACACAAGCTGGAATCAAGATTTCTGGGAGAAATATCAATAACCTCAGATATGCAGATGACACCACCCTTATGGCAGAAAGTAAAGAAGAACTAAAAAGCCTCTTGATGAAAGTAAAAGAGGAGAGTGAAAAAGTTGGCTTAAAGCTCAACATTCAGAAAACTGAGATCATGGCATCCGGTCCCATCACTCCATGGGAAATAGATGGAGAAACAGTGGAAACAGTGTCAGACTTTATTTTTTTGGGCTCCAAAATCACTGCAGATGGTGATTGCAGCCATGAAATTAAAAGATGCTTACTCCTTGGAAGAAAAGTTATGAGCAACCTAGATAGCATATTCAAAAGCAGAGACATTACTTTGCCAACTGAGGTCCATCTAATCAAGGCTATGGTTTTTCCAGTGGTCATGTATGGATGTGAGAGTTGGACTGTGAAGAAGGCTGAGCACTGAAGAATTGATGCTTTTGAACTGTGGTGTTGGAGAAGACTCTTGAGAGTCCCTTGGACTGCAAGGAGATCCAACCAGTGCATTCTGAAGGAGATCAGCCCTGGGATTTCTTTGGAAGGAATGATGCTAAAGCTGAAACTCCAGTACTTTGGCCACCTCATGCGAAGAGTTGACTCATTGGAAAAGACTGATGCTGGGAGGGATTGGGGGCAGTAGGAGAAAGGGACGACAGAGGATGAGATAGCTGGATGGCATCACTGACTCGATGGACGCAACTCTGAGTGAACTCTGGGAGATGGTGATGGACAGGGAGGCCTGGCGTGCTGCAATTCATGGGGTCGCAAAGAGTCGGACACGACTGAGCGACTGAAATGAACTGAACTGAACAAATTACGTCAAGATCAAAGAATCAAAAGGGAATCATTTCTTAAAGAGAGAGAGGAATTAAGACAAGTATATAGTTTACAATTAATTACAAGTTACAGAACATAAAGTCTTATTAAATGGTAAATTTCCTATGGCTATAACAAAAGGAAGTGGGACATAGGCCTGTATAAAATATGACTGATTGTAGAAATAGTTACTATGACCGTGACTGGTCCCTGTAAAATGTCCGGTCCAAGTTCCAAGTTTTTCGGTGCTCACAGCAAGTTTCCAAACGTCCCATTGTTCAGGCCCACTCTGTTTACTGAGGACACTCCTAGGATGAGGTGGGGCTAATACACCGTCAAGCCACCCTTTGTCATAGTAATGTTCCATCATAGTGTCAGTGACCTTCCATAACACATGCAGTGTTGTTAATATCATCTGAGCAGTCAGATAACCACATACCATGGGGTCCCCAATCAACAATTGTATGATTAGCCACAAACATTCATTTTCTTGATTTGGTTTGACATTTGTCCCAACGAACAGGAGTATATGTAAAGTTTTTATAAGTAAACCTTTTGCATAATGTTCTTTGTTCTTTCCCTAACTCTTTCCCTAAAGTCTCAGTAGTATAAACATGGTTCACAGACAAAGAAAGGGCAGTAAATGGTCTAAGCAATGTCCGAAAGTCCTTTTTTGGGAGGCAGGGTGAAAGCCCAAGTTTGTCGGCTGACATTTATGCTCAATTCTGCTGGCCCATGCACAAGGGAAGGACTTCATAGCCTAAAGAAATGTTAGTTTTCCCTCCTCCCCAGGGTGTGAGGGCCCTTTCACGTCCCAGGGAGGGAGCATATGGGTGGAGTCATTGGTTGATAAGATCAGTCTTTTCTTTGTCCATTCTATGACCTGCAATAGAGGGGGGTGGGTATTAGTCAGAGCTCGAGCAGGGCGGAGGGGGGGCGGGTACAGGTCAAAAGACTGAGCATTGCCAGGAAAATGTATTCGGGACTCCGAGGCATTCCTTGTTGAGAGACCAAATTTTCAGCTCGATTAGTAATGGTTTTTGTTTGTCCCCAAGTGGGGCGATCATAGGGGTGATGCTGCCGAGGGCGGTGCTTCCTGGAGATCTTTAGAGCTGCCATGGCCTGTATTGGAATTTCTTCCTCCTGGGGTCCTTGTTGTTCCATCTCCATTTTGAAGGCCGGGGGCCCCCTTGGGTCGAATCTTCCGAAGAGGAAGCCATGTGAGTTCATTGGATCCATCTGGGGAAATACAAGCATACTTCCTTCCCTGTAAGATGAGTTTCCCAGATTTCCATTGTTTTGTTAACCTGTCTTGGTACCAAATGGGCAGAGGAAGAGAAGTGTCCTTCAGTTCCTCGAAATGCCTTTCTGCTCTCGGTAAGATATCTCCCTGTGGTAAATTTAAAAAATTTAAAACAAATAAAGCTGTATTAACGATAGTTATAGGTTTAGAAAATATCTTATGTTGGAATCTAGTAGAGTCTGCTTTAGATAAGGGAGACAGTAGTGTTCCTGTGTATTCCCCCTTTTAAAATTTTTTTATTTGCAATTTTAGTGTGTGATGTGCTCATTCGACTAAGCCTTGTGCCTGTAATATGTTTAATAGAAAAAGATTGTAAAA
Organism: Oryx dammah; assembly: GCF_014754425.2. Lineage (NCBI taxonomy): Eukaryota > Metazoa > Chordata > Mammalia > Artiodactyla > Bovidae > Oryx > Oryx dammah. The sequence continues at coordinate 26,325,001 of NW_024070186.1, read as the reverse complement.
ATTGTTTAAAGTGCCTAGAAATATAGGCGGGGCCATTGTCTGTTTTTATAGAACTAGGAGTTCCCATTACAGCAAAACAAGCTAATAAGTGAGTTATAACATATTGTGTAGCCTCACTGTGAAGAGGTGTGGCCCAAATAAAAGAAGAATTAGTGTAAATACAGACATGCAAGAAAGAAGATGGAGAGGGTTCAGGGCAACGATTTACGTCCATTTGTCATAGTTCATTAGGTTGCAAACCACGAGGATTAATACCTTGTGTGATGGGTCGAAGATGTAGGGATCTACAAGAAGAGCAATTACTAATAATTTCTTTAGCCTGGTGGTATGGGATTTTCCATAGCTGTGGTAGGGAGCGAGCACTGTTATGCAACAGAGCATGCTGTTCCTCTGGAGTAGCAAAGGAAATCAGTTTGTCAGCTTGCTCATTACCATAACTCATTGAGCCAGGAAGACAAGAATGTGCTCGAATATGTGTAACATAAAAGAGAGAATTGCGGTTTCTAACAACAGATTGTAGTTCAAAAAAGAGTTGTTGAATAATAGGTTGATTGGAGTTTATGGTGGAGGTTTCTATATTTTTTAATACAAAAACAGAATATATAGAATCAGAGACTATATTAATAGGGTGAAAGTGAAAGTGAAGTCGCTCAGTCGTGTCCGACACTTTGTGACCCCACGGACTGTAGCCTGTCAGGCTCCTCAGTCCATGGGATTTTCCAGGCAAGAGTGCTGGAGTAGATTGCCATTTCCTTCTCCAGGGGACCTTCCCAACCCAGGAATCAAACCCGAGTCTCCCGCATTGGAGGCAGACGCTTTACCATGGGAGCCACTAATGGGGTGAGGAGGTAGGCAAATAACTTGAATAAGAGCATATAATTCATTTTGTTGAGCAGAATGAAATTTAGTATAAAAGACTTTGTATTCCTTAAGAGACCAGAATGAAGCTTTGGTGTTTTTAGTCCCATCTATATAAAAACCTCAGCCTGTGGTATAGGCTGTGAGCTGATAATGCGAGAAATAATAAATTCAGTATTTTTGAAGAAATTCCACAGCTTACCAGAGGATAATGAAACGAAATTTCTCCAAAATATTCCAGAAAAGCTATTTGGAAATCGGTAGAAGTTTGTAAAGCATTCTCAAATTGAGATTTATTGATAGGTATTACAATTTTATGAGGATCTGAGCCAATTAGAGTTTTAGTCCTATTTCTTCCATTGATAATGATTAGAGCAATTAAATCAAGGTAGGGTGTAAGTGACTTTATTCCCCTAAAACGGGTATAGATCCATTCTATTGGGTGTTCTTACTGGGCAAGAAGTCCTGTGGGAGAACGAGGAGAGGAGAGTATAAACAATTCCAGAGGTAAATCTAGTTTGATGTGAGTAAGAAATTGTTTTTGTAATTTATTTTGCACCAAATAGAGTTCCTCTTATGTCTCTTGAGAAAGTGAACAAGAGCTATTTAAATCAAGATCTCCTTTTAAAGTATTAAATAAGTTATTCAGTTGATAATTAGCAATGCCTAAAGAAGGGCTTCCCTCCTGGCTCAGAGGTTAAATCGTCTGCCTCCAATGCAGGAGATAGATCCCTGGGTCAGAAAGATCCCCTGGAAAAGGAAATAGTAACCCAATCCAGTACTCTTGCCGGGAGAATCCCATGGATGGAGAAGCCTGGTAGGCTACAGTCCATGGGGTCGCAAAGAGTCAGATACGACTGAGCGACTTCACTTTCAAAGAAGGTCTAATCCGATTAATATCACCTAAGAGCTTTTGAAAATCATTTAAGGTTGATAATTTATCAGTATGGATCTGAGTTAGTTGGGGAGTAATACATTGTCTGTTAACAACAAACCCCAAGAAATGGTAAGGTGTAGAGGCTTGAATTTTTTCAGGGACAATGATTAATCCAGAGTTTTTTAAGCATAGTTGAGCTATGTCAAACATGTGTTGAGTTTCTAAGATAGATGGAGCCGAAAACAATATATCAACCATATAGTGAATAACGAGAAAGTTAAGAAATTGCTTTCTCACAGGCTCAAGGGCTTTGGCTACATGGTACTGACACATGGTGGGAGAATTCATCATCCCTTGTGGCAGTCCAGTACATTGGTACCGTTTATGAAGTCCAATATGATTAGGATAAGGGAGAGAGAAAGTGAATCTCTCTTGGTCTAAAGGGTGTAAAGGTATATCAAAAAAGCAATCTTGTAAATCAATAATAATAATATGCCAATTTTGAGGAATAGTGGTAGGTGATGGGATTCCTGGTTGTAATGTACCCATAGGTTTCATAGATGCATTAACTTTTCTAAGGTCTGTTCAGTTCAGTTCAGTTGCTCAGTCGTGTCTGACTCTTTGCAACCCCATGAATCGCAGCCTGCCAGGCCTCCCTGTCCATCACCAGCTCCCAGAGTTCACTCAAACTCATGTCCATTGAGTCAGTGATGCCATCCAACCATCTTATCCTCTGTCATCCCCTTCTCCTCCAGCCCTCAATCTTTCCCAGCATCAGGGTCTTTTCAAATGAGTCAGCTCTGCGTATCAGGTGTCCAATGTATTGGAGTTTCAGCTTCAACATCAGTCCTTCTAATGAATATTCAGGACTGATTTCCTTTAGGATGGACTGGTTGGATCTCCTTGCAGTCCAAGGGACTCTCAAGAGTCTTTGCCGACACCACAGTTCAAAAGCATCAATTCACTGGCACTCAGCTTTCTTTATAGTCCAGCTCTCACATCCATACGTGACTACTGGAAAAACCATAGCTTTGACTAGACGGACCTTTGTAGGCAAAGTAATGTCTCTGCTTTTTAATTTGCTGTCTAGGTTGGTGATAGCTTTTCTTCCAAGGAGCAAGTGTCTTTTAATTTCATGGCTGCTGTCACCATCTGCAGTGATTTTGGAGCCCCCCAAAATAAAGTCTGCCCCTGTTTCCACTGTTTCTCCATCTATTTGCCATGAATTGATGGGACCAGATGCCATGATCTTTAATAAAATATCTAGGAATAAACTTAACCAAGGAGGTGAAAGATCTATACTCTGAAAACTATAAAACACTAAAGAAGGAAATCAAAGATAATAAGAAGAAATAGAAAGGTATCCTGTGCTCCTGGAATGGAAGAATTAATATTGTGAAAATGTCCATACTACCCAAAGCAATCTACAGATTTAATATGATCTCTATCAAAAGAAGAAAGTTTTCATAGAACTAGAACAAATAATCTTAAAATTTATATGAAACCACAAAAAACCCTGAATTGTCAAAGCAATTTTGAGAAAAAAGGACAAAGCTGGTGGTATCATACTACCTTATTTCAGACTATACTACAAAGCTACATTAATCAAAACAGCATTGTACTGGCACAAAAACAGATTAAATGGAATAGAATAGAGGGCTCAGAAATCAACCTACACATCCATGCTCAATTGATCTACAATAACAGGGGCAAGAATATAAAAAGGAGAAAAGACAGTCTCCTCAATAAGTCATGCTGGGAAAACTGGACAGCTACACATGAAAGAATGTAATTAGGACATTTCTTCATACTACATACAAAAATAAACTCAAAGTGCATTAAAAATCTAAATGTAAAACCTGAAACCACAAAACTCCTGGAAGAAAACATAGGCAGAACACTCTTTGACATAAATTGTAGCAATATCATTCTGGATCTGTCTCCTAAGGCAAAAGAAATAAAAGCAAAAATAAGTAAATGGGACCAATCAGACTTAAAACCTTTTGCATAGCAAAGGAAACCACCAAGAAAAAAAAAAGACAACATACTAAATGGGGGGAAATATTTGCAAATATTATGATCTATAAGGGGTTAATATCCAAAATATATGACCAGTTTCTACAACTCAATACCAAAGACCAAATACCATATAAATGGTGTTTATAAAATGGCCAGAATACCTGAATAGGCAGTTTTCCAAAGAGGATATATAGATTTTTAACAGGCAAAGATGCTGAATATCATTAATTATTAAGGCAATGCATATCAAAACCACATCTATCACTTCATGCCCATCAGAATGGCTAACATCAGAAAGTGTTACAAATAACAAATGTTGGCAAGGATGTGGGAAAAAAGGGAATCCAAGTACACTGCTAGTGGGAATATGAATTGGTACAGCCATTGTGGAAAATAGTATGGCAGTCCCTCATAAATAAAAATAGAACTATCATACAATCCAGCAAGTTCACTCCTGGGTATATATATCTAAAAAACCCTAAAACACTAACTCAAAGAGATACATGCATCTCGATACTCATAGCAGCATTATTTACAATAGCTAAGATATGGAAGTAACACATATCCATCAATAGATGAATTGATAAAGAAGATGTGATGTATCTATATATGTGTATATATATTATATATGATGTATAATATATATAGTATTATTGCATTGTGTACATATACATATACACAATGTAATATTACTCATTGTGTAATATTACTCATTCTTTTTAATGAAAGAAGGAAATTCTGCCACATTTGCAGTAATGTGAATGGACCATCAGGGGCGGCAGCAGAGAGGAGCAACCCCACGTTCAAGGTCAGGAGGGGTGACTAGTCCAAGGTAAGGAGCAGCAGCTGCACTTTACTGGAGCAGCCATGAAGAGATACCCCATATCCAAGGTAAGAGAAACTCAAGTAAGACAGTAGCTGTTGCAAGAGGGCATCAGATGGCAGACACACTGAAACCATAATCACAGAAAACTAGCCAATCTGATCACATGGACCACAGCCTTGTTTAACTCAGTGAAACTAAGCCATGCTGTATGGGGAGACCCAAGAGGGATGGGTCGTGGTGGAGCGGTCTGACAGAATGTGATCCACTGGAAAAGGGAATGGCAAACCACTTCAGTATTCTTTCCTTGAGAACCCCACGAACAGCATGAAAAGGCAAAATTATAGGATACTGAAAGGATACTCCCCAGGTCAGTAGGTGCCAAATATGCTACTGAAGATCAGCTCCAGAAAGAATGAAGGGGTGGAGCCAAAGCAAAAACAATACCCAGTTGTGGATGTGACTGGTGATAGAAGCAAGGTCCAATGCTGTGAACAGCAATATTGCATAGGAATCTGGAATGTCAGGTCCATGAATCAAGGCAAATGGGAAGTGGTCAAACAAGAGATGGCAAGGGTGAATGTCAACATTCTAGGAATCAGTGAACTAAAATGGACTGGAATGGGTGAATTTAACTCAGATGGCCATTATATCTACTACTGTGGGCAGGAATCCCTTAGAAGAAATGGAGTAGCCATCATGGTCAACAAAAGAGTCCAAAATGCAGTACTTGGATGCAGTCTCAAAATCGACAGATTGATCTGTTCATTTCCAAGGGAAACCAATCAATATCACAGTAATCTAAGTCCATGTCCCAACCAGTAACGCTGAAGAAGCTGAAGTTGAATGGTTCTATGAAGACCTACAAGACCTTTTAGAACTAACACCCAAAAAAGATGTCCTTTTCATTATAGGGGTCTGGAATGCAAAAGTTGAAAGTCAAGAAACACCTGGAGTAACAGGCAAATTTGGAGTATGGAATGAATCAGGGCAAAGGCTAATAGAGTTTTGCCAAGAAAATGCACTGGTCGTAGCAAACACCCTCTTCCAACAACACAAGAGAAGACTCTACACGTGGACATCACCAGATGGTCAACACCGAAATCAGATTGATTATATTCTTTGCAGCCATAGATGGAGAAGCTCTATGCAGTCAGCAAAAACAAGACCGGAAACTGATTGTGGCTCAGATCATGAACTCCTTATTGCCAAATTCAGACTTAAATTGAAGAAAGTAGGGAAAACCACTAGACCATTCAGATATGACCTAAATCAAATCCCTTATGATTATACAGTGGAAATGAGAAATAGATTTAAAGCCCTAGATCTGATAGATAGAGTGCCTGATGAACTATGGATGGAGGTTCGTGACATTGTATAGGAGACAGGGATCAAGACCATCCCCATGGAAAAGAAATGCAAAAAGGCAAAATGGCTGTCTGAGGAGGCCTTACAAATAGCTGTGAAAAGAAGAGAAGTGAAAAGCAAAGGAAAAAAGGAAAGATATAAGCATCTCAATGCAGAGTTCCAAAGAATAGCAAGGAGAGATAAGAAAGCCTTCCTCAGTGATCAATGCAAAGAAATAGAGGAAAAGAACAGAATGGGAAAGACTAGAGATCTCTTCAAGAAAATTAGAGCTACCAAGGGAACATTTCATGCAAAGATGGGCTCAATCAAGGACAGAAATGGTATGGACCTAACAGTAGCAGAAGATATTAAGAAGAGGTGGCAAGAATACACAGAAGAACTGTACAAAAAAGATCTTCCTGACCCAGGTAATCACGATGGTGTGATCACTCACCTAGAGCCAGACATCCTGAAATGTGAAGTCAAGTGAGCCTTAGAAAGCATCACTACGAACAAAGCTAGCAGAGGTGATGGAATTCCAGTTGAGCTATTTCAAATCCTGAAAGATGATGCTGTGAAAGTGCTGCACTCAATATGCCAGCAAATTTGGAAAACTCAGCAGTGGCCACAGGACTGGAAAAGGTCAGTTTTCATTCCAATCCCAAAAAAAGGCAATGCCAAAGAATGGTCAAACTACTGCACAATTGCACTCATCTCACATGCTAGTAAAGTAATGCTCAAAATTCTCCAAGCCAGGCTTCAGCAATATGTGAACCATGAACTTCCAGATGTTCAAGCTGGTTTTAGAAAAGGCAGAGGAATCAGAGATCAAATTGCCAACAACCGCTGGATCATCAACAAAGCAAGAGAGTTCCAAAAAAATATCTATTTCTGCTTTATTGACTATGCCAAAGCCTTTGACTGTGTGGTTCACAATAAACTCTGGAAAATTCTGAAAGAGATGGGAATATCAGCCCACCTGACCTGCCTCTTGAGAAACCTGTATGCAGGTCAGAAAGCAACAGTTAGAACTGGACGTGAAACAACAGACTGGTTCCAAATAGGAAAAGGAGTACGTCAAGGCTGTATACTGTCACCCTGTTTATTTAACTTCTATGCAGAGTACATCATGAGAAACGCTGGGCTGGAAAAAACACAAGCTGGAATCAAGATTGCCGGGAGAAATATCAACAACCTCAGATATGCAGATGACACCACCCTTATGGCAGAAAGCGAAGAAGAACTAAAGAGCCTCTTGATGAAAGTGAAAGAGGAGAGTGAAAAAGTTGGCTTAAAGCTCAACATTCAGAAAACGAAGAACATGGCATCTGGTCCCATCACTTCATGGGAAATAGATGGGGAAACAGTGGAAACAGTGTCAGGCTTTATTTTTGGGGGCTGCAAAATCACTGCAGATGGTGATTGCAGCCATGAAATTAAAAGATGCTTACTCCTTGTAAGGAAAGTTATGACCAACCTAGACAGCATATTAAAAAGCAGAGACATTACTTTGCCAACAAAGGTCCGTCTAGTCAAGGCTATGGTTTTTCCAGTGGTCATGTATGGATGTGAGAGTTGGACTACAAAGAAAGCTGAGTGCTGAAGAATTGATGCTTTTGAACTGTGGTGTTGGAGAAGACTCTTGTGAGTCTCTTGGACTGCAAGGAGATGCAACCAGTCCATCCTAAAGCAAATCAGTCCTTTGTGTTCATTGGAAGGAATGATGCTGAGGCTGAAACTCCAACACTTTGGCCACCTCATGCGAAGAGTTGACTCTTTTGAAAAGACCCTGATGCTGGGAGGGATTGGGGGCAGGAGAAGAAGGGGATGGCAGAGGATGAGATGGCTGGATGGCATCACGACTCAATGGACATGAGTTTGGATCAACTCCGGGAGTTGGTGATGGACAGGGAAGCCTGGTGTACTGCAATTCATGGGGTCACAAAAAGTCAGACGCAACTGAGCGACTGAACTGAATGGACCTAGAAAATCTTATGCTTAGTGTAATGTCAGAGAAAGACAAATACTGTATGATATTGTTTATATGTGGAATCTGAAAAATAAAACAAATGAATGTATATAACAAAACAGACTCACAGATATAGAGAACAAAGTACTGGTTACCAGTGAGGTGGTGGAAGGGAGGAGGGGCAAGATAGGGGTAGGGTACTAAGAGGTACAGGATTTCCAGGTGGCGCTAGTGGTAAAGAATGTGCCTGCTAAGGCAGGAGACATGTGGGTTCAATCTCTGAGTTAGGAAGATTCCCTGGAGCGGGGCATGGCAGCCCACTCCAGTATTCTTATCTGGAGAAGACCATGGAATAGGGTCACAAAGAGTTGGACATGACTGAAGCAATTTAGCATGCATGTACATTAAAAGGTAGAAATTACTATGTATAAAATTGATAAGCAACAAGGATATATTTTACAGCAGAGGGAAATATATCTATTATTTGTAATAACTTTAAATGGAGTATAATCTATAAAAATGTTGTACACTTAAACTAAAGTAATATTGTAAATCAATTATACTTCACTTTAAAAAAGAATATTAAAAAAAATAGATGAGTCCCTGATTTCTGACTTGGATGGTGGGTGCCTGGTGACTGTCAGGCACGAGATGAGGGAGACCAGGGATTTCCATTTAAAAAGAGAAGTTGTAAAAAGGGCAGATTGTGGGGTGTGTGGAAAGACAAATGGAAGGGAAGGCAGAGAAAGAGAAGTCGTAAAAAGAGGGCAGATTGTGGGGTATGTGGAAGGACAAAAGGAAGGGAAGGCAGAGAAGTCTCAGGTAAGGAGGACACTTCCATCTGGTACAGGTTTCTGTTACAGATGAATTTGCCCTTCCACACTGGAGGCTTAGTGTTGGTTCTCCAAATCTTCAGAGTAGCTCCAACTGCAAAAACATATTCTCAGGAAAACATATGGATGGAGATCAGAGAGCAGCAGCTTACTGCGAGGTTTCTCTTAGTCAGCTTGGGCTGCTACACGAAATACTGCCCACTGGTGGTTTCTTCAACAGAAACTTGTTGCTCACAGTTCTGGAGGCTGGGAAGCCCAAGATCAAGGGACAGACTGGATTCCTGGCGAGGCCCCTCATGGAGGTTTCTAGACTGCTGCCTTCTTGCTGCGTCCTCACATGGCCTTTCCTTGTGTGTGCTAGTGGAGACAGGGAACTCTCTGTCTTCCTCTCCTTATAAGGATCCCACCCTCATGATCTTATCTAAACCTGATGACTTCTGAAAGGTCCTGCCTCCAAATACCATCACATTGGGCTTAGGGCTTCAACAGATGAGTTTTGGTGATGGGGGAGTTTGTGGCACAAATATTCAGTCCATAACAGTTTCTTTCAGTCAGAATGGGAAGTGTTCACTCTCAAGGCCACAGTCTTTATAAAGGTCCTGTGTCACATGGACTCTTGGCATACATGGCTCCAAGATGTCCCCAATTCCTTACAGGAAGAAGAAATTAAGCATTGACTTATAGAGCTTAATGGGGTTTCCCTGGTGGGTCAGTAATAATGAATCCGCTTGCCAATGCAGGAGACACAGTTTCGATCCTTGGGTGGGGAAGATCCCCTGGAGAAGGAAATGGCAACCCTTTCCAGTATTCTTGCCTGGGAAATCCCATGGACAGAGGAGCCTAGTGGGCTACAGTCCAAGGGGTTGCAAAAGAGTCAGACACAACTTAGGGACCAAACAACAACAAATAGAACTTAACAGCAAAGCCCCTTTGAACAACCTGCCAGGATCAGGCTGATTCCACTGACTTTTGTGGGCTTATTGCAGATCCTGTTCTCTGGCCTGGAAGAGTGGCATCTGTGGCACAGCTGATTTATGGAGAATGATTATTTCCCCTTGTATCCCTGCCCTTATTCCCCACCCCTTCTTTTATCTGCAAGTAAATTTAAAAAGGGGGGAAATTACATGTGTGAATAGAGTAATTTCCAGGATAAACCCAGGAGCACATTCTTGGTAGCTATATAAGGTTTTGTCAACAGGAGCATGTTTGACTAGTATGGCTGTGTGGAGAACAAAAACCATTATCTCCAGAAACACGAGGCTAGAAGCATTTTTCTTGGAAATGCAGAATAGTTTAAATTATTGCCATGGGAAAAGGAGATTTTACTCTGGCATGACCTCACTGATTTTTAGTAACAAAAATTGTTTCAATATTTGATGTTGACAACATCACTCCTCAGTGTGTGCCAAGGGTTAGGCTGTGGATTCTTTCTCAGTCTGCAGCAGTGAACTGCCTCTGTCCAGCGATCTGCTCTCCAGTCATGGAAAACCAATACACCAGCCTGTTTCAGCTTCAGAAAAGTGGTGAAAGGAATTGGCAAGGTTGATAAGATATCACTCTGTGTATTGGTTTTGCCCTGCTAATAGCTAAATGCTTTAACAAGTTTATCAGTCCCACTGGTCTGACACATATGTTAAAAACAGGAACTGGGGTTCCAACGGCTCCAAAGAAAACAGGACACGTATTGTTGGCTTGAATATTTCCTTCTTGCAGTAAATCGGAGTTCAAAGAAACTACAGAATTAAGAGGTAGGCTTTTCATGTGTAATTGCACTCAACAAACATTTATTGTTTAAAAATTCCTTTAATGTTTCCTTCTTGACACAGTGAATCTTTTACAACAGAGGTAGTTCAGATCCAAACACCAAACTATTTCCAATTGAGGTTATCAGAGGTTATCTGTAGGGCCAACAAGTGGGGGAAAACTAGGCTCTTCTTTGATTTTCTTCCCTTTAATCCCTTTTCTTTGCACTAGCTTCAGGCATCCAAAGAACAGTCTTGTAAAATAAAAAGAACATGGATTCAGAGTTTCTACCCATCCTGTTAGCTTACTTCAGGCAGATTCTTTACCGTCTGAGCTATCTTGGAAACTCCAAGAATACTGGAGTGGGTAGCCATTCCCTTCTCCAGGGTGTCCTCCCAACCCGGGGTTTGAACCCAGGTTTCCCGCATTGTTGGCAGATTCTGTACCATCTGAGCCACCAGGGAAGCCCCATTTGAGGCTACACCAATCCACATTTCCTAAGGTCTCATCACTGAGCAACAATTACCCAGGCTTCATAATCCACTGGATTGACCAAATCTGGCTTACATTACAGTGTAGGAAGTAAGAACTCTCTTACAGGAGGCGAAAACTCCTCGAAGGGAGACAAAATAGACCTGGATGCATATGTGACTGTCATTCAGTCATTCAGTGCATTCAGACCCAACCACTGCATAAAGATAAAGAACTCTGGGACCATCTCTACTCAGATATCTGTATTGAGGTTCCCAAGGATTGTTTGGCTGGTTGGATGGTGAAGACATCTTCAGGAATTTTAAACAGAATTAATGTCAGAGAGGGTCAAAGAGTAGGGACGTTCCTTAGGTGATAGGTAGGAGAAGCTGTGGATAAGTGGCATCCAGGGTAAAGGTACTGATGGAAGCTGTGGCTTCAGCATCTAGGGTCTCCTGAAGCCCATCCTTGAGCCCCTAAGGGTCTGTGGCGTTCAGGATAGGAGCTGTCGCTGTGACAGCTACCTGCACAGACAGAAAGTTAGTGTGGTACAGGCCAGAGAAGGCAGACATGGGAGCAGACAGAAGGGAAGGCAGTCCTGCTCTGAACATGAGACGGAAGGCTGGAAGAATCTGGGGATGTTCTTGGTAGAGCAGCTCAGATGACAGGAGGCCTCCTTGGAAAGACTCTACAAGGACATCAGGCTGTGATCCTAAAGAGACCCTGGGCACCAGAGGCTAACTGCTGGCCTCTGCACCCATTTCAACAATTCTCACACAGGGCTGAGAATTTCCTTCTTAACTGTTCACTGGCAAGTATGAAGATTTCATTCATCTGAAAACTGTAACGACTTAATGTTTATCATCAGGGAATCCATGCCATCTACAGTACGAGTGTTCTATTTTTCTCCTCTTAGCCTTGGTGGAAAGAGGGAATCACTTCTTTGGCTTTTAGAGACTTCTGTCTTCACCATGGGCCTGAGATCAGCACTGCAGAGAGGAGCAGAGGCTCTGGACAGCCTGAGGACTTGCCCTGTCCCCCTCGACCTATAGTGGGTAGAGGCATGATTCCAAGCTCAGTGCTTTTTCTGTTATACCCTCTTCTTGGTCCCTGGTCATACAGGCCCTATGTTTTGTGCTGGAGGTTTCCTTGCATCAGGGCAGGAATACAGACGCAGATGTAGAGAATGGAGTTGTGGATACAGGCTGGAGAAGGAGAGGGTGGGATGAATTGAGAGAGTAGCATTGGCATATATACACTACCATGAATAAAACAGATAGCTAGTGGGACGCTGTCATACAGCACAAGGGAGCTCAGCTCAGTGCTCTGTGATGACCTAGAGGGGAGGAAGGGAGGCTCAAGAGGAAGGGGATATATGTATACTTGTAGCTGATTCGTGTTGCTGTACATGGGAAACCAACAAACATTGGAAAACTATTATCCTCCAATTAAAAATTTAAAAAATATATCAAACATGAGCCTAATAGATGGGTTTACTGCAAGGAGATCCAACCAGTCCATTCTGAAGGAGATCAGTCCTGGGTGTTCTTTGGAAGGAATGATGCTGAAGCTGAAACTCTAGTACTTTGGCCACCTCATGCAAAGAGTTGACTCATTAGAAAAGACTCTGATGCTGGGAGGGATTGGGGGCAGGAGGAGAAGGGGACGACAGAGGATGAGATGGCTGGATGGCATCACCGACTCGATGGACGTGAGTTTGAGTGAACTCCGGGAGTTGGTGATGGACAGGGAGGCCTGGCGTGCTGCAATTCATGGGGTCGCAAAGAGTCAGACACGACTGAGCGACTGAACTGAACTAAACTGAATAGATGGGTAGAATACTAGACTTGTAAAAGTGTAACGAATTGATGTTTACACTTTTCCAATATAAAATAAAATTCCTTAAGTGAGAAAAAAAAAGATTTAACTGCATCACTCATGCTCACCTTCATCCCTGTGACTGTGACAAAGACCACCAACTACTTCCCTGATCTCTACCTCGACCACTTGTGTGATGGTGTTGGCTATCTTGCAAACAGCTAGAAGGCACCAGGATCCATGATCCTCCTGAAATGTGGGCACTAGGAATGCATCACTCCCACTAATGGAGTCCTTTCTTTACCCCAGAGTGAGGACCAGGAGCTCTGCTTCCTCCACCCCTCCATGAGGAAGGAACAACCCATCTATCCAGGGCTAGGGAAGTTTGGAAAGATTCCAAGGACCCTGACCCTGGACCTGACAAGGTCCAAAGAAGAAATTCAGTTCCAAAAGGAAGAGGTGTGTGTAGAGACCCAAGAACTGCTCCTGGGGCGCCTCAGGCACATAGTGGGTTGAATCATTCAGGTTTTTCTGTACGATGTTATGGAAAAACCCAAATGAACTTTTTGGCCAACCAAACAGAAAACAAGAAGCCATCGACGAGTGGGACAGCTTTACTTCCTTTGAGCTGCTATATCAGGATCCAAAGTCTGCTCAGGAGGGAGCCTCTCCATCCATACCAGAGCATCCAGTGGATACCTATTCATGGCTGAGAGAAGGTTCTGGATGAACTCAGAGCAAAGGATGGCTCAAAAGAGGATTACTACACATGCCTGTTTGGCTTCACAGGTGGTGCTAGTGGTAAAGAACCCACCTCCCAGTGTAGGTAGACATAAGAGATCTGGGTTCAGTCCTTGGGTTGGGAAGATCCCTTGGAGGAGGGCATTGCAACCCACTCCAGAATTCTTACCTGGAGAATCCCCATGGACAGAGGAGCCTGGGGGACTACAGTCCACAGGGTCACAAAGAGTCGGACGTGACTGAAACAACTTAGCATGCATAAAATTACACCTGTCAGGGGTGATGGGGAGCAGACCACAGGAGAGTCACACTGTCTGGGGAAATGTGGGGATTACCACATCAGTGGAGCGTGATGACACTGACCTCATGAGACTGAGAGGAAGCCCAGGGACCTCTGGGCAAAGGCACCCTTCTCTTTGTGACCCCATGGGCTGCAGCCTGCCAGGCTCCTCTGTCCATGGGGATTCTCCAGGCAAGAATACTGGAGTGGGTTGCCATGCCCTCCTCCAGGGATTCTTCCCAACCCAGGGATCAAACCCATGTCTCCTGCATTGCAGGCAGATTCTTTACCATCTGAGCCACCAGGGAAGCCCTTCCTGAAGCCACCATAACTGAAACCAGGGAATCAATTCTAGTTCCAGATCACCAGGGCTTGGACTACTGGGGTTTGCATGTGTGAGCTCAGTTGCTCAGTCATGACTCTTGCAACCCCATGGACTGTAGCCCACCAGGGTCCTCTGTCCTTGGGATTCTTCAGGCAAGAATACTGGAGTGGGTTGTCACATCCTCCTTTAAGGGATCTTCCTGACTCAGGGATCACACACTCATTTCTTGCATCTCCTGCATTGGCAGGCAGATTCTTAACCACTGAGCCACGTGGGAAGCCCATGGGATTTGTACACTACTTACCTATTTGTGGAGGTGGATTTTCTTTTCCCTCAACAAAACCTTTTGTTTGCAGAGCTTGGACAAACAGGGTTGTGTGTTGAAGAAATTTCCCGTCTCTGCCCACGATTTTGACTGAGGCCAAACTACTTGGGTGTACACTTTGTTGGCTCCAAGATTATACTATGGATTCAGTTTTCCCCAGGTGAAATTGTTGCCTTATAGCACTCTGACAGGCCCACCAAAAGGTAGGATTAGTGTGTGGGTCATCTGAAAAATCATATGAACCCCTTGATCTGCAAGTCTTTGTGTTTGGGGCAACTTAGTAAATAAAGGGTGGAGCTTCCTGGGAATTCTGGTGTTTAGCATTAATCTTCTGCCAATGATTTACTTCCCTTGGCACTGTTGAACTGAAGATTAGGTGGTCACTTATCAGAAAGTGCAGTAGGAAAAAACTTGTCATTGCTGCTAAGACCACAGGTATTGGCCAACTACAAGTTTCTGGCTAGAAGGTAAGCTCTGATTTATTGGATTTGTATTTTCTGAAAGAGTAAAGCAAAAAAACTAACCACTAATGAATGAGATGTTTGCTCTCCTGGTGTTGGCTGGAGTTAGAGCTTATGTTGAAGGAGGGGGAGGTGCTGCAGGTATCCGCTCAGAGCCTAGGTTTTGGGGACAGGTAGACTCAAGTTAAAGTCATGGCTCTGCTAACTGTGTAATCTTGGCAAGTGATTTAACCTTCAGTTTGCTTCTTCTTAATTCTATTAGTTTTTCGGTAAGTTGTCTTGGATTTTCTCTATAGGCAATCATATTTTCTACAACTAGTGATATTTTTGTCTCTTCCTTTCTAATATTCATAGTAGAAATTCTTTTCTCTTGTTTCATTGCATTGGTTAGACTTAGCAGAATGATGGGGAAAGTAACATTGATAATGGACATCCATACTACATTCCTGGTCTTAATGGGGAGGGGAGGTTTCAAATGCTTCATATTAAGCATGATCATTGCTATATGTTCTGGGAGACACTGTCAGTTTAAGAAAGTTTCCTTGTGCTTTTAAAAAATCATGAATGGATATCAAATTTTATCTTGTTGTCAGCATCTATTGAGCTAAAATGATCATACAGTTTTTCTTTTTTAATCTATTAAAATAATGCATTTCATTAATAGTTTTCCTACTAATTAATTATTTTCCTATTGCAAATCATCCTTAAATTCCTCAGGTAAAACCTAATCAATGTACCTTTCTTTTGAACATTGCTAGATTTGATTGGATCACATTTTATTTAGAATTTTAAAAATCAAAGCATATAATTATTAAAGAAATGTAAATAAAACCAACAAAGACATATCACCTCACACCTGTCAGAATGGCTAGCATCAAAAAGTCTATAAATAACACATGTTGGTGAGGAGGTACAGAATAGAGAACTCCCATACAGGGTCCGTTGAAATGTAAATTGGTACAGCCTCTATGGAAAACAGTATGCAGATTCCTCAAAAAACTAAAAATAGAATTACCATATGATCTAGCAATTCCATTCCTTGGTATATATCCAAAGAAAACAAAACCATGAATTTGAAAAGACACATGTACCCCAATGTACACAGCAGTACTATTTACAACAGGCAAGATATGGAAGCAACCCAAGTGCCCATCAATAAATGAATGGATAAAGATATTTTATATATATATATACACAATGGAATTATTACTCAGCCATAAAAATAATGAAATTCTGCCATTTGCAGCAATGTCAATGGACCTAGAGAATATTATGCTTAGTGAAACAAATCAGACAAAGACAAATACTGTATGATATCACTATCATGGGGAATGTAAAAAGTAATATAAATGAATGCACACGCAACACTAAACCAGACCCAGAGAGAGAAAGCAAACTAGTGGTGACCAAACAGTAGACGGAAGGGGTCGGGGGCAAACAGGGGGAGGGAATTAACAAATATGAACTACACTGGATATAGAATTGATAAGCAACAAGGATATATTGTCTCGCAAGGGAATTATAGTCATTACTTTGTAATAACTTTTATTGGCATATAATCTATAAAAATACTGAATCACTATGCTGTATACCTGAAAGTAATCTGATATTATAAATCAACTATACTTCAATTAAAAAACTAAGCTTGAAAGTGATATTCATATATTATCTTCATGTGTACTATATCTTATCAAGTTTTATGAATATAATTTTTAATGAATACTGTTGATTTTAGGGAGCAGGCCAGGAGAGAGGGGTGGACATGCTGACGAAGCTCCAGTTCTCCCTGTCGGTCACCCTGCTGTTTGCCTGTGGCTTCCTCTACCAGTTCACCCTGAAACCCAGCTGCCTCATCTGCTACCTACCTTCCTACAAGTCCCAGCAGGGGCTGGAAGACCTCCTGGGCCATGGGCGCAGCATTGTGTTCCTAGAGACCTCGGAGAGAATAGAGCCAACCTCGCTGGTCTGCTGTGCTGTGGAGTCAGCTGCAAAGGTTTACCCCGAGCAGCCCGTGCTGTTACTTATGAAAGGGCTCAATAATTCCATGCAGCTGCCCCCAAACTCCACTTCCCCAGCCCTTTCCCTCCTCTCAGCAATTGACAATGTTTTCCTCTTCCCTTTGGATATGAAACGCCTGTTTGAAGACACACCGTTGTTTTCGTGGTACACTCGAGTAAGTGTTTAGAGAACCTCAGAATCCCAGTGTTGGGAGGGACCATAGAAACTGGATCCAACCTACTCATTTTATAGATGGGTACACTGAGGATAGATGGGTGGGGAAGATCCCCTGGAGAAGGGAATGACAACCCACTCCAGTACTCTTGCTTGGAAAATTCCATGGATGGAGGAGACTCGTAGGCTATAGTCCATGGGGTCGCAAGGACTGAGCGACTTCACTTTCGCTTTTCACTTTCACACTGAGGATAAGGGGTCAGAGATAGGCTGAGACAGGGTATCAAAGATAGGCAGGAACCCAGATCTTCTGACTCTTGCCTGGTCTTCTTTCTACAGTGTTGTGTCCCAATTCAAGGAAACAGGAGAGTCTTGATTTAAGCTTATCTCTACCCTGCTGCCTTTTGCTTTCATTTTATTTCTTAGGATGTCTTGAGACTACTCTTAATTGAATGAGTTTCTGTATCTTTTCTAGGTGTATAGACCACTCATTTTTCACTGACAGTTTTAAACCCATCTATGTTAAACTTTTTTTGCACCTGAGGGGGGGAAATTAGACAATATTGAACTTGAAAATGATTTACATAGATAATTCATGAACGATCAGGTGGGTGCAGCTATATAGGATTGTGTAATATTGAGAGATGATCAAGAAACTCCTGGGGCTCTTAGGAATTTTGTAATTTTGTGCGAAATCTCCCTCTCCCTTTCCCTTTAAAGGACACTTGTGGTGGCATTTAGGGCCCATGGTAATCCAGGCTAATCTCCCCGGATCAAGGTCCTTAAATTAATCACATTGGCAAAGACTCTTTTTCTAAAGGAGGTAATTGTAGGTTTCAGGAATTAGGACCGTTGAGTGGCTGTTATCCAATCTACTACAGTGTTTGTATAAAAAAAAAGAGAAAACTTCTGTCCCACACCCTCTCTCAGTCACTTAGGGACTGGGTGGGGTGTTCTGGATGGGGGACATGCTTGCACCTTGGGGGAGCTGGGCAGTGGCATTTTCTGCCCCAGTTAGCCACCCCAGGATAGCTGGAGGTCAGCTGTGAGGATGGCTGAGTGTGCCATCACCTGCTGATGATCACTGGATTCACTGCACTAATTTGAGCAACTGTAGCCCTTGAAGAGGAGAAGGCAATGGCACCCTACTCCAGTACTCTTGCCTGGAAAATCCCATGGACAGTGGAGCCTCGTAGGCTGCAGTTCATGGGGTCGCTAAGAGTCGGACATGACTGAGTGACTTCACTTTCATTTTTCACTTTCATGCATTGGAGAAGGAAATGGCAACCCACTCCAGTGTTCTTGCCTGGAGAATCCCAGGGAGGGGGGAGCCTGGTGGGTTGCCATCTATGGGGTCGCACAGAGTCGGACACGACTGAAGCGACTTAGCAGCAGCAGCAGCCCTTAAAGATGCCCAGGGATGAGTACTGTGAACTTGAGGAGGGAATGAGCAACCAGAATCCGATTCCCCTTTCTGGTGCTCACCTCTAGGGAAGGTTTTATTTTACCTTGATGTCAGTCCAATGTCCACATCAAGGCAGGCTTCCTCCTCCTGGTTCTGTGTGGCTTCTGATATCTGGGTCTGTTCATTAATAATCACCAATTTACTAACAATCAACTTCAGTTATTTTTACTGGAAATAAAGTGGGCCTCCACTTTAGACTGCCTGGGTTAAAATCCAACCTCTGCCTCTCTTACCTTGGACAAAGGATTGAACTTCTTTTTCCTTCTTTTTTTCACTTGAAAACAGAAATAATCATAGTATATATGCACTATAAGATTTATTATTATTATTTTTTTATATTTGGCTGAGATGGGTCTTGGTTGCTGTGCTTGGGCTTTCTCTAGTTGCAGCAAGCAGGGGGCTACTCTCTAGTTGTGGTGTGCCAGTTTATCATGGCAGTGGCTTCTCTTGCTGTAGAGCACGGGCTCCAGGGTCCATGGGCTCAATAGTTGCAGTGCCTGGGCACAGGCTTAGTTGCTCCTCAACATGTGGAATCTTCCCAGACCAGGGATCAAACCCATGTCCCCTGCATTGGCAGGCAGATTCCTAACCACTGGACTGCCAGGGAAACCAGGTACTATGATTTTTGAGGATTTGTGTAGATTAGAAATTATAACAGTTATTGATAAATTTTAACCATTATTATTCATGAGGTTTTTGGTAATTGTATACAATATAATGCTATTAATAGTTCAGGTGAGGATTTCAGCAGTCTTAGCTGACTTTCTTTTGTTTGGTGTTAGAGCAGAATAAAAAAAAAATGTTTATTTTGTCAAAAGCCAAGGATCACGGTTTAATCTTTTAATCAACATGTTTAAATTCAGAAAAATCTATTTTGTTTTCTGTATTCAAAATCTTAGCATTCTACTTGGGAACATGGATATTTAATTTATAATGGTTTATTTTTATTCATTTCGAAGTCATTTTCTGTTCTGCTCACATTTTAGCATTTTTCAGTTGTCCTTGACTCCTCGGTCTCCAGCTCCATATCCCAATCCATCAGCAAATCCTGACCAGCTTTATCTTTCCCATGTGCTCAGAATCTGACTACTTCTGCCATCTCCTTTCTTGTCACCCTGGTCTAAACCATCATCATCTCCTGCCTGGATTATTTCAACAGTTTCCAAATTTGCCTCTTTGCACCTGCCCCCATCTATTTTCCATACTATAGCCAGGGTGACCCTTTTTAGACTAATTCAGATCATATCTCCTTTCTTCCAAACCTTCCAAATCATTTCGGTCTCTACTCCAGCATAGCATCTGTCCTCACTCTTGCCCTGCCCCTTCTCCGATCTTGTTTCCTATCCCTCTCCTTTCACTACTCTGCACTGCGGTTTTCCTGATCCTATACACCATGAGTGTGTTCCTGCCCCAGGGCCCTTGCACTTGCTGTTTCCTCTACCTAGAAGCCTCCTCTCAGAGATACCAACATAGTTCATCCATCTGCTTTATCCAAGGTTCTGTCTGAATGCAAGATAGTGCTCCATCCTGTCCCCTTCATAATCCCCTTGCCTGACTTTTTCTTTCTGAGGCCTTATGAAAACCGAACATATGATAGATTTATTTGTTTATTGTCTATCTTCTGCCAGTAAATATTTTTGTCTGTTTGTTCACTTTTGTTCCTTAGCAGCTTAGAGCTGTCTGAATGGTAAGTAAGCCTTCAATGAATGTTATTAAATGAATTAATCAGTGGACGAAGGCATGGATGCATTTTAAGATTCTTTTACCAACTTTTCAAAGAACATAGATATTAACATATCCTATGGTTTCAGAGTTCATTTTTTCCTTTATCAGTTCTCAGCATTTTTAGGTTGTACAAAAAATTCTTTCTTCACAGTTTCATATTTATGGTTAATTTCTATCCTGCTGAAAGTGACTCATGAAATCCCTTCTGGGTTTCATCTTTCTACTGCTTTTATATAAAAACCATTTCATGAAATCTTTAGAAGCTGCTAAAAATCTTCCTATTGATACTACTGCTGTAAACTTTTCACTTAAAGGCAACTTTTTTTGGGTTGGAGGTAATTTTGATAAATTTGCAACACTGGGCTTTTGGCAAATAGATTTTTGGGAGGTCTACTTGCTTCCCCCTTAGCTACCTGTGCCGGGCCTCCCCTTTCCCCTTTCTGGGGGCTGATTTGTACCTGCTCCTGCAGATCAACAGCAGTACCGAGAGATTCTGGCTCCACATCAGCTCAGATGCATCCCGCTTGGCCTTCATCTGGAAGTACGGCGGTGTCTACATGGACACAGATGTCATCTCCATCAGACCCATCCCTGAGGACAACTTTCTGGCTGCACAGAAATCTCAGTTCTCAAGTAATGGGGTGTTTGGATTCCTCCCTCACCACCCTTTCCTGTGGGAGTGCATGGAAAACTTTGTGGAAAATTACAATCCAAATATTTGGGGCCACCAGGGTCCTGAATTGATGACGAGGCTTTTGAGAGTATGGTGCAAACTCAGAGACTTCCAGGAGGTGAGTGACCTCAAGTGTTTAAACTTCTCCTTCCTACACCCTCAAAGATTTTACCCTATCTCTTTTCGAGCCTGGCGACGCTACTATGAAGTCTGGGATACAGAACCGAGCTTCAATGATTCCTATGCCCTGCATCTGTGGAACCACATGAACCAGGAAGGGAAGGCTGTGGTCAGAGGAAGCAATACACTGGTGGAAAATCTCTACCGTAAGCACTGTCCCAAGACTTACAGGGACCTGCTTCAAGGTCCAGAGGGGTCAGTGACTAGGAAGCAGAGTCCAGGTAACAAATAAGCCAATGCTGGGTTGTTGGTGCAACACTATGGATTTAGCCACTTCCTGGAGTGCCAGGCTTTCACCTGATCTCCACTTCCCTGGAGTGAAGAGGCTCACCCACATATCACTTACAGTCACAATTTTCCATGTCATTTCACCAAAAATCCATTAGAACTAAAAAATGAGTTCAATAAGGTGACAAAATCAATACACAAAAATCAGCTACATTTCTAACCACTAATAATGAACCATCAGAAAGAAAAAGAAAACAATTCTATTTACATTTGCATCAAAAAGAACAAAATACCTAGGAATAAATTTAACCAAGGATGTGAAAGGCCTGCACATTGAAAACTCTAGGACACTGATGAAGAAACTGAAGAAGATACAATGAAACAGAAAGATATCATATGCTCAGGAAGGATGAATATTGTTAAAATGTCTGTACTACCCAAAGCAATGTGCACACTGAAAGCAATTTATACCAAAATTTCAATGGCATTTTTTTCAGAAATAGAGCAAAGAATCCTGATATTTATGTGGAACAACAAAGGACCAGGAATAGCCAAAGCAATCCTCAAAAAGGAGAACAGGTTGGAGGTATCTTGCTTCCCTGACTTCAAACAGTATTTTGAAGCCGCAGTAACCAGAATGATTGTGAGGTCAAAGACAGACCCACAGGCCAGGGGACCAGAAGAGAGAGCCCAGAAATAACCCTACATGGATGTGGTCAGCTTATTTATAGCCAAAGGGTCAAGAACATACAGCCGGGCAAGTGCAATCCCCTCAGTAAACAATGCAAGGAAAACTGGACTCCACACTAAAGAATGACACTGGTACATTGCACATACCACGGGCTAGAAACCTACACTTTTCCATGTCAAGGCCTTCCTTTCCTGGGTCCTCTGAAGATGGACTCCCCCCAACCGCCACCAACCCTCAACTCCCGGCAGTCATTTGCACACAAGAAGTTTCTCCCCACCTTCCCTCACTTCCCTTTTCCCTCACCGTTTTCTCCCCATGGGACCTCCCGGGGCGTGTCCTGAGAAATCTGTTCCCATCTGCATGGACACAGTGTCATGCTGTCCTCAAGCTGAAACCTCAGCAGGTCCTCAGAAGACGGAGCACTGACAGCGCTGACCTGTGGCATGAGGAAGCGGAACCCGCCCCGGTGCTGAAGGAGGCTGAGCTCCTGCCACAGAGCGAGATGAAAACTCTCACACGCTCCCTGCGGGCAGTGGCGGAACTGCAGGCCCCACTTGTCAGTTGGGATGGGCGGACTGTATCTACAATAGAAATCCCAAAGACCATTGGTATATAAAATATAGAAGTTTCTTTCTCATGTAAAAGTAGTCTGAAGGTAGGCAGATCAGGGTGGGTATGATCACTGCAGTCATCAGGGACCCTGGCTTCTTGCATCCTTCTGCTTACCATCTCTAGCGTCCACAGCCCATGGTTCATACTGCAGCTTGGTCTCCAGCCCATTTCTGCATTTCAGGCAGCAGGATGAAGGAAAGAGGAAAGGTGCACTTTCCTTACTTTATAAACTCTTCCTGCAACTTACCATATAACATTTAACTTTACATCTCAGTGACCAGTATGTAGCTGCAAGAGAGGCTGGGACATTTAAGGAGGAAGGAAAAATGGGTGTTATGATAGGCGGCTGACAGTTTTACTACATGTTAAATTTACTTCTGTAAGATTAATTACGGAGTCTGATAGAGCATTAAATTTACTTCTGTAAAATTAATTACAGAATCTGATAGAGCAGGGGTCCCCAACCTCTGGGCTGTGGATGATTATCTCCTGTTAAATCATTGGTGGAATGAGATTGAAGTACACTTGAATCTTCTGAAACCATCCCCCTCCCCCCAACCCTGGTTCATGGAAGAAATGTCTTCCACGAAATCTGACCTGGTGACATATAGGTTGAGGACAGCTGTGTTAGAGAATTGGCTGGGGGAAAAAAAGACTTGATTTCTACCCTTTAATTTGATACTCATTAAAGCATTCAGTCAGTAATATTAATTCTGTCTCTCTGTGTGCCAAGCACTGATTTAGATGCTGAAGATTCAGCTGGATCAAGCAGACAAGGTCCTAAGTCAGCTTGGACTGCAATAACAAAGTACTATAGACTGAGTGGTTAAATAACAAAAATGTATTTGTCACAGTTCTGGAGGCTAGGAAGCCCAAGATCAGGGTGCCAGCATGGCTGAGCTCTAGTGAAGATCCTCTTCCAAGTGGCAGATAGCACATTTCTAGTTGAATCCTCACATGGCAGAAAGAGGCAAGAGAGATCTCTGGGGTCCCTTTTATAAGGGAACTAATCCCATCCATGAGTGTTCTGGCCTCATGACCCAATTACCTCCCAAAGGTCCCACTTCCTAATATGATCACTTTGAGGTAGTAGGATTTCAACATACGAATTTTCGGGGGATCACATTCAGTCCACTGGAGGTCCCCAGTACTTATATCTGATGACTGGCCATATCCCCCCTGGGATAGTCTCCTCTGCTCCTTAGGGTGTCTGCTATTCCCTTTTCTACCCTAATTGTCTTAAAAAAGCAAATCACTCACTCAAATTTTAAAAACAGCTGCCCCTTCTACAGTCACATAAAAATTTACTTCCTCTTCCTAGGAGGTATGAGAATTGATATTTCTTCCATAAATAGTCATCAATCAAGATTTTCTAGAAAATTTATTTGAGAGTTTGCTTTTAAGGAAAACATAAATTTATGTTTTTCTCCAGATATAAAGTAATGATGCTTTACAAACTACATCCACCCATCCCCTTTCATTCTGATATTTCCCGCTTTGAGAATCACTGCTCTGACTGTCTTACTAAAAAATAATCACAAGTCATGTCTCCTGCCCTAGCTTTGTTTATTCCCAGCTAATTGCTCTGGATTCTTAGGTCCAGTCTGACGCTAGAGTGAGACTTTGAGACCTGCTGCTACTCACCCTGGTGGCCCTCTGACCAGTGTCCCCAGAGTCCCTGCTGGGTTTCAGCTCACCTGCCTGTCTCCACAGGCATGTCTTCTAGCACTAGCTGTTTGAGGGTGGAGCAAGGTCACACACTGGACCTAATTTCCGCATCTGGAGAATGCATGGCAAATGTATGACTAACGTTCCCAATCACTAGGGTTTTGAAAAGTTTGATTAGAAATATTTTCAATATTTCAAAAATATATGAACTGTTTTATATGATGGGATCAAATAGGTCAAGCTGAATGTCACATTTCTTTATGCTGGGCTGTGACTGTATGAATTCACTGTAGCAATATTGATAATTTGACGGTTATAGAGAGTTTTACCTGGCAGCAAGATGTTTTTGATTGATAAGATGTCAGGCAGAAATTAATAATATATTACTTAATAAATGCAGTTTGTGTAGTAGAAAAGAATATTTCAAAACTTGGTGATGATGGGAAAAATGCATAGACTAAAAGGTATGTGATTAAAAAATGAGTACTAGAGATGTAACGTACAACATGATGATTACAGCTAACACTGCTGTGTGAAACACAGGAAAGTTGTTAAGAGTAAATACTGGAGTTTGCATCACAAGGAGAAATATTGTTTCCTTTTTTCTTTTTATTGTACCTATATGAGAAGATGGATGTTAGTTGAAACCATTGTGGTTGTCATTTCACAATCTATGTAAATCATGCTGTATACCTGAAACTTATAGAGTGATAAATACCAATTATTTCTCAATAAAGCTGGAAATAAAACATGGTGGTGAGGAGGCTACTGGACAAAATAAAAAGAGTAATGAGCATCAGAACTGTGGATTCCAGATGACCCTGGATTCCTTCTGGCCTTTGGTGAATATATGCCACACGTTTACATCATGATACATTTTGAAATTAGGTCATGCTAGTGTTTCCCCCATGTTAATTTTTCTTTTTTCAAACCGGACATTCATTCTTAGAATTTCAAATGATAAGATCGCACGGAGTAAAAGATGAAAGGCCATCTTCTACCACTGTCAACTTTGGGATGTCTCTCACTTTTCTCTGAATATATGTCCGTGCTATTTGGAAATAGTTTTGGCCATAGTCTTCCAAGTATCCCCCCCGATCAGCTTATCTGCCCTAACTCTTCTCTCTAGGACCTCCATGATGCAGCAACTAACATGTGAAGACTTGCCCCAGAGGGCTAATGACTGTGTGAGCATAATGGTTAAATATTTTGAATATCACCCCTGATTTCTTATATGTATAATTAAAAAACATATAATACATAGTATTATGTTAGTTGCTTTTTAATTTAACAATGCTTATGTATTGGACACCTTTTTTCATTAACAAAATATATTCTTCATAAGGGCTGCAAAGTGTCTTATTGTAGGATATATCATAACCTATTTACTTAGAACCCAATTGGTGGACATTTAAGGTGATTCTAATTTTAATCATACAGGTGGTACTATAGTTCTGATTACCACATTTTGAAGACTTTAAAATTTACTATGTGCTGTCAAATTGTTTTCAAAAAGGCTGTTTGAAATTTCTTATTTTCCCATCCTTCACCAGTGCCAACATTCTACTTAATTTTAGCCAATATGATTGCTTAAAAATGTATCTAGTTATTTTACTTTTGGTGAAGTTGAGTGTTTCATATGTTTAACTAGTATGTTTTCTTATTCTATGACTTGCCTAATCTTTTGTTCACTTTTCTATGGGATTGCTTTTCTATTTCTATTTGATTTTTAACTGGTCTTTGTATATCATGGACACAAACATTTTATTATTTTGTTGCATTTTTTTTTCAATCAGTCTCAGCCCACCCCACCTAGTGTTTGTTTCTAGACTTAGAGAGTGGGTCCTGGTTAAACTGATCCTGTATCTCATTCTGCAATAGAGGAGAGAGTTTTCCTGAGAAAAGAGGTCTTTCTCCAAGCGCACAGACTTCTTCAAAGTGAACCTTTTCAGGGAATGGGTTAGAGAGTAGGTAAGAGGTTCCCCCAGTTCTTGGTATGTGAGTGCAGGCTTTTTGATGCCAGATCCTCAGATTTTTCAAGAAGAAACTAGCAAACCAGGTTTTTATGTAAAATGTCCTTCTATCTATATGCCTGTCTATAAACAGTACACCTTTGACCTCAAATCACCTCTAGGACCATCAGTGGTCAGCAGCCCAGCCGTGGGAGACCTGTCCCCCACACACCAGAAGCCCTTTGAAAAATTGGGATCTGGAACCCGGCGGGCTTCCAAAGTGTGATGCCAGCAGTTGACAGCAGAGGGCACTCCAACTGTGGACTCCTTAGAGTCTAAAGTGGGCTTCCCTGGTGGCTCAGTGGTAAAGAATCCACCTGCCAATGCAGGAGATACAGGTTTGATCCCTGGGTGGGGAAGATCCCCTGGAGAAGGAAATGGCAACCCACTCCAGTATTCTTGCCTGGGAAATCCCATAGACGGAGGAGCCTGGTGGGTTACAGTCCCTGGGGTTGCGAAAGAGTCAGACACAACAACTAAACAATAACAACAGAGTCTAAAGTAGACCTCCAATCAGCAGACATGTCCCACTGACACATCCCCAAGTGTAGGAAGGAGACCAGTTGTGGCGGTGTCTATGCCTCTCAGAGAGCGGCTATCTGGCACTTGCCTGAGGAAGTGGTGAGGGGCTACAGGGCAAAATGGAAACCACGGATATTGAGAATCCACCTTCTGTCCTCCATTCCATGGTTATGGCCCAGCCACTCAGGGTGACAGGATGTCCCCTGGAGTAGGCATCTAGGGCAGTCTCCTTTGGCCTGTTCCTGTGTCTTGCACTGCATACCTGCTGTCACTCATGCCACCACGTCTTGTGTGTGCTGTGGCACAGGGGACACAGCAGAGGTGACGGCTTCCTAGCGCTACATGATCTAGTGGGTCTTAGAACACAGCCTGCCTCCTAGCAGGCACTTGGAAACTCTTGGCGCTATTGAAAGTCAAACTGTGGCCGGGTAAAGTGAGAGTGTGTGGGTTCCATGCATGGAAGGTCTTAGTCAGCTGAAGATGGAGTCTTTAGCTTTTGGCATCACTGAGAAGGTGGATCTTGGTGCATGTCAAGTTCATTTTCCCACAACAGCCCTGCAACAGATAGCACCCATTTCTACGGGGGGGAATTGAGGTTGGTGCAAATCACACATGTGCACATCCACACACACACGTCCGCATGCACAGAGCTACTTTTCATATACTTCAGGGAGTTAAGTTGAGAAGCCTCCCAGCCCTCACATTTGACGGAACTTCTGAAGACATGCTAGCGACTGCCAGGCCCTTGGCTGAGACGTTTTAACTAAGTTGGTTCTCATAATGACCTGCTAGGTAAAGTTTGGGCTTCCCAGGTGGTGCTAACGGTAAAGAACAGCCTGCCAATTCAGGAGACATAAGAGATGCAAGTTTGATCCCTAGGTGGGAAAGATTCCCTGGAGGAGGAAATGGCTACCCACTCCAGCATTCTTGCCTGGAGAATCCCAAGGAGAGAAGAACCTGGCGGGCTACAGTCCATAGGATAGGAAAGAGTTGGACACGACTGAAGCAACTTAGCAAGTAGGTAGAGTTTATATTCCCCGCTTCACAGAGAGAGTAAGTGACTTCCTAGGGTTACACAGCCTGGGAAGGTGGAATGTAAATGCGTCTTTGACTCCACAGTCTGGATTATTCTCTGCCTTCCTGCAGGAAGTCCTGGAGGGAAAAGGGTGCCCTGGCCAAGAAAACATGGGAACAAGGCTTCCCATGAGAGCTGGTGGCTCCCAGATACTCCTATTTGGGCCTGGTCCCTGCCCACTGTTTTTTCTTTTTTTTTTAACATTTAAAAAATTGTGGTAAAATGCACATACCCTAAATGTGCACTTACACATTTACAATTTTAGCCATTTTCATGTATACCATTCAATGGCATTAAGTACATTCATGTTGTTGTGCAACCAGCTCCACCATCCACCTCTCTAATTTTTCCATCATCCCAGACTGAAACTCTGTATCCATTAGACAATAATTTCCATTCCCTCCTTCCCCTAGCCCTGGCAATCACCATACTACTTTCTGTTTCTATGAATTTGACTATTCTGGGTACATTATATAAATGGAATCATATCATCTATGTCCTTTTGTGCCTGACATTTCATTTAGCATGTTTTCATGATTCAGTCATGTGGTAGTATGTATCAGAATTTCATTCCTTTTTAAGGACTTAGATATATATATGTGTGTGTGCATATATGTATGTATATATAACATTTTATTTTCCATTCGTTAATGGACACTCTGGTTATTTCCATCTTTTGGCTATTGTGAATAATGTTTTTATGAACATGGGTGTACAGATATCTTTTTGAGTCTCTGCTTTTAATTCTTTAGTGTATATACACAGAAGTAGAATCGCTGAATCATATGGTAATTCCGTGTTTAATTTTTTGAGAAATCACCATTTTCTTTTCCACAATGGCTATGCCATTTTACACTTTTACAACAGTGTGCAGGGGTTCCAATTTCTCCACGTTATTGCCAACACTTTTCCCCATACAGTTTTGTTTTGACTATCCCCTCACACAGCTTGGTAGCTGGGGTGGGAAGAAGGCTTAAAGGGGGTTAAAAAAAAAAAAAAACCCACAGAAATCCGAGTCTCAGTAAAACAACAAATGGCTATAGGAAGGGGTCAAAGACTGTTACCCCAAAAGAGCTTTTTATGGTCCTGCATTTCCCAACTGGATCCCCGGGGCTGACCAGATGGTTGGGGGTTGGGGGGAAAGTGGTGGCCATCTGAACAGACCTGGGATTTACTCAAAGGGCTAGCATGGGTTCAGATCAGAAACCAAGTGCATGCGTGCGTGCTAAGTCGCTTCAGTCGTGTCCGACTCTTTGCGACCCCATGGACTGCAGCCCCCTTCCCGGGCTCCTCTGTCCATGGGATTCTCCAGGCAAGAATACTGGAGTGGGTTGCCATTTCCTTCTTCATCAGAAAACAAGAAGGTC
The DNA here is from genome assembly GCF_014754425.2 of Oryx dammah. Lineage (NCBI taxonomy): Eukaryota > Metazoa > Chordata > Mammalia > Artiodactyla > Bovidae > Oryx > Oryx dammah. The sequence goes on along the minus strand of NW_024070186.1, from coordinate 26,295,721 downwards.
CCTTTAGTTTGGTACTGGTAGACCCAGCATTCAGCAGGTCAGGCGACTGTACCGGGTGGGGTGTAGGGGGCTGTGTGTGTGTGTCTGTGTGTGTGTGTGTCTGTGTGTGTGTGTGTCTGGGTGTGTGTGTGTGTGTGTGCAGACGGGAGGGCGTCCTTGCTTCTCAGCAAGGCCTGGGAGCCACTCACTAGGATCCTGGATTTTCCTGAAGGATTAAACGTGGCATTCCCTCCTTCCCGCTTCCGTAACGGGCCTAAAAATAGCTCGTCCCGGAGGGACTGGGGAGAGGCTCCGCCCCTCCTTGGGGTCGGGTGGGGTGGCTCTCGCGGGAGCAGGAGGCAGCGGAGACCCCAGCCTCCGGCTGCGGGCGCCCGGAGGCTTTCTGTGCCCCTGGTCCCGCAGGTTGGCAGCAGGTGGCCGCTCTGTTCCGCGCCGTCCAGAGTCTGAGCTGCCGCGCGGGGTGGGGCGCCGAAAGCGGAGGAAGCATCCTAGGCCGGCGCGGCGGCGAGGATTCCGGGAACAGCCTCGGTCCAGGGCGGTGGAGCGAGTCGGGAGGCGGGGCCGGGGCCGAGGGGCGGAGCCGCTCTCTCGCGACCTCTGCCCACTCCGTAGGTTCCGGGGACCCCCAGGTGAGCCGGGCCACGTGGGAAAACTATGCCAGGAATTTGGCCCGAGCTGGAGCGGCGTGCAGTCCAAGTGACGGGAGCCTCGGTTGCAGTAGGCTCAACAGCAGCGCCTCCGACGCCCAGCGGGGTCCGGCGGGGAGCTCCGCCTCGGGACGCGCTGCCCTTTGCGCCCGGCGGTTTCCCCATCCCCGGTTCCTGGCCCACTCCGGACCGAGGTACTCGGGGCCGGGGGAGAAGGAATGACTGAACCCGCGGGACTGGGCTTCCCTGGGAGGACGGCCTCGGATTTTCACTTTTTGGAAAAAGTAAAATGATTGGGGGTGGGGGTGGGGGTTGCTGCTTTGCGTTCTGTAGGTAAAGGGGGATCTTCTAGATGTAAAAACAAACGGATTAAGCATCTCTGGTTCCTCCGCCTTGCTTCCCGAGGCTGGAGTGTAGGAGGAAGCAGCAACCATGTTTTTCGTTTGGGGTGGCTGCAGATAAAAAAGCCCAGGGGAACTCGCTTAGTACCGGACAAGTGTCCAGGAGGCCCGTCAGAGGAGAGGTTCGGGACCAGGGAAGGGGTTGTTTCTTAGGGCCCTGCCCCTGCAGGGTCTCTTGGAACGTTTCTAAGGAGACTTTGAAGAGAGGCCTGATGAGTGGGAGGTGCTCTGACCGGCCTCCCACAGAGGCAGACTGGGTGGGTGGTCTTTCTCTCAGTTTCTCACGCCTCCTCCTAGAGCTGAGGACTGGCCAGTGAGGACAACCCCACCTAGAGAAGGCCGGTTCTGCAGTCAAGTGGCTGATAAGAGGTATTCCTTCGTCTCTTGTCAGCACCAATGCTCTGGAGACGTTTCCGTCACGTGGAAATCTTTTTGGATACCATCCAACTTGATAAGATGGTCACATGAAGCTATATGCTTTAGGTGGAAACAGAAACCTGAATTCACTTGTGCAGCATAACTGGGTTCTGCCAGGGAACTGAAGTTTGGTCCAACTTCTTGGACCAAACTTTCAGTTGGCTCAGCTGAAACTGACAGAAAGAGGGAAGGAAATAACTTGATGGGCCCTCCTTGTGGGCCCCTTGCAGGGAGAGCCAGTCCTAATCAGCAGGCTAACCACTTGCAGCACCATCTGTCACTGGACCTCCTACCACTAGGGAGGATTTGAAGGGGGTCTGGTGTCCCAGGATCTGAAGTTGGAAAAACTCTACTGAGAAGCAATGGCTTCTCCATGGAGAAGAAAAACACCAGTATGTTCTAAGAAAGAAGAAAAAAGTTGATCAGTCGTGTCTGACTGTTTTCGACCGCATGGACTGTAGCCCGCCAGGCTCCTCTGTTCATGGAATTCTCCAGGCAAGAATACTGGAGTGGGTTGCCATGCCCTTCTCTAGGGGATCTTCCTGACTGAGGGATTGAACCTGGGTCTCCTGCATTGCAGGCAGATTCTTTACCATCTGAGCCACCAGGGAAGCCCAGTATGTTCTAAACTGCTGTTCTTTTAGATGTGAAAAGTTGTGTTGGTTTTTGATGGTTTTGCACCTGGGAAGATAAATCTTATCAGTATGTAGTCATGTCTAAAATACTTCGAAGAGATGTCAATCAAATCCTTATCTCCCATTTTTATTTTATATTTTACATTATTTATTTCTAATTTTTGACCGAGCTGCGCAGCATGCGGGATCTTAGTTCCCTGACGAGGGATCGAACGCATGCTTACTGCAGTGAAGTGTAGTGTCTTAACCACTGGATCTCCATGGAAGTCCCATCCCATTTTTGTTTTAAAGAAAATTCTTTTGTGGCAAACTTAAAATAGGCTTTAACCAAAACAAGGAATCGTCTCTTAAAAATTGGAGACGTTCTATAAAGGGAGAGCTGTGTGCCTGATGGAGTGGATCTCTTTCTTGCTACATAATGGGCAAGAAAGACTGAAAAGGGGAGGGAAGTCTCCTTTTTTAGAAAACAAGCAGAAACAGAGGGCAAGGCGGAACAAGGTCTGTAATGGTCGTGCTCCAAAAGTGCTCCTGGGTCACTCTTGTCTCCATTGGGGTCTCTAGTGCTCCCTTGCCTACCATGTGTACACAGCCTGTTTGCAAACTCTGCCAGGGTTTCCTTGGCAGCCAGAACAATTAGTGCTAATGACACACCCGAGTTCCCCCCGGGCCTGCACTGCCAAGTTAGCTGGTAGTCAGGGCAGGCTTGTAAATGATTGCCTGGCAGTTGCCTTGGAAGCTTGGCTCCTCCAAATGCTCCTCTTGGCTTGACAGCATTCTTTAAAAAAAAAAAAAAAGTGTTGAGAGGTTGTTTCTTATTTATTTTAATTTTTGTCTGTACTGGGTCTTCATTGCTGCTTGTGGCCTTTTTCTAGTTGCAGAGCCCCAGCTCTAGGGCACATTGCGGTGTGTGGGCTTAGTTGCCGTTGGTCCAGGGATCAAACCCGTCTTCTGCATTGGCAGGCAGATTCTTAATCACTGGACTTCCCTGGTAGCTCAGCTGGTAAAGAATCTGTCTGCAATGCAGGAGACCCCGGTTTGATCCCTGGGTTGGGAAGATGCCCTGGAGAAGGAATAGGCTACCCACTCCAGTTTTCTTGGGCTTCCCTGGTGGCTCAGACAGTAAAGAATCCACCTGAAAAGCCGGAGATCTGGGTTAGATCCCTACCCACGCCAGTATTCCTGCTTGGAGAGTTTCATGGACAGAGGAGACTGGAGGGCCACAGTCCATGGGGTCACAGAGTTGGACGTGACTGAGTGACTTTCACTTTCGCTTCTTAATCACTGGACCACCAGGGAAGTGCTGGCAGCATCCTTGAAGAAGCAGAACAGACGGCAAAGTGGCAGTGGTGGTGGTGTACACTAGTTGTTAATTTATGTTAAAAAAAATCAGAATTTTATTTTGAAAAAATCAACGGGTCGTTTTTTGTGGAAACCATCTTTGACAATTGATAGGTGGCAGGTTTCAGAAGAATTTTAAAGTTTCCAGGAGTTGTTTCACTGAGAGGTGGCTCCCTTGTGAGGTAGTGAGCATCCCATCATTGGGAGTATGCAAAGCTAGGTGGTAGATGGGCTTGCCATCTCAGCTGTGAGGTTACTCCAGGTAGAAACTGTCTCTTCAGTAATGAATGATTTGGAATGCTAGCATAAATATCATTCTTTTGGATCCCACTAGTTCATGACAGTGGTCTAGTACTGGGAAGTTCCTGGGACCCCATTGAAACATCTAGAGATGGTTAATAGTTCCTGATTTCCTAATGATGGGGAGTCATTTTTGCTTTGCATTTCTGTTCCCAGGTGTGGGAAAGCAGTCTGCTGATAATTCAGTTTGAAGAAAACACGGCGTTCCTGCCTCTGGGGTGTGTGGTCTCCAGGTAACCAGAAGCACTCTCACTTGGCTTTGCCTTCCTCCCATCCGCACCAGGATGCAAGCTGAGGAGCTGAGTTGTGTTTGGCTAAATTCTACAAGGAGACAGGGAAACGTTAGGGTCTCCAGCACTGATCTGTTATGATGTGCTATAAACTCTTTCAGTCCTTGCAGTTTGATAAAAAAATCTCTGGTATTATAATATACAAAATGGGAAAGAATATTTTGTATTATCATCATCACCATTGGGAGGTAGTTTGGCAAAATTCAGAAGCTTTGGACTCAGAACTTGATTTTGATCTTGGCTTCCTAACTTCGTAATTGAAGGACTGATGGCAGGTCCCTTAGCCTCTCTGAGCCTCAGTTTCTACATCTAACAGATGAGGCAAATCTTAGCCACATACAAGGCTGTATGATGGTTAGAAATAGAACTGTAAAATGCTAGCACAGTGCCTGGCACCTGGATAGTTAATAAGTAATAGCTGCTGTCATCTTAATCAACTTCAGATTTCCACAGTTCTGCTCACCTTTTAAAATATATAAATAAATTTTTGCTGTGCTACGTCTTCATTGCTGTGCGTGGGCTCTCTCTAGTTGCAGCAAGCAGGGGGTCTTCGTTAGTGAGGCACTCGGGCTTCTCATTGCAGTGGCTTCTCTTGTGGAGAGTACACGGGCTTCAGTAGTTGCACCTCTTGAGGTCCAGAGCTTGGGCTTAGTAGATGTGGCGCATGGGCTTAGTTGCCCTGTGGCATGTGGAATCTTCCTGGACCAGGCATCGAACCCGTGTCCCCTGCATTGGCAGGCAGATTCTTAACCACTTGACCACCAGGGAATTCTGCTCATCTTTTTATGTCAGAGCCCTAGGACTTCTGAGAACTGGACTCTTAGGATTTCAGGGATGATACTTTTGTGGTTCAGTAAAAACTCACGAGGGCTTCCTAGGTGGTGCAGTGGTAAAGAATCCGCCTGCCAATGCAGGATAGGTGGGTTCAATCCCTGGGTTGGGAAGATCCCTTGGAGTAAGAAATGGCAACCCATTCCAGTATTCTTGCCTGGAAAATTCCATGGACAGAGGAGCCTGCCGGTCCATGTGGTTGCAAAGAGTCAGATATGACTGAGCACACCACACAATGCAAAAACTCATGAACACAGACCCCCTAATTCAGTATTTTCTATAACTGGGATTGGGGCTGCCACCTTGGGTATTTACAGAGTGTGCTCAGAGTGTAAACATGAGGGTTTAAGGGCTGCTTAGGAGGCCAACTAGAACACAGCTGTTACCTCTTGTCAGTCAATGCGCACCCTGAGACGTCTCCCTGATGAGCCTGCGCCCACCCATAAGGGTTCCTGCACGCTAAGCTTTCATTAGCAGCCTGGGGGATTAAGCTGAGGACACAGATGGTCAGCAAATCGAGCATTTTACTGTCTGAATGGCATTTCTCTCCAAGGAGTCCAAATTAACTTACCCTAACTCAATTCTCGGGCTTCCCTGGTGGCTCAGTCAGTAAAGATTCCATTTGCAATGCTGGAGGCTGGGGTTCAATCCCTGGGTTGGGAAGATCCCCTGGAGGAGGGCATGGCAGTTCACTCCAGTATTCTTGCCTGGAGAAAACCCATGGACAGAGGAGCTTGGTGGGCTACAGTCCATGTGGTTGCAAAGTACAATTCCATTCTTACTCTTTGTCCTGATTCTTTTTTCCCTTTTTTGATAGGAAAGTGGGATTTATTGGTGGGCATGAGTAAGGAGGGGACAGGGCCAAGACTCTCATGAGAGTGGGCTCTGCTGTTTGTCCAGAGGCTATGATTAGGGATATATTTGACCTCTGGGATGAGCCATGTTTTCATATTCATCTGCATTAAACTTGAACTCAGCCTTGCAGAGGGCCTCAATCACGTGCTCCTTATTCAATCACATATTTATGTATATGTATACAAAAGTTTTTCTGCTACACTTGATAAAGGCTTGAGAAAGAACATCAGAAAAAAAGAAGAGATGGAGAAATTGGAGAGCATAAACTTAATGAAATGGGACACTGAATATGAATAGAAAAAAGGGAAATAAACTAGATAAAAGTAAAAGATCATCATATAGTGCAGTTGTTTTCAAACATGACTGTTCATTAGACACATATCTGGAGCTCTGGAGAAAATAAGCAATACCTGAGCATTCAGTTCAGTTCAGTTCAGTCGCTCAGTCGTGTCCAACTCTTGGCGACCCCATGAATCGCAGCACGCCAGGCCTCCCTGTCCATCATCAACTCCCGGAGTTCACTCAGACTCATGTCCATCGAGTCAGTGATGTCATCCAGCCATCTCATCCTCTGTCATCCCCTTCTCCTCCTGCCTCCAATCCCTCCCAGCATCAGAGTCTTTTCCAGTGAGTCAGCTCTTCGTGTGAGGTGGCCAAAGTACTGAAGTTTCAGCTTTAGCATCATTCCTTCCAAAGAAATCCCAGGGCTGATCTCTTTCAGAATGGACTGGTTGGATCTCCTTGCAGTCCAAGGGACTCTCAAGAGTCTTCTTCAGCACCACAGTTCAAAAGCATCAATTGTTCGGCGCTCAGCTTTCTTCACAGTCCAACTCTCACATCCATATATGACTATTGAGCATTAGCATTTTTCAAAAAAATTTCAAGATATTTCTGATATGCATCTGGATTTTAATAAATGATTACAGGCTTTTCTATTAGATCCTAGTTTTGGTGATATAGAGTTCTATAATTTTTCTGTTGATCAATAATGATATAATGGTATTAAGTGAGTAATCATTACATAATCACAAGAGTAAGAGATGTTTGTCAGTTTTCACAATCAATAGCCAGACAAAAATTAAAAGACAATTATAATTGCAAGCCATAATGGGAACATGATTAACTTAACAATATAAAATAATTACATACAATTATTTGGGGGTCAAGCAGAGTGATGTGGTAATTGGAAGTGCATACTTGCACATGTTTTTATCTACCCAGTAATTCTGTGTCTTTTGGCTGATGCATTTAATCCATTTATAGTGTGTGTGTGTGTGTGTGTGTGTGTGTGTCTGTAGCAGAGTTTTATTAAAGTAAGAAAAGGGACAGAGAAAGTTTCTGACATAGACATTAGAAAGGGATGGGAGAATGCCCCCCTCACTAGTGTTAGCAAGGGAGTTATATACTTTGTAATTAATTATTACAATAAATCAAAAGAATGTCTCAAAGTTGTAAAGATCTTACTAGATCCACTCCCATAATTTACATTTTAAGATAACAAGATTAGCCAGAAGTGTTTCAGGAAAGAGAAACTGTCCTCAAGCAGGATACATTGTTGTTATATAATCCTTAGTATGGAAGTTTCTTATCTCTTCTTGCTATTCTCTGGAACTCTGCATTCAGATGCTTATATCTTTCCTTTTCTCCTTTGCTTTTTGCCTCTCTTCTTTTCACAGCTATTTGTAAGGCCTCCCCAGACAGCCATTTTGCTTTTTTGCATTTCTTTTCCATGGGGATGGTCTTGATCCCTGTCTCCTGTACAATGTCACGAACCTCCATCCATAGTTCATCAGGCACTCTATCAGATCTAGGGCCTTAAATCTATTTCTCACTTCCACTGTATAATCATAAGGGATTTGATTTAGGTCATATCTGAATGGTCTAGCGGTTTCCCCTACTTTCTTCAATTTAAGTCTGAATTTGGCAATAAGGAGTTCATGATCTGAGCCACAGTCAGCTCCCGGTCTTGTTTTTGTTGACTGTATAGAGCTTCTCCATCTATGGCTGTAAAGAATGTAATCAATCTGATTTTGGTGTTGACCATCTGGTGATGTCCATGTGTAGAGTCTTCTCTTGTGTTGTTGGAAGAGGGTGTTTGCTATGACCAGTGCATTCTCTTGGCAAAACTCTATTAGTCTGCCCTGCTTCATTCTGCATTCCAAGGCCAAATTTGCCTGTTACTCCAGGTGTTTCTTGACTTCCTACTTTTGCATTCCAGTCCCCTATAATGAAAAGGACATCTTTTTTGGGTGTTAGTTCTAGAAGATCTTGTAGGTCTTCATAAAACCGTTCAACTTCAGTTTCTTCAGTGTTACTGGTTGGGGCATAGACTTGGATAACTGTGATATTGAATGGTTTGCCTTGGAGACGAACAGAGATCATTCTGTCGTTTTTGAGATTGCATCCAAGTACTGCATTTCAGACTCTTTTGTTGACCATGATGGCTACTCCATTTCTTCTGAGGGATTTCTGTCCGCAGTAGTAGATGTAATGGTTATCTGAGTTAAATTCACCCATACAGTCCATTTTAGTTCGCTGATTCCTAGAATGTCGATGTTCACCCTTGTCATCTCTTGTTTGACCACTTCCAATTTGCCTTGATTCATGGACCTGACATTCCAGGTTCCTATGCAATATTGCTCTTTACAGCATCGGATCTTGCTTCTGTCACCAGTCACATCCACAACTGGGTATTGTTTTTGCTTTAGCTCCATCCCTTCATTCTTTCTGGAGTTATTTCTCCACTGATCTCCAGTAGCATATTGGGCACCTAATGACCTGGGGAGTTCCTCTTTTGGTATCCTATCATATTGCCTTTTCATACTATTCATGGAGTTCTCAAGGCAAGAATACTGAAGTGGCTTGCCATTCCCTTCTCCAGTGGACCACATTCTGTCAAGCCTCTCCACCATGACATGCCTGTCTTGGGTTGCCCTGCAGGCATGGCTTGGTTTCATAGAGTTAGACAAGGCTGTGGTCCTAGTGTGATTAGATTGACTAGTTTTCTGTGAGTATGGTTTCAGTGTGTCTGCCCTCTGATGCCCTCTTGCAACACTTACCATCTTACTTGGGTTTCTCTTACCCTGGCGTGGGGTATCTCTTCACGGCTGCTCCAGCAAAGCGCAGCCACTGTTCCTTACCTTGGACGAGGGGTATCTCCTTACTGCCACCGTTCCTGACCTTCAACGTGGGATAGCTCCTCTAGGCCTTCCTGTGCCTGCGCAGCCACCGCTCCTCTGCTTGCTCGTCCAGGCCGCCGGCCCTGGCCTTGGGCGTGGGTGGCTCCTCCCAGCTGCCGCCCCTGGCCTCGGGCTCCGGGTGGCTCCTCAGGGTCACCGCCCCTGGCCTCGGGCGCGAGGTGGCTTCTCCCGGCCACCCCTGAGCTTGGACGGGGGTGTCTCCTCGCGGCCGCCACTGGCCTCGGACGCGGCGTGTCTCCTCCCGGCCGCCACTGACCTCAGACGTGGGGTAGGTCCTCCCGGCGGCCGCCCCTGACCTCGGACACGGGGTAGCTCCTCCCGGCCACCGCTGACCTCGGACGCAGGGTAGCTCCTCTCTGCCGCGCTTAGTGCACCGGCTCACAGCCGCCTGCGCTATATCTTCACTATCATTTTTTTTCTGGAAGGTTGCCTGTCTCCACTTCATTTAGTTTTTCTGGGATTTTTTTCTTATCCCTTCATCTGAGACATAGCCTTCTGCTTTTTCATCATGATTAACTTTCTGTAACTTGGTTTTTGTTTTAGCTGTTTCTTCTTGCTTCTGTCTGCCTTCTGATGGATGAGGCTAAAGAGACTTGGGTAAGCTTCTTGATGGGAGGGACTCATGGTGGGAAACACTGGGTTTTGCTCTGATAGTCAGGGCCTTCCTCAGTAAAGCTTTAATCTAATTATCTGCTGATGGGTGGGATTGTTTCCCTTCCTGGTAGCTGTTTGGCCTGAGATGACTCAGCCCTAGGGCTCTATGGTAAGGTTAATGGTGACCTCCAAGAGGAAATTAGGGAAAACCACTAGACCATTCAAGTATGATCTAAATTGAATCCCTTATGATTATACAGTGGAAGTGACAAATAGATTTAAGGGATTAGATTTGATAGAGTACGTGAAGAACTAAGGACAGAGGTTTGTGACATTGTACAGGAGGCAGTGATCGAGGCCATCCCCAAGAAAAAGAAATGCACAAAGGCAAAATGGTTGTCTGAGGAGGCCTTACAAATAGCTGAGAAAAAAAGAGAAGCAAAAGGTAAAGGAAAAAAAGGAAAGATATTCCCATTTGAATGCAGAGTTCCAAAGAATAGCAAGGAGAGATAAGAAAGCCTTTCTCAGTGATCAATGCAAAGAAATAGAGGAAAACAATAGAATGGGAAAGATTAGAGACCTCTTCAAGAAATTTAGAGATACCAAGGGAATATTTCATGCAAAGATGGGCACAATAAAGGACAGAAATGGTATGGACCTAATAGAAACAGAAGATATTAAGAAGAGGTGGCAAGAATACACTGTGGCAAGAAGAACTATACAAAAAAGATCATGACTCAGATAACCACAATGGTGTGACCACTCACCTTGAGCCAGGCATCCTAGAATGCAAAGTCAAGTGGGCCTTAGGAGGCATCACTAGTGGAAGTGATGGGATTCCACTTGAGCTATTTCAAATCCTAAAAGATGGTGCTGTGAAAGTGCTCCACTCAATATGCCAGAAGATTTGGAAAACTCAGCAGTGGCCACAGGACTGGAAAAGGTCAATTTTCATTCCAATCCCAAAGAAAGGCAATGCCAAAGAATGTTCAGACTACTGCATAATTGCACTCATCTCACAAGATAGGAAAGTAATGCTCAAAATTCTTCAACAATACATGAACCGTGAACTTCCAGAAGTTCAAGCTGGATTTAGAAAAGCCAGAGGAACCAGAGATCAAATTGCCAATATCCGTTGGATCATCGAAAAAGCAAGAGAGTTCTGGAAAAACATCTACTTCTTTATTGACTATGCCAAAGCCTTTGACTGTGTGGATAACAACAAACTGTGGAAAATTCTTAGAGAGATGGGAATACCAGACCACCTGACCTGTCTCCTGAGAAATCTGTATTCAGGTCGAGAAGCAGCAGTTAGAACTAAACATAGAACACTGGTTCCAAATAGGAAAAGGAGTACGTCAAGGCTGTATATTGTCACCCTGCTTATTTAACTTATATGCAGAATACATCATGAGAAATGCTGGACTGGAAGAAACACATGCTGGAATCAAGATTGCCGAGAGAAATATCAATAACCTCAGATATGCAGATGACACCACTCTTGTGGCAGAAAGCAAAGAAGAACTAAAGAGCCTCTTGATGAAAATGAAAGAGGAGGGTGAAAAAGCTGGCTTAAAGCTCAACATTCAGAAGATGAAGATCATGGCATCTGGTTCCATCACTTCATGGCAAATAGATAGGGAAACAATGGAAACAGTTTGAGAGACTTTATTTTTTTGGGGTCCAAAATCACTGCAGATGGTAACTGCAGCCATGAAATTAAAAGACGCTTGCTCGTTGGAAGAAAAGCTATGACCAACCTAGACAGCATATTAAAAAACAGAGACATTACTTTGCCAACAAATGTCTGTCTAGTCAAAGCTATGGTTTTCCCAGTAGTCATATATGGATGTGAGTGTTGGACTATGTAGAAAGCTGAGTGCTGAAGAATTGATGCTTTTGAACTGTGGTGCCTGAGAATACTCTTGAGAGTCCCTTGGACTCCAAGGAGATCCAACCAGTTAATTGTCAAGGAAATGAGTCCTGAATATTCATTGGAAGGACTGATGTTGAAGCTGAAACTGCAATACTTTGGGCACCTGATGCAAAGAACTGACTCATTTGAAAAGACCCTGATGGTGGGAAAGATTGAAGGTGGGAGGAGAAGGGGACGACAGAAGATGAAATGGTTGGATGGCATCACCGACTTGATGGACATGAGTTTGAGTAAGCTCCTGGAGCTGGTGATGGACAGGGAAGCCTGGTGAGATCACAGAGTCAGACACGACTGAGTGACTGACCAAGAGGACTTAGGCCAAGGGGGACCTTCCAGTGCCTCATCCTTGTGGTGAGCCCCTGCTGACCCATGCCTCTGCAGGAGGCCCTCCAATACTAGCAGGTAGTTTTGGTTCCGTCTCCTGTGGGATCACTGCTCCTCTCCTCTGGGTTTTGGTGCATGCAAAATTTTGTTTATGCCTTCCAAGACTAGAATCTCTGTTTCCCTCAGTCCTCTGAGGGTCCTCTGGAAGGTCTACAATCAAATCTCTCTGGCCCTCAAGGCCAGATTCCCTGGGGATTCCCAGTCCTTTGTCCGATCCCCAGGCTGGGAAACCTGATGTGGGGTTCAGAACCTTCATAATAGTGTGAGAACTTCCTTAGTATTACTGTTGTCCAGGCTGTAGGTCACCCATCCAGCAGGTGTGAGAGTTGATGTTATCGTGATTGTGCCCCTCCTACCATCTCACTGAAATGGGAATCCGAGCTCTCCTTTGTGGAGCATGAACTTCACAAACATGCAAACACAGTAGCAAGTGAATAGGATTTATTAAAGAGAAGCAAAGTACAAAGCTCTCAGCATAGGCACTGAGCAGGGGTAAAGAGTCTCCCAAAGGGTGGGTATTATAGCAGTTTTATATTCTTACCAGTATTAATTTGTACATTTTTTGTTGGCTCCTGTCCTTAAAATACCTCATTTTTAAGCAATCAGTTTAAAGGTCACAATGTTTAATTTAACATCTTTATGACTTTTCTTGATCCTTGGATTAAAGTACCACCCTTTTTCATGCCCCTTGGCCATTGTAAAATAGACTAGATGTATTGCCAACATCACCAAAAAGGCAAGAGAGTTCCAGAAAAACATCTACTTCTGCTTTATTGCCTTTGACTGTGTGGATCACAACAAACTCTGGAAAATTCTTAAAGAGATGGGAATATCAGACTACCTGACCTGCCTCTTGAGAAATCTGTATGCAGGTCAGGAAGCAACAGTTAGAATGGGACATGGAACAACAGACTGGTTCCAAATAGAGAAAGAAGTACGTCAAGGCTGTATATTGTCACCCTGCTTATTTAACTTATATGCAGAGTACATCATGAGAAATGGTGGGCTGGGTGAAGCACAAGCTGGAATCAAGATTGCTGGGAGAAATATCAATAACCTCAGATATGCAGATGACACCACCCTTATGGCAGAAAGTGAAGAACTAAAGAGCCTCTTGATGAAAGTGAAAGAGGAGAGTGAAAAAGTTGGCTTAAAACTCAACATTCAAAACATGAAGATAATGGCATCCGGTCCCATGACTTCATGGCAAATAGATGGGGAAACAATGGAAACAATGACAGACTTTGTTTTCTTGGGCTCAAAATCACTGCAGATGGTGACTGCAGTCATGAAATTAAAAGACGCTTACTCCTTGGAAGAAAAGTTATCACCAACCTAGACAGCACATTAAAAAGCAGAGACATTACTTTGCCAGCAAAGATCCGTCTAGTCAAGGCTATGGATTTTCCAGTAGTCTTGTATGGATGTGAGAGTTGGACTGTTAAGAAAGCTGAGCGCCAAAGAATTGATGCTTTTGAACTGTGGTGTTGGAGAAGACTCTTGAGAGTCCCTTGGACTCCAAGGAGATCCAACCAGTCAATTGTACAGGAAATGAGTCCTGAATATTCATTGGAAGGACTGATGCTGAAGCTGAAACTTTGGCCACCTGATGCAAAGAGCTGATTCATTTGAAAAGACCCTGATGGTGGGAAAGATTGAAGGTAGGAGGAGAAAGGGATAACAGAGGATGAAATGGTTGGATGGCATCACCGACTCAATGGACGTGAGTTTGAGTAAACTCCGGGAGCTGGTGATGGACAGGGAGGCCTGGCATGCTGCAGTTCATGGGGTCGCAGAGTTGGAAAGAGAGACTGAACTGAACTGAATAGCCTTAAGATTAATGGTGGTTTTTTCCTCAGGGAAATGGGTTGGAAGTTAATTACTGCCCTTCCCTGGATCCCACTGCTGATAATTTATCAGACCAAGGACACATTCCAGGAATTTGTGACAACAGGTATAGCTTCAGGCTAATGGAATCAGATGTTTATTGAAAACCAAACTGAGGTCTCAGAGTCCTTCCCTGACTGCCTAGCAATTTCTGTCTCATTCCTGTGGCTTCTTTGTCTTTGGTTGTGGAGTATCTTTTTTTTTTGGTGGGTTCCAGTGTCCTCCTGTTACCGAAAGGTATGCGTTGGGGACCTGGCTACTTGCCATTCAAAAGTCAGTAAATAGGCCAGGTTGGTGGAAAGGAAAGTTTGGTTTATTTTAGATGCTGGCAACTGGGGTGGGTGGCCCCCTCCCCCAAGCAGAGGGTGAGAGCTTTTATGGACAAAGTGTGTGTCTGGGAAACATGCAGAACCAGTACAGTCATTTCTAACAGTCATCTTCCAAATGGTCGTCAGTTGTCTGACTAGCATCATCTTGATTATTTTAGGTATGGTTAGTCTTCAATTCCTGGTTTCACTTGTTCCCATTTCTTTGCATCAATTCCCTGAATTGTGGCAGCTCAAGTCCTGGGTAGTCTGGTCATTATGTAGTTAACTTCTGCACCTGGTGTTTTGGTATATCTATAAGACAGCTCACAGGATATGGCTCAGAATATTACCTTTAGCCCTTGAGAAAGAACTAAAGGTCCTTGACTCTGCTTAATGACTACCTTATTATTACTTAGTTTCCTTAGACCATTTTCCTTTGTCTCTCACTTCTCTGATTAAACTTTTTTTTCGACTAAAGTTTTCCGTAGGCAAAGGCAGGCAGAGGAGATGGTGCAGGGTGGGGAAGGACCATATGGTCTTGCTCTGCTCCACTTCTGTTGATAATTGTTCAACAACTAGTTGCAATTTTGGTGCTCTTGGAGGAGGAGATGAGCGCATGTCCTTCTACTCCACCATCTTGAACTGGAAGTCTCGAGTTATTCTTTATAAAGCACTTAAAAACTGTGCCTTTGGGTAAATAACCCAGAGATATGAAAGTTTGGACAGCAAGTAAATGGTAGGTGGGAGATGCAGTTAGAAGGGTAGTTGGGAAACAGTTTGTAGAAGTGTTTGAATATCTTAATTTTTATTGACGTATATTTGACTTACAGAATTATATTGGTTTTAGGGATACAACATAGTGATTCAATATTTTTGTACTTTACAGAATGATTACCACTATCAGGCTAGTTACCATCTGTCACCATACAAAGTTATTATAATTTTATTGACTGTGTTCTCAATGCTTTACATGACATCTTAGTGCTTATTTATTTTGTAACTGAAAGTTTGTACCTCTTAATCTCCCTCACCTGTTGTACTCATTCCTCCGCCCCACTCCCCTCTGGCAATCACCAGTTTTTCCTCTGTATCTATAAGTCTGTTTCTATTTTGTTATGTTTGTTCACTTGTTTTGTTTTTTAGATTCTATACTAAGTGAGATCATATGGTATTTGTCTTTCTGTGTCTGACTTATTTCACTTAGCATAATACTCTCTATGCCCATCGATATTGTTGTAAATGGCAAGATTTCATTCTTTTTTAAGGCTGAGTAATACAGACATACATGTATATATATATACGCACACACATATAATATATATATATTTATCTCCTTTATCCATTCATCTGTTGTTGGACACTTAGGTTGCTTCCATATCTTGACTGTTGTAAATAACGCTCTAGTGAACACAGGAGTGCAGGTATCTTTTTGAATTAGTGCTTTTGTTTTCCTTAGAAAAATACTCAGAAGTGGAATTTTGGGATTGTATGGAATCAAGATTGCTGGGAGAAATATCAATAACCTCAGATATGTAGATGACACCACCCTTATGGCAGAAAGTGAAGAGGAACTAAAAAGCCTCTTGATGAAAGTGAAAGTGGAGAGTGAAAAAGTTGGCTTAAAGCTCAACATTCAGAAAATGAAGATCATGGCATCCGGTCCCATCACTTCATGGGAAATAGATGGGGAAACAGTGGAAACAGTGTCAGACTTTATTTTTTTGGGCTCCAGAATCGCTGCAGATGGTGACTGCAGCCATGAAGTTAAAAGACGCTTACTCCTTGGAAGGAGAGTTATGACCAACCTAGATAGCATATTCAAAAGCAGAGATATTACTTTGCCGACTAAGGTCCGTCTAGTCAAGGCTATGGTTTTTCCTGTGGTCATGTATGGATGTGAGAGTTGGACTGTGAAGAAAGCTGAGTGCCGAAGAATTGATGCTTTTGAACTGTGGTGTTGGAGAAGACTCTTGAGAGTCCCTTGGACTGCAAGGAGATCCAACCAGTCCATTCTGAAGGAGATCAGCCCTGGGATTTCTTTGGAGGGAATGATGCTGAAGCTGAAACTCCAGTACTTTGGCCACCTCATGCAAAGAGTTGACTCATTGGAAAAGACTCTGACGCTGGGAGGGATTGGGGGCAGGAGGAGAAGGGGACGACCGAGGATGAGATGGCTGGATGGCATCACAGACTCGATGGACGTGAGTCTGAGTGAACTCCGGGAGTTGGTGATGGACAGGCAGGTCTGGCGTGCTGTGATTCATGGGGTCGCAAAGAGTCGGACACAACTGAGCGACTGAACTGAACTGAACTGAATGGTAGTTTTATTTTTAATTTTTTGAGGACCCCCCTCCATACTGTTTTCCATAGAGTTGTACTAGTTTACGATCCCACCAACAGTGCTTGAGGGCTCACTTTTCTCTACTTCTTAACACTTGTTATTTCTTGTCTTTTTGATGATAGCCATTCTGACAGGTGTGAGGTCATATCTCACTGTAGGTTTAGTTTGCATTTCCCTGATGATGAGTGATTCTGAGCATCTTTTCATGTCATGCCACTCCCTTCTGGCCTGAAAAATGTTATTGAAAAGTCAGCTCATAGTTTTATGTGAGTTCCCTGTACCTAACTAGTTGCTTACCTCTTGCCACTTTCAAGATACTCTTGTTATCTTGAATGTTTTTCATTTTTAAGTTTAATGTGTCTTGGTATGGAACTCTTTGGATTCGTCTTGTTTAGGACTCTCTGTGCTTCCAGGACTTGGATGTCTGCTTTCTTTCCCAGGCTAGGGAAGTTTTCAACTTTTATTTCTTCAAATAAATTCTCTTCCCTTTTCTCTCTCTTCTTCTGGGATCTTTATAATGTGAATGTTAGTATATTTGACTTTGTCCCAGAGATCTCGTAAACGTCCCTCACTTAAAAATTAAAAAAAAATTTATTATTTTTGGGCTGTGCTGGGTCTTTGTTGCTGCACGGCCTTTTCTCTCATTTCGGTGAGAAGGCACTGCTCTCTAGTTGTGGTGTATGGGCTTCTCATTGCAGTGGCTTCACTTGTGGCTGATCGCTGGCTCTTAGGGTGGGCAGACCTCAGTTGTGTTTCCTGGTCTCTAGAGCACAGGCTTGATACTTGTGGCACATGAGCTTAGTTGTTCCTTGGCATGTGGGATCTTCTCAGACCAGGGATTGAACCCACATCTCTTGTATTGGCAGGCAGATTCTTTACCACTGAGCCACGAGGGAAGACCTGCACTCACTTGTAAAAATTCATTCTTCTTTTCACCTTGGGTGGTTTCCACTATTCTGTCTTCCAGTTCACTAATCCATTCATCTGTATTATCTAACCTACTGTTGATTCCTTCTAGTGTAGCAGTCCCCACCCTTTACAGCACCAGGAACTGGTTTCATGGAAGGCAGTTTTCCATTGACTGGGTCAGGGGAATGGTTCTGGCAGTAATGTGAGTGATGGGGAACAGTAGATGAAGTTTCGTTAGATTGCCTGCTGCTCACCTGCTGTGCAGTCTGGTTCCTAACCGACTAATCAGTAGTGGTCCACAGTCTGGGGAGTTGGGGACCCCTGTTCTAGTGTATATTTTATTTCAGTTGTTGTATTCTTCAGATCTGTTTGGTTCTCCTTTATATTTTATAACTCTTTGTTAAACTTCTCAGTGTGTTCATGCATTCTTTTCCTGAGTTTGTGCAGCATCTCTATGATCATGACCTTGAATTCTTCATTGGGTAGATTGAATATCTCCACTTGATTCTTTTGGGGTTTGATCTTGTTCCTTCATTTAAAACTCATTTCAAATGAGTTTTGAAATGAGTCTTCCTCATTTTGTCTAATTCTCTGTTTATTTCTTGTATTAGGTAGGTCAGGTTTTGTTTCCAGATCTTGGAGAAGTGGCATTACGTAGGACACGTCCATGGAGCCTAGCACCGAACTCCCCCCTGGTCACCAGAGCTATATGCTCTAGGGGTGTCGGCTATGTGGGCTGAGTGGGTCTTTCTGTGTGGCTGGGCTAGCTGCTGTGAGTGTGCTGGTAGGCGTGGGTGGCCCTGCCTCAATGGTGGCTGCCAGCCCTCTGGTGATCGGGGTGAGTCCTGGAACAGCTGGTTGTGGGGCTCAGGGCTAGTGGCAGCTCTCCCATATGTAAGTATGCAAGCCCCGCTGGCCTTCAGAGTCAGATGTTCTGGGAACTCATCTTCATGGTGCATGACCCCTGGGCTGGGAGCCATGAGGTGGGGCTCAGACCCCTTCTTCCTTGGGGAGAACCTCTGCAATTGTCATTATCCTCTTGTTTGTGGTTCACTTACCCAGTGCTCCCAATCCCTTTACCTGGCTTATGGTTTCTTCTTTATATCTTTAGTTGTGGAAAATCTTTTCTGCTAGTGTTCAGGTCATTCCTGTAGATAGTTATTCCTGTAAATAGTTGTAATTTTGGTGTGTCTGTGGGAGGAGGTGAGCTGGGGTCTTCCTACTTCACCATATTGCCCATACCTACTTGAATATCTTCTTAATCAATTTGGAATTAGCCCACAAGGAACACAGAACATCCCTTCCCTTATGGCTGAAGCTCAGTGGTGGTTACATTGTAACCACCCTGCCCCTTGTAAGCAGGGTGTGCACTCCCCATTCTGCCAGCCCCTAACGCTCCCTGTGCCAACACTGCCTGCAGTGGTTCTCTGGTCGGTCAGTCTGAAGATCTGCATTTCTAATGAGTTTCCGGTTGATGCTGATGCTGCCAGCCAGCAACCACACTTGAGAACCACAGCCCAGTTGTATCTTTTAAAATGTTTATCTGGCTACACTGAGTTTTAGTGGTAGCACATAGGATCTTCAATCTTTGTTGCAACATGCAGAATCTACTTCCCTGGCCAGGGTTTGAACCTGGGCCCCCTGCATGGGGAGCATGGAGTCTTAGCCCCTGGACTACCAGGGAAGTCCCTGCCCAGTTACATCTTGGACACTAAGTTAGGGAATTAGTTGCCACTTATCATCAAACTTATGATTTTTCTTATGCCTGGCATGTTTCCTACCTTTAACATTACCTTCCTGGTCCTGATGGAATTTAGATTTGCTATTTCTGCTGCTGCTACTGCTGCTGCTAAGTCACTTCAGTTGTGTCCAACTCTGTGCGACCCCATAGACGGCAGCCCTCCAGGCTCTGCCATCCCTGGGATTCTCCAGGCAAGAACACTGGAATGGGTTGCCATTTCCTTCTCCAATGCATGAAAGTGAAAAGTGAAAGTGAAGACACCCTGTTGTGTCTGACACTTAGCAACCCCACGGACCTCGGCCTACCAGGCTTCTCCATCCATGGCATTTTCCAGGCAAGTGTACTGGAGTGGGTTGCCATTGCCTTCTCTGTTGCTATTTCTAGTATAATCAGTTTTTTTAAAAGTCACTCAGTTGTGTCCAACTCTGCAATCCCATGGACTTTAAAGTCCATGGAATTCTGCAGGCCAGAATACTGGAGTGGGTAGCCTTTCCCTTTTCCAAGGATCTTCCCAACCCAGGGATTGAACCCAGGTCTCCTGCATTGCAGGCAGATTCTTTACCAGTTGAACCACAAGGGAAGCCCAAGAATACTAGAGTGGGTAGCCTATCCCTTTTCCAGTGGATCTTCCCAACCCAGGAATTGAACCGGGGTCTCCTGCATTGCAGGCGGATTCTTTACCAACAGAGCTATTAGGGAAGCCAGAATAATCAATATTGGAAGGTCAATCTAAAGATATCAAGAGACAGGCCTGGGAAAAACAGATTTGGGAGTGGCTGAGGCTTATGGTAGCTGAAGCTAAGGGTATGTGTGAACTCATCCCCAGGGAGCATGTGCCCGGAGTGACAGGTGGGGGGTGAATAGCAGACTGTCACAGGGGGACTGCATACCCTGCCTTAAAGGAAGGGCAAAAAGATAGTAACTGTTCAAGCGAGAGGCATTCAAAGAAGTGGGAGGCAAGCCAAGAAAGTGGCTGATGGAACATTCTTGGCCTTATTATTAGAGAGGGGCTGTGGGCAGACATCTGAGGCCAAAGTTTAAATAGTTAAACAGCAAGTTCTCAAGTGAGCTCGTGGTCTGCGGGAGGACAGGAAGCAGGAGTCCTGTTACCCTTGCCCATAGCATGCCTGGTAACCTGCTGTTGCTCCAAGGTACAGCTTGTTGTGGCAATTGTCTCTGAGGCTCTGGTGACAAGATTGCAGCCAGCAGCTGAGCATGGTGAGTGTCATGTCACCTGCCTTCTTTTTTAAAAAAAATAATGTGCCTTATTAAGAGAAATGTGCTAGTCTCCTCATGGCCATGGTTGGTATGCTTGTGGCCAGATGTTTTTTTTTTCCCCTGGAGTTTGTGTTGAGGAGGAGTATCTGAGAAAGGGAAGCATGGGAGCTGAAATGGAAAAGGTGGGTCAGTGGCATGCAGTGGCAGCTTCAAGACCAGGCTAAGGATTTGCACTGGGTACTGTGGCAGCAAGGAGCTGTGCTAAGCTGCTGGGGTGGGGAAGAGGGGGCAGCTGTGTGGTTAATGCATCTCCATGGCCCCAGTGCCTGGCACCAGGCCTGGCCAAGGTAGGCATGCTCTAAACGGGGGGAGGTTGAGTGAATGAGTGGATGAATTTGATGGATAAGCAGTGATGATCTGATCAAAGCAAAATTGTAGGAAAGATAGCCTCAAGAATTGATGTAGGGCAGTTCAAAGTCCACAGTGTTCAGTTGTGTCTGACTCTTTGCAACCGCATGAACTGTAGCCCACCAAGCTCCTCTGTCCATGGAATTTTCCAGGCAAGAATACTGGAGGGGGTTGCCATTTCTTTCTTCAGTAGATCCTCCTTACCCAGGGATCGAACCCATGTCTCCTGCACTGCAGGTGGATTCTTTACCACTAAACTATCTGGGAAGCTCTAATATATATATATGTGTGTGTGTGTGTGTGTGTGTGTGTCCCCATACATATGTGAGATACACAGATCTCCTTTATTTTTACAAATTATTATTAAATGTCATGTTACTATATTATTTAAACAAATACATATATATGTGTATATATATAGTAATTATTCTCTATCAGTACATAAAAAGCTGCCTTCTTATCAATAGTTCCATAGTATTTCATTGTATGGAGATACCTTACTTTGTACTTTCTTGTAATTTTCTTATACTTTACTATTACAAATAATACTACAATGACAATTTTTGCACAAGTACCTTTGCATACCTGTATGAGTTTATCTGTGGAATAAATTATAATTCTTAGTAGTGGAATGTTCATTTTAAATCCAGTTGCTATTGTAAAGTTACAAAGAGAACAATTTCTTTGTCTAACAAGAGAGTGGCGAGTAGAATCTGAGTCTTTTAACAACAAACTGGAGCTGTTTTCTAAACCATAAGGATTGGAAAAGAGACCATCGTGGACTGAACAAGATCTCTGTGCAGAGGCCCAGCTGCTGTCTTGAGCGCCACCCTGTGGCAGAGCTGGACATCATTTCACTCACATCCCACTAAAGAAAACATGGTCATATGGGTCCACCTTACAGCTGGGGAAACTGGAAACTGTAGCCCATCCCGTCCATTAAATTTTGCAGTTACCGAAAGAGAACCATTTAATGTCCACTGTTAAGTGGCTCTGCCTCCCAAGGCAAAGTTACTGGACTTTATCCTGAGATCAGTATAGGGTTGCAGAAAGACTTCCATATACATTTGACAGCTCCTTACTGACCCAGCTCTCTGGCAGGCTCTCTTGCAGTGCACTTGGGCATGGTGGGGGGGCGGGGCGGGGGTGGTACACTGAGGACCTGCTATGTGTCAGGCAGTGGGCTGGGTGTTTTTCCTGCCTCATTCCTGACCACAGGCCTGCAGAGGAGGCACCATGATTCCCAATACACATGGAGGCTTAATAATACAGAGGATCTTGCTCAAGGCTGAGGATCTGAACCCACATTTGCGTGTTGTGAAGCCCACGCCCTTGCTTTGGCCTTGTCAGCGCACACTGCACACTAAGGTTCCTGCTGTCTAGCACGGTGCACGCAGCCACGTGTGGCAGGCCTAACTTCGGCTCTCTTCTCATTTTCCAGGCCCTCTCTCAGCTCCTGTGCCTGTGGCCGTGGCCTTGGTGGCACCCTTCCTCGGTGGCCAGCCCAGGGCTTCCCCCACCCATGCAGTCTCCTACCCCCACTGCCCAGGGCCTCAGTAGCCCCCTCTTTGGGGCCTACACTCTCCCCACCTTCAAGTTCCAGCCTCGCCGTGAGAGTGTGGACTGGAGGCGCATCAGTGCCCTGGATGTGGACCGCGTGGCACGGGAGCTGGACGTGGCTACCCTGCAGGAGAACATCGCTGGTGTCACTTTCTGCAACCTGGACCGGGAGGTGTGCGGCCGCTGTGGGCAGCCCGTGGACCCAGTGCTGCTCAAGGTGCTGAGGCTGGCGCAGCTCAGCATCGAGTACCTGCTGCACTGCCAGGACTGCCTGAGCACCAGCGTGGCCCAGCTGGAGGCGCGGCTGCAGGCCAGCCTCGGCCAGCAGGAGCGCGGCCAGCAGGAGCTGGGCCGCCAGGCCGATGAGCTCAAGGGCGTGCGGGAAGAGAGCCGGCGGCGGCGCAAGATGATCAGTGCCCTGCAGCAGCTGCTCCTGCAGACGGGTGCCCACAGCTACCACACCGTGAGCACTGCTGCGGGGCGGGGACCCTGGGAGGGTTGTGCGCCCAGCCAGTGGCCACCTCTGTGGCCCTGCCGCCTGGGCCCCGAGGCAGCTGTGGCCATTCTCACTGGGGCTGGGAGCAGGTTTTAGAGATGCCGTTCATCACCAGAGAGCCCTTGCAGTCTGGTTAGGTCTGCAATGCGTGTGGAGTTGTGTGGCAGGTGTGTATGAGTTCAGAGTATATATGTCTTATGTGTTATGTCTCATTGTGCATGTGTGAACATATGCAGGGTGTGTGTGAGTTTACAGATGGTGGGTAAACATACCTAAGGTGTGTGTATGATTGCTTGGAGGGTTATGTCTGTGAATGGTGTGTGCATGTGTGTGTGTAGAGTGTGTGGCATATAACACGCTTATGTAAAATGCGCATGTCAAGATATACTTTTGTTGCATGTGTGGATGTATGAAGGGTGTGTGTGTGTGTAGAGCCTAAGTGTGTATGTGTGAAGGCTTTGTGTGTGTGTAGAGGTGTGATCTGATAAACATGTATAAGAGATGTGTGAGGGTATGTGTGAAATCAGTGTGTGACAAGGAACTGGTGAAGACAAGCCCATTCTGGAAAAGTGACTCCATTAGTCAACCAAGTGACGGTTCATCACCCAAAGTAGCATTTGAGCATTTGCGTCTCTTTCCATGAAAAGTGTAGATTGGGATCAGTTGCCCTTTAATGAATTGTTGGTGGCTAGATCCTCTGGCAGGCTCTGAGGATGAAGGCACCAATCATGCTGGTTCAGATTTTTCAGAAATTCACAGTGTAAGGGTGACTGGACAGAAGGAATCACTAAGATATGATGTTAGTGACTAGAATGGTAATTGATGCAATTAATGCAATGTTAATTATGATAAAAGGCTCAGACCTTTTCTAGTAGTAAATTACAAACCAGCAGTTTAACCTGGCTTAGGCCAATAAGGAATTTATTGGTTAATTGAACTGAAAAATCCAGGATTATGGTGGACTCAGATAATGGCACCAGAATCTAGTTTCTCTCTCTGCAGCTCTTGGCAATTCTTTGTCAGTGTGGATTCCATTCTTAGAAAGAGTCTGTCTGTGTGGTAGCAAGTTGGGCCACTGCAATGCCAATATTTCATTTTCCCAGATTCAGAGCTGGCATGGCAGAGGGCCGTGTTTGGTGCCTGGTTTGTGAATGTGCTGCTTGGGGTGGGAAAGGGGAAGCAGGGAAGGGAGGTAGGAGGGGAAGATTATGGAAAATATCAAATGTATACAAAAGTAGAGAGAATAATATAATGAACCTTGATTTGCATAATACCTAGCCCAATAGTTTTCAACTCATGGCCAATGTTGTTGCATACGTTCCCAAACACACTTCCCCCCTCCCCTGGATTATTTTGAAGTGTATCAGTCATATGACTTTATCTGTAAATATTTCACTTTGTATCTCTGAAAGGCAAGGACTCCTACTTTTAAACATAAGCATAATATCATCATCTTGCCCTGAAAAACACACAAAAATTCCTTAGTATCATCAAATGCCTAGTTTTTGTTCATAGCTCCCTACAGCTGGTAGTGTTTTAAAGCTCAGAAAATAAATATTTTGAAGGGGCTGTATAAAAAATATATATGTGTATGTAACGGCTCAGTGGTAAAGTATCCGCCAGCAATGCAGGAGATGCAGGTTCGACCCCTGGGTTGGGAAGATTTCCTAGAGAAGGAAGTGGCAGCCCACTATGGTATTCTTGTCTGGAAAACCCCATGGACAGAGGAACCTGGGGGGCAACAGCTCATAGGGTTGCAAGAGAGTTGGACATGAGTTAGCAACTAAACAACAGCAACACATATATATATATATATGTTTTACATATGTATATATATATGATTCGCATTGCTTCCTTACTTTGTAAATCAAGCTCTTCATTTGTGAAGCAGCCCGGGGATCCCAAGGAATGGGAGTGTTGACGGAGGGAGAATCATCCCAGGATGACTCAGGTGATCTGATCTTGCACTTCCCACTGCTTCTCTCTGTGTAGTGCCACCTGTGTGACAAGACCTTCATGAACGCCACCTTTCTCCGGGGCCACATCCAGCGCAGGCACGCAGGCGTGGTGGAAGGCGGTGAGTGGAAGGGCCTGGGCGTCTCTAAGAAGGCTGGGAGGTAAGGGCCCTTCAGAGTCACTCAGTCTGTCCCATGCACAGTCAAGAACACTGAGACTCAGAGAGGAAACACTGACCGTGGTCACATGATATAAAGGACAGAAAAGGACTGGACGCTGCCTGTCTGACTCCCAGCCAGCTCAGCAGGTGGAGGACAAAGCTCTGTACAAAGCTCAGAACCTCATCATCCAGTCGAGGAGCCGGTGATCCCACCATCCACGTGGGGGGTCCCACAGGGGCTTAGGAACGCTTCTGACCCCATGTTTAGAGAAGAAGGGCTGGGAGTCAGACAGGTAGGTTCCAGTCTTCACTTCGTCCCCTTCTGTTATGTGACCGTGGTTAGGGTGGTTTCCCTCTGAATCTCAGTGTCCTTGACTGTGAATGGGGCAGTTAGACTCAGTGACTTGGACGGGCCCTTACCGCCCAGCCTTCTGCGAATCTGGTGCTGACTATGAATAAGCCTAACTGGGCCTAAGGAGCAGTCAGACCAGTTCTTTGACTACATGAATTCATTATGATTTAATCACTGTAATTTTACTGTTTCAAATTCTAAAACAAGTAGCAAGGCTATATGTTTTCCCCTTTAAGAGATTTTTTGACGTTCAATAAGAAATAGCTGTTAATGCAAATATGTTATGATAAAATGTAATATAAATTAAACATAAAATCTCATTGAATAAAACATATTTCCCTTTATTTTAATTTCCTTTTGAAAGAACAGAGTTTTAAAATAGCACTAGTCACCTAGTTACTATGTGTTTATTATATATCTGATTTTTCTTGGTATTACAACTAAAGAAACACAGATTTTCTATTTATTAAATACTTTTTTCTGGAAAAGATATATGTTTTTGAAGAGATAGTTGTATACTCATTTTCATAGGAGCATTATTCACAGTAACTAAAGGTATAGAAGCAACTCAAATGTCCACTGACAGATGAATGAATAAGCAAAATATGGTATATGTATGTGTGTATATATATATATATATAGAGAGAGAGAGAAAGAGATACAAAGAAATGTTTTTCAGCCTTAAAAAGAAAGGTCATTCTGCAATTTGCTACAATAGGTTATTTTGCTAAGTGAACTGTCAGTTAAAAAAGGACAAATACCATATGATTTCACTTATATGAGGTACATAGAATAGCCGAATGCATAGAAACAGAAAGTAGAATGGAGGTTGCTAAGGGCTGGAGGAAGAGGGGATGGGAAGTTAGTGTTTAGTAAGGACAGAGATTCTGTTTTACAAGATGAAGAATGTCCTGAAGATGGGTGGTTGTGATGATTGAACAACATTATGAATGTATTTAATCCTGCCGAACTGTACATTTAAAAATGGCTAAGATGGTAAATTTTATGTAAGGTATATTTACCGCAGTAAAAAATTGGAAAATACATGCCTTTGATGTAGAAAATTTAAATGCAGAAAGGTAGAAAAGAGAAAATAAAAACCATGGACAATATCATCTGCAGCTAATATGTTGGTGTGTCCGTGGGCATTATTTTTTGTGTATGAATATTATATAAGATGCAGTTTTGTACTGCTTATTTTCAATTAAGAATATATCATATTTTCCAAAATCATTAAATCATCTTTGAAAACATGGTTTTTAATGGCTGAATAGTATTTCATCATGTGCTGATCATAATTTATTTCACAACTGAATTATTTCTTAATTTATTTGGATAACTAAAACATTCCCTAATTATAAATCACATGGTGGCAACATTCTTGTGCATAAATCCTTGTGCATTTTCCTTATTACAGTGCTGGGAAAATATGGAGAGGAAAAATACGTTCTTAAGGAAATCCCATGGACAGAGGAGCCTGGCAGGTTACAGTCCGTGGGGTCACAAAAGAGTTGGACATGACTTAGCAACTCAAACAACAACAATTAAGACAACTTTGGCTACATTACTGTTCAGTAATTTATATCAGGCAGCTGACTTCTCAGATACTGCAGTTCTTCCATTCCAGACTCACCTCAAATCACTTTATTTTTATTTTATTATTTTATGTTTTTGGCGGTGCCACATGGCATGCCTAATCTTAGTTCCCTGACCAGGGTTTGAACCTGTGCCCCTGGCAGTGAAAGCCCTGAATCTTAACCACTGGATTTCCAGGGAAGTCCCTCAAATCACTTTATTAATCCAAATTAATTTTCACTGCATCTAAAAGTTGCTTGTTTCTAAAAAGCCCCATTTGAGAAAAGCCATATATCTTTAAAAAACACAGCTTGAAGTTTTAATAAAAGTACCATCTAATAATTCCTAAATGTACTTTGAAAAGTAACAAATATTCAAGTACAACTGGTGTCTTTTTCATTAACCTTTAACTCGTAGTTTATCAGTATGTGGTTTAGTTAGAATATTCTTCTATAATTCAAGTTTTCTTCATAGTGCACAGTGCCTTTTTTTTTTATTTGAAATTTAAAACTACACATTTGAACTGTATTACATTACTGAAAAGAATGAACTTAAAACTACAATTCTTATCATTAAATTCCCCTCTTTGTATTAATAATCAGTGTGTACATACTATTTGGTATCCTGATTCTGTTACTCTACCAGTTTTACATTCATATTTCCCATTTGTAAGTACTGTCAAAATAGTTATTTTAGGGACTTCCCTGGTGGTCCAGCGCGGTTAAGACTCCGAGCTCCCAATAGAAGGGGCCCAGATTCGATTCCTGGTCAGGGAACTAGATACTGCAACCAAAGATCTGGTACAGCCAAATAAATAAACAAAAATAAATACATATTTAAAAAATAGTTATTTTAAATGACAATGTATTGAGCTGTCCTGCCAGGTGCTATGCTAGGCACTTTGCATTATCACATTTCATCTTCACAATGACCCTCTGGGTTCAATTCAGTTCGGTTCAGTTCAGTTCCTCAGTCATGTCCGACTCTTTGCAACCCCACGGACTGAAGCACGCCAGGCTTCCCTGTCCATCACCAACTCCCAGAGCTTGCTCAAACTCATATCCATTGAGTTGGTGATGCCATCCACCCATCTTATCCTCTGTCCTTCTCCTCCTGACCCTCTGGGTTAGGTGCTGTTATTGCTTCCATTTTCCACTGGAGAAACAGAGGGTCAGGGAGGTTACGTAATTTGCCCAGAGTCAGTGTACCATGTAAAGCTCGTCTCAGACTGAGGTGTTACTGTACATAAGGAACTGTACACACCACTGACTCTGACTTATGCTGGTCACCCTTGCTTTGCGTGGTTCTTACAGGAAAGCAGAGGAAGCAGGAGCAGCCAGTGGAGGAGGTGTTAGAAGAGCTACGGGCCAAACTGAAGTGGACCCAAGGGGAGCTGGAAGCCCAGAGGGAGGCGGAGAGGCAGCGGCAGCTCCAGGTGGGCGTGGAGGAGAAATGGCAGGGGATTCGGTCATGGACTGGCCAGGAGACCTGTAATGTGCTCAGATCCCACAGAGTCGACATTCTGGCTGTTTCCCAGAGCTGAGAGTCAGGGCTAGGATGGTGTCTTCCCGGATGTGCCAAGTGATTTTAGGTAGTCTGGGAAGGAAAATTCAGTTATTTGGCTAGAACTGTGTGGCCGAAAGAGAGCTGCAGCTTCCTGTGTTTGCACCCTCTGCGGGCATTTGAACCTGAATTTTAACTTCCTACAACATACTGTTAGCTTTTGGAGGAGAAAGACTGGGTAAACTCCAGAAGGCAGCTCAGAGGAGGCATTCAGTAAATATTTGTAGAATGAAAATACATATACTTGCGTCACGCCTTCCGTCATTTATTCATTCATCACTCCTTGCCAGGCATCATGAAGAATATAAAGAGAAAAGAGACGTGATCTCCATCCTTTACAGTTCAGATAAGACTAATTCCACTCCCAGTCCAAACACTGGGGACTGGGGGATAAATGTTCTTTGGGTCTCCATAGTGACTTACATGGAAAAGGGGCCCTGGCAGTTTCTTGGTAAATATTTGTCATAGTGTGGAATTAATGATTCTCTTGTTCTTGCTTTTCTTTGTAGGAAGCAGAGATCATTCGCCAAAGGGAAGCAGAAGCTAAGAAAGAATTTGATGAATGGAAAGAAAAAGAGCGGGCGAAGCTATATGGGGAAATAGACAAGCTCAAAAAATTATTTTGGGATGAATTTAAAAGTGTTGCCAACCAGAACTCTACCTTAGAGGAGGTACCCAACCTAAAAGACTTCTCAGAGTTCTTTAGCTGAAAATCTGCTTATTTGTTCACAAAATTTATTTCTTTGTACTAGTTCTGTGAGTCCAGAGACAAGAGGGCAGTGGCTGGTATTGAACCCATTCTCCATCACATACTGGCTGTGTGATCTTGGCTTTGTTACTTAACCTTCCTTTGCCTCAGTTTCCTTTCTGTAAGATAGGTTTCTGAAAGGGTTATATTAGCACATCAACAACACCTAACATTATTGGGCATATATTATAGTAAGAGCTCCAGAGATGTTATGCTTATTTTTGCAAAGGGCTTCACTGGACAAGAAAGGAGGCAAAATGTAAATGGATACATTTTTCTTCTAACAAGTATTTGCTGAGTGCTGGTTACAAGTAGGCACTCTGTTGGGGCCTGTGGAATCACATAGTAACTAATATTTACTGAAACATTTCTAACCCCTGTACAAAGTTCTTTATATACACTAGCTTTTAATTCTCATAACAACCAAACAACTCTAATATTCTAAAGGTAGGCATGTCGTTAGTTTGTTAATTTCTTTTTTAAAAAAAGATTTATTTATTTGGCTGTATCAGATCTTAGTTGCAGCAGCACCGAGAGATCTTTTATTGTGGTGCAGATTCTCTAGTTGCAGCATGCAGGCCTAGTTGCTCTGTAGCCTATGGGATCTTAGTTCCCCAACCAGGGATTGAATCTGTGTCCCCTGCATTGCAAGGTGGATTCTTAACCACTGAACTACCAGGGAAGTCCCTAAGTTTGCTTTTAAAAATTTTATTTATTTTTGGCTGTGCTGAGTCTTCATTGCTACGTGTGGGCTTTCTCTAGTTGCGGCGAGCAGGGGCTACTCTTCGTTGCCATGCGCAGGCTTGTCATCGTGGAGGTTTCTCTTGTTGTGGAGCACGTGCTCTAGGGCATGCGAGCTTCAGGAGCCTGGGCACACAGGTTCAGTAGTTGTGATGCAGGGGCTTAGTTGCTCCTCGACATGTGGAATCTTCCTGGACCAGGGACTGAACTCGTGTCCCCTGCATTGGCAGTGGATTCTTATCCACTGTACCAACAGGGAAATCCTCCCTAATTTATTTTTTAAAGGAATTCCCTGGTGGTCCAGTGGTTAAGGCTTCCATTGTACAGGGTGCATTTTTTTTTTTTTTTTAAATTTATTTATTTATTTTTAATTTTTACTTTACAATTCTGTGTTGGTTTTGGCATAGATTGACATGAATCCACCACAGGTGTACATGCGTTCCCAAACATGAACCCCCCTCCCACCCCCCTCCCCACAACATCTCTCTGGGTCATCCCCGCGCGTCAGCCCCAAGCGTGTCATATCCTGCATCAGACATAGACTGGCATTTCGATTCTTACATGTTATTATACATGTTTCAATGCCATTCTCTCAAATCATCACACCCTCTCCCTCTCCCTCTGAGTCCAAAAGTCCGCTATACACATCTGTGTCTCTTTTGCTGTCCTGCATACAGGGTCATCATTGCCATCTTCCTAAATTCCATATATATGTGTTAGTATACTGTATTGGTGTTTTTCTTTCTGGCTCACTTCACTCTGTATAATTGGCTCCAGTTTCATCCATCTCATCAGAACTGATTCAAATGCATTCTTTTTAATGGCTGAGTAATACTCCATTGTGTATATGTACCACAGCTTTCTTATCCATTCATCTACTGATGGACATCTAGGTTGTTTCCATGTCCTGGCTATTATAAACAGTGCTGCAATGAACATTGGGGTACATGTGTTTCTTTCAATTCTGGTTTCCTCTGTGTGTATGCCCAACAGTGGGATTGCTGGGTCATAAGGCAGTTCTATTTGCAATTTTTTAAGGAATCTCCACACTGTTCTCCATAGTGGCTGTACTAGTTTGCATTCCCACCAACAGTGTAGGAGGGTTCCCTTCTCTCCACACCCTCTCCAGCATTTATTGCTTGCAGATTTTTGGATCGCAGACATTCTGACTGTGTGAAGTGGTACCTCATTGTGGTTTTGATTTGCATTTCTCTAATAATGAGTGATGTTGAGCATCTTTTCATGTGTTTGTTAGCCATCCGTATGTCTTCTTTGGAGAAATGTCTATTTAGTTCTTTGGCCCATTTTTTTATTGGGTCGTTTATTTTTCTGAAATTGAGCTGCAGGAGTTGCTTGTATATTTTTGAGATTAGTTGTTTGTCAGTTGCTTCATTTGCTATTATTTTCTCCCATTCGGAAGGCTGTCTTTTCAGTTTGCTTATGTTTTCCTTTGTTGTGCAGAAGCTTTTAATTTTAATTAGATCCCATTTGTTTATTATTGCTTTTATTTCCAGAATTCTGGGAGGTGGATCGTAGAGGATCCTGCTGTGGTTTATGTCAGAGAGTGTTTTGCCTATGTTCTCCTCTAACAGTTTTATAGTTTCTGGTCTTACATTTAGATCTTTAATCCATTTTGAGTTTATCTTTGTGTGCGGTGTTAGAAAGTGATCTAGCTTCATTCTTTTACAAGTGGTTGACCAGTTTTCCCAGCACCACTTGTTAAAGAGATTGTCTTTACTCCATTGTATATTCTTGCCTCCTTTGTCAAAGATAAGGTGTCCATATGTATGTGGATTTATCTCTGGGCTTTCTATTTTGTTCCATTGATCTATATGTCTGTCTTTGTGCCAATACCATACTGTCTTGATGACTGTGGCTTTGTAGTAGAGCCTGAAGTCAGGCAAATTGATTCCTCCAGTTCCATCCTTCTTTCTCAAGATTGCTTTGGCTATTCGTGGTTTTTTGTATTTCCATACAAATCTTGAAATTATTTGTTCTAGTTCTGTGAAAAATATCGCCGGTATCTTGATAGGGATTGCATTGAATTTGTAAATTGCTTTGGGTAATATACTCATTTTCACTATATTGATTCTTCCAATCCATGAGCATGGTATATTTCTCCATCTATTAGTGTCCTCTTTGATTTCTTTCATCAGTGTTTTAAAGTTTTCTGTATATAGGTCTTTAGTTTCTTTAGGTAGGTATATTCCTAAGTATTTTATTCTTTTTGTTGCAATGGTGAATGGAATTGTTTCCTTAATTTCTTCTTCTACTTTCTCATTATTAGTGTATAGGAATGCAAGGGATTTCTGTGTGTTGATTTTATATCCTGCAACTTTACTATATTCATTAATTAGCTCTAGTAATTTTCTGGTAGAGTCTTTAGTGTTTTCTATGTAGAGGATCATGTCATCTGCAAACAGTGAGAGTTTTACTTCTTCTTTTCCAATTTGGATTCCTTTTATTTCTTTTTCTGCTCTGATTGCTGTGGCTAAAACTTCCAGAACTATGTTGAATAGTAGTGGTGAAAGTGGGCACCCTTGTCTTGTTCCTGACTTAAGGGGAAATGCTTTCAATTTTTCACCATTGAGGATAATGTTTGCTGTGGGTTTGTCATATATAGCTTTTATTATATTGAGGTATGTTCCTTCTATTCCTGCTTTCTGGAGAGTTTTTATCATAAATGGATGTTGAATTTTGTCAAAGGCCTTCTCTGCATCTATTGAGATAATCATATGGTTTTTATTTTTCAATTTGTTAATGTGGTGAATTACATTGATTGATTTGCGGATGTTGAAGAATCCTTGCATCCCTGGGATAAAGCCCACTTGGTCATGGTGTACGATCTTTTTAATGTGTTGTTGGATTCTGATTGCTAGAATTTTGTTGAGGATTTTTGCATCTATGTTCATCAGTGATATTGGCCTGTAGTTTTCCTTTTTTGTAGTATCTTTGTCAGGTTTTGGTATTAGGGTGATGGTGGCCTCATAGAATGAGTTTGGAAGTTTCCCTTCCTCTGCAATTTTCTGGAAGAGTTTGAGTAGGATAGGTGTTAACTCTTCTCGAAATTTTTGGTAGAATTCAGCTGTGAAGCCGTCTGGACCTGGGCTTTTGTTTGCTGGAAGATTTCTGATTCCAGTTTCAATTTCCGTGCTTGTGATGGGTCTGTTAAGATTGTCTATTTCTTCCTGGTTTAGTTTTGGAAAATTGTATTTTTCTAAGAATTTGTCCATTTCTTCCAAGTTGTCCATTTTATTGGCATATAATTGCTGATAGTAGTCTCTTATGATCCTTTGTATTTCTGTGTTGTCTGTTGTGATCTCTCCATTTTCATTTCTAATTTTATTGATTTGATTTTTCTCTCTTTGCTTCTTGATGAGTCTGGCTAATGGTCTGTCAATTTTATTTATCCTTTCAAAGAACCAGCTTTTGGCTTTGTTGATTTTTGCTATGGTCTCTTTTGTTTCTTTTGCATTTATTTCTGCCCTAATTTTTAAGATTTCTTTCCTTCTGCTAACTCTGGGGTTCTCTAATTCTTCCTTTTCTAGTTGCTTTAGGTGTAGAGTTAGGTTATTTATTTGACTTTTTTCTTGTTTCTTGAGGTATGCCTGTATTGCTATGAACTTTCCTCTTAGCACTGCTTTTATAGTGTCCCACAGGTTTTGGGTTGTTGTGTTTTCATTTTCATTCGTTTCTATGCATATTTTGATTTCTTTTTTGATTTCTTCTGTGATTTGTTGGTTATTCAGAAGTGTGTTGTTCAGCCTCCATATGTTGGAATTTTTAATAGGTTTCCTCCTGTAATTGAGATCTAATCTTAGTGCATTATGGTCAGAAAAGATGCTTGGAATGATTTCGATTTTTTTGAATTTATCAAGGTTATATTTATGGCCCAGGATGTGATCTATCCTCGAGAAGGTTCCATGAGCACTTGAGAAAAAGGTGAAATTCATTGTTTTGGGGTGAAATGTCCTATAGATATCAATTAGGTCTAACTGGTCTAATGTATCATTTAAAGTTTGCGTTTCTTTGTTAATTTTCTGTTTAGTTGATCTGTCCATATGTGTGAGTGGGGTATTAAAGTCTCCCACTATTATTGTGTTGTTGTTAATTTCCCCTTTCATACTTGTTAGCATTTGTCCTACATATTGCGGTGCTCCTATATTGGGTGCATATATATTTATAATTGTTATATCTTCTTCTTGGATTGATCCTTTGATCATTATGTAGTGGCCTTCTTTGTCTCTTTTCACAGCCTTTGTTTTAAAGTCTATTTTATCGGATATGAGTATTGCCACTCCTGCTTTCTTTTGGTCTCTATTTGCATGGAATATCTTTTTCCAACCCTTCACTTTCAGTCTGTATGTGTCCCTTGTTTTGAGGTGGGTCTCTTGTAAGCAGCATATAGAAGGTTCTTGTTTTTGTATCCAATCGGCCAGTCTTTGCCTTTTGGTTGGGGCATTCAATCCATTTACGTTTAAGGTAATTATTGATAAGTATGATCCCGTTGCCATTTGTTTTATTATTTTGGGTTCGGGTTTATACTCCCTTTTTGTGTTTCCTGTCTAGAGAATATCCTTTAGAATTTGTTGGAGAGCTGGTTTGGTGGTGCTGAATTCTCTCAGCTTTTGCTTGTCTGTAAAGCTTTTGATTTCTCCTTCGTATTTGAATGAGATCCTTGCTGGGTATAGTAATCTGGGCTGTAGGTTATTTTCTTTCATCACTTTAAGTATGTCTTGCCATTCCCTCCTGGCCTGAAGAGTTTCTATTGAGAGATCAGCTGTTATCCTTATG
Source organism: Oryx dammah (assembly GCF_014754425.2). NCBI lineage: Eukaryota > Metazoa > Chordata > Mammalia > Artiodactyla > Bovidae > Oryx > Oryx dammah. The sequence continues at coordinate 26,261,136 of NW_024070186.1, read as the reverse complement.
GGAATCCCCTTGTGTGTTATTTGTTGTTTTTCCCTTGCTGCTTTTAATAGTTGTTCTTTGTGTTTGATCTTTGTTAATTTGATTAATATGTGTCTTGGGGTGTTTCGCCTTGGGTTTATCCTATTTGGGACTCTCTGGGTTTCTTGGACTTGGGTGATTATTTCCTTCCCCATTTTAGGGAAGTTTTCAACTATTATCTCCTCAAGGATTTTCTCATGGTCTTTCTTTTTGTCTTCTTCTTCTGGGACTCCTATAATTCGAATGTTGGAGCGTTTCATATTGTCCTGGAGGTCTCTGAGATTGTCCTCATTTCTTTTAATTCGTTTTTCTTTTTTCCTCTCTGATTCATTTATTTCTACCATTCTGTCTTCTATTTCACTAATCCTATCTTCTGCCTCCGTTATTCTATTATTTGTTGCCTCCAGAGTGTTTCTGATCTCATTTATTGCATTATTCATTGTATATTGACTCTTTTTTATTTCTTCTACGTCCTTGTTGAACCTTTCTTGCATCTTCTCAATCCTTGTCTCTAGGGTATTTATCTGTGATTCCATTTTGACTTCAAGATTTTGGATCATTTTCACTATCAATATTCGGAATTCTTTCTCAGGTAGATTCCCTATCTCTTCCTCTTTTGTCTGGTTTGGTGGGCATTTCTCCTGCTCCTTTACCTGTTGGGTATTCCTCTGTCTCTTCATCTTGGTTATATTGCTGCGTTTGGAATGGCCTTTTTATATTCTGGTAATTTGTGGAGTTCTCTTTATTGTGGAGCTTCCTCACTGTGGCTGGGGTTGTATCAGTGGCTTGTCCAGGTTTCCTGGTTAGGGAAGCTTGTGTTGGAGGTCTGGTGGGTGGAGCTGGGTTTCTTCTCTCTGGAGTGCAGTGGAGTGACCAGTAATGGGTTATGAGACGTCTAAAGTTTTGGAGTAACTTTGAACTGCCTGTATATTGAAGCTCAGGGGTGTGTTCCTGTGTTGCTGGAGAATTTGTGTGATATGTCTTGCTCTGGAACTTGTTGGCCCTTGGGTGGAGCTTTGTTTCAGTGTAGGTTTGGAGGCATTTGATGAGCTCCTATTGCTTAATGTTCCCTGAATTCAGGAGTTCTCTGATGTTCTCAAGCTTTGGACTTAAGCCTCCTGCTTCTGGTTTTCGGTTTTATTTTTACAGTGGTCTCTAGACTTCTCCATCTATACAGCACCAATGATATAGTATCTAGGCTAAAGATGAAAGGTTTCTCCACATTGAGGGGCACCCAGAGAGGTTCACTGGGTTACATGGAGAAGAGAAGAGGGAGGGGGTAGTTAGAGGTGACTGGAATGAGATGCGGTGAGATCAAAAGAGGAGAGAGCAAGCTAGTCAATAGTCACTTCCTTATGTGCGCTCCATAGTCTGGACCTCTC